>NC_070642.1:5476741-5795241 GCF_947347685.1 Pleuronectes platessa
TGTACATTTCTAAGCAGGTGACCAACCGACATTGCCATCCTTAGCCAATGCTAGCTAGTTTACTTTAAAACAATTCCATTTAACAAAGGAAAGTGAGAAGAGGTAGAAATATAATGTACATTTTAAGCAATTAATTCTAGCAATTACTATCCCCTGGTTATCCTGCAGGACTCGTAGATAAGCATGAAGGTAGTTACGTTATTACTGAACAGATGCAGCTTCCTTGTCGTTCTACAAAGTCATTCCATTTTATTCTCTGATACGCCTGCTTTTCATGCTCCATCCCACAGACTGTGCATATATATATAGTGCATGAGAAATGTGGGCACTATGCTACAAAATCATATTTGCTCTTACAGTTTCTAAGAAGCAATATGGGGACAGATATGACTTTCAAATGTTTCAACACCACCACTCCTTCCCTCTGTTGGTATGGTAACCCTTGTTTATGTTCACATTTTCTGCATTTGTGCATGTTGTCTTAATTTGTTACATGGGTCACATGATTAACCTCCCTGCTAATGCACGTAAACAAGAGAATCCGTGTTTCAAGGACAAAGCATGCAGCATATACACAGCAGGAGAGACCAGCTCATTTTACATGTGTGACAGTTGTAGTTATATGACATCTTGAAAGACCTGCATGGAAACAATACTGGTTTATGTGGATACTTACTGGTTTGGTGTTGGTATGGCATAGGATAGCTGTGCTGCTCTTACTGGTGAGAAGGTTTCCCCAAAAAGACCATGCTAGTCACCATCACCCAAACACTAGTATCAAATGCTGGTGACCAGTAAACCAGCGCCAGAGCACAATATATATTGGTATTGCTGCTATTACCAGCATGTTGCCACTCTAAGGTGGTTTTTCTATCAGGGCTTGCTGCAGCATGCAATAGTATATTATAGCACTTGACTTGAGAAACGGTTCTACTTACTACTTGTCTCCATAAACCTTCTCCTAATAGTTGCATAAAAGTAATGGATAGGAATGCACATAAATACTGAACCTATTTTTATAAACTTTTGTTAAAATGTGCTGTATATGGGTTAGGAAATGAGCTATACTTGTAAGCTACGAATTGGTATCTGTGCAATAACGCACATTAACTTCAGTTGACTGATGTTTACCAACTTGTCAGAAGATACTCATATCTGGCTGTCTTTTGACTCCAATGTGAAATGACATTACTTTGTCATCACAAAGTCAATCTAGGCAGCACGATTTAGGACACTCTTACATTCCCATTGGAGACCTGAGACATGTAGCAGATAGCTTTTAAAATGGGGACATCAGCTTTAATCATTTCAACTTAGTTTCTGTTTGGTCTCCTCAGTTTTGAATCGTAGAAGTCAAAACACTACAATATGTCACTGTTGGTTGCTATTGACTAAAGTACCCTGCCATTTTGCACACAACCCAGTATGGAGACAAGAAGTGATGGAACAAACGTGGTGACATGAATGGGTTTACACTGAGTCAAATGAAAACTGTGTGTCACTGAGAATCTTGCACAAATCATTGAGATGCAAGTTTGACAAAGTGTCAGCATTTGACAACCAGTGAATGAAAACAGTTTGGAGCCATTGGCACAATTAACACTATTATCACCACCACACAAAGGTTTTGAACACAGAGCTCACATCACACACACACACAAACACACACACACCAGTAACTGTCACCTCCATACACACAGTGGCAGAACTACACCTTCTGGACACTGTCAGAGGCTGTGGAGGCCAGGGGGAAAACTCATAAGAGGCAATAAAACAAAGTAACTCAATCAGGAGGAGGCTGCAGATGTTGGGGATTCAATCTGTGGACATCATTTGAAGGTATGGGCCCATATGGGGATGTGAGAAACAAGAGCGGATTTCTGCAGCAGTATAATAAATACTACTGAGGCCAGTGGGCTGTAAAAATAATATGTCTCAAAGCAGCATTTAAGAGTTCCAGTACATTGTGTTTCTGTTGAGATCAGGTAGTTTGCTGTACTGCGTCGTGTAGGCAATCAGACCAATGACCAGAGCAAGAGGCTGATTTTAACAACCCTGTTGTCTCGGGGGTGTTTTAGCCTTATGGCTGTGCTTTGGCAATTTTTAACACTCACTGTTCATTTTAATAGATGAAGGATAGATATATTTAAGCAACACTTCTCTCTCTAATAATCAGTGACCTCCTTAGGGATCTGCAGATGGTTTTTAGACCTCCTCCTCTCAGCTAGTTTGCCAACGTTAGCTCTCTTGAAACACCCGGACACCGATACTGCTGCTGATACTGTTTCCTTGGGCCCGATTTCGAATAGATAATCAGATGTTATGGCACGCTGGGTGCACAATGTGCAGATCTGCAAAGTGCCCACACATCAGTCAGCTGGGCAAAGGTAAGTTATTAGTTAATATCGTCCTCTTGCTTATTGAGCCACAGTTAGGAACAGGAACAGCAAAAAAGTTTTTATAACAAAAAGCTTCCGTTATACACATTTATTTGATACAAACATACACTCAAACCAATGTAAGCATTCAATCCATCCCTGCAGGATGATCTCTGTTATTATGTTTTCTTTATACTGTAGCTGAGTCACGTCAATCAGGCCATGGTGTTGTGGTGCTGCTGTAGAACCCTGGGGATTTAAGTGTTGAATATTATGCTCGGAAATATCATTACATATAATATTTTATTTTATTCTGTTCTATTTCCTTATTTCTTAATTATTTGTTTGTTTTGATTATATTGTACATACTGATAAAAAAAGCTCAATGTGGGACTTTTAACATTTGATTGGTTATGAGTTAATGCAGAAATATTAAGTTTCACAGTCTGAATTCAGACGGTTGAGTTATTTGGTTGATGGTTGAGTTCTTAGGTTGATTTAAAAGTGGAAACGATATTGTGACAACATGTTTGCTCTTAGCTCTTCGGTTGAGTACTTGCATTGAAAAAAAACATTCCTCTGACTTTACCTCCATTGCTCGGGGGGGGGGGAGGTTGTTGGCCGCATTAGGGTGGGGGCCTTCAAATTGGGACAGCCTAGTCTCGCCGCTGTGACGTCGGTCTTCAAATGCAGCCTCCGGAGGATGTGTCCCCTGTTTTGAGACACACCTCTTGTGTGTCTCTTTGTGTAGTGTATGTGTGTGTGTGGCAGGCGTGGCTCGTCGTTCTCCAGTCCTGCCTCCTTGTTACCACGCCTCCTCCTCACCGCTCAGCTGCTTCCCTTCTACAATCAACCCTGCAGTCACTATAACTACAGACCTTTTCATCCACTCGCTGCCAGATCGCTGCATAACCTCTGTGGATCACTGTGGTAGTTGGAGTCGGCCACTTGACTTCCGGATTCAAGTTTACAGTTTGCTCTGATGTATTTTGTTAAAATGTTAATACAGTGCCTTTCTTGTGCATCGTATTTAAACCTGCCTGTTCTCTCTGCTCTGAACCTTCCACCTCCTTCCTGACCTTATGCATTTTTGGCAAAAAACCCTAATGACCTGCTCCTGTGTTCTGGTGTGTGGCACCAAGGTCCATCTCCTAGTGAATTCGTAACACTGGCATGATGTGTTAACCAGAATGCATCCAAGAGATCGCTGTGCAATGCTCACATATGCCAGTTAAATCCCGGATCACCTACAAATTCCCTCTGCTCACTTACAAATCCCTCCAAGGCCTCGCTCCGCAATTAAAATCTTGCCTACTCCGACACCCCATCCAGGGATCTGCAATCCTCTGACCGCAGTCTGCTCACCATCCCCAACACCAGCCTGCAGACTTTTGGAGACATGGACTTTAGCATGGCGGCCCCCACCCTCTGGAATGCTCTGCCAATAGACATCCGCAATGCCACGTTCCCCCAGACATTCAGAAAACTACTCAAAACTCTCTTTGATGCTGTCCGGCTACCTTGTCTTTGTCTGTGTCAGCTGAAATATGTCTTTCTCCCTCATATGTAAAGAGTTCTTGGGTCTCTTGTAAGTCACTACACAAAATGTACTTATTATTACATGCATGTCTTTAAAGATGTTTATTTGGTTGACTTTTTTTTAATTTTGGCATTTCTCACTTTCACTGTCTCCTCTGTGTGCTCCAGTCCTTGTGGTAAAGACGGGTTTGTAGGTTTCCCTCCTGTCAGTGTCAGAGCTGGTGGGCCAGGTGTTGTGTCAGGACACCGAGTGTTCTTGCTGGGCCAGATCGGCTGACAGGTGACACAGTGGATGCTGCTCAACAGGTCCAGGAAGGAACTCTTTTATAAGTAAGTTCTGTCTCCTCTCTAGATATTCTACCTCTGCATGCCTGCTGGCTGCTGTTGTTTTGAAGGACACCTCCTGTCAGACACCCCATGCGACTGGACCTGTACCTCACCAGGACTCCAGGTGATGTGACACGAGAGGCTCACAATGAATTCTGAGACTGCCACCGCAGGGCTGCAGAGTTGTCCCCTTGCTAACTTTGTATGTTTCTCTTCCTCATGCTTTATAACTCAAGTGATGGATCCTGTCCTGTCTTGAGGTGGCACATTTTGTTCAAAGCCGACAAAGCTGGAATCTCACATGCTGTTACTGTCCAGCTGTAGCTACCAGGAGACATAACACCATCATATTTTGTTGAAATCCTGTATATTTACCATAGATTCAAATGAAACATATGGAATACATATCAACATTATAATAATACATGTTTAGTTCCCCCTCACCTTCATTCAAGGTGCCAGTACAACATTAGAAGCACATGTAATAGAATGCAGTCTGTTGCAGTGTTAAACAGGCTGCATGAAGACTGCATGTTGACTCATTGGCCCAGTATTTTTAATAATTACAAATACAACCCTTTCTGCCTTGTTATCTTTACTGACCATACAAGGAATACAGCCAGTTCATGAGATTACAAAGCAAAACTGCCATCTACTGGCCAAAAGTTGAGTGCAGGCAGGATTTTGACTTAATGACACGAATAATTTTATATGATAATAAGACGTTTAAAATGATAATTTATTACATTTATTTCCAAATACATAGTAGATACATATTGAAATTAATAAATTAAAAAAGAATCTGCTTCAACAAAAGTGTGTCTAAATAAAGCAACATGCTCTTTATTTTCTTTACTTCAGATTTCCAGCCTCTGTTTTTCTGTATGTGACCTTCCCACTGCTTTTGTCTCATAAATAGTTTCTTTCGTGTTCGCTTATCATCTGCATCAATGCTCTAAAAACCATTTCCCTTGGGGCTGGGCTTTAATGACCGGAACAGCAAAAACATGAATTATGATCTCTAATGAGTGAGGGTGCTCTCTGTCGTGAGGCACCCTCGCCGGCCCCACGTTGTTATTTCCCCCCCCTGGGGTATCTGGAGCCATATGCTATGCTGTTTGGAATGGCAAAAGGTAGACTGATGAATTTGGAGACTGTCCCCTTGTTAAAAAAACAAAACAAGCCCGTAGGTCGCGTTTGCAAGCATCTCATTATGACCCATAGCTCTGTTTTATTGTAACCACTCGTGGTAATTAGGATGGGAGCAAAGGTGAGGTGACTTTGTTTATAGAGTGTGTTCAGTGGAGGTTGAGGTGGATGGGTGTGTTGAGAAGACACTAGACTTTCACTCAGGAAAACACTGTTCACTTCCTGAATGTAAGCAATGACACTGGTGACAAAGGCAAAACCGTAACTGGTGACCACTGAACTATCCCTTTATGCAGACCAAGTCAGTGCTCAGACATTAAAGGTACTTTTAACATTGTGAAGAAGGTCCAGTTTTTTACAGTAGCCCAGACTGGACAAACTGAACACCTTTTGAGTTTGTATGAAAACTGAAGGTTACCACAGGTTCTCTTCGATTTTTGGAAGGGGATGTTGAGGTGAGGAGTATTCACCTGCAACATGCAACTTCACCACTAGATGCCACTAAATTCTACACACTGCAGCTTTAAAGGTGTTTCTCAGATTCTCCACATTGAGATGTTTTTCCCCCCTGAAGGAATGAATAAAAGGAAGAAGTGCTAAATTTATGAGATGAGCTGAAGCAGAAGGCAGATGGTAAAGGTTTATTATGTCAATTAAAAATATCATCACATTTCAGTCAAAAATATAATGATATTCCCTGCAGACACGTTGGTTGATCACAGACTGATAAGGTTTTCTCTTATTGAACAAAAATAACCAATGAATCAAGGAGAAGGCTGTTTCTGAAAATGACTTTAAACGTAAAAAAATGTTTTTTATCCGTCATAGCTTCGAGGGAGAAAACATTTAGAGGCCACACTGGGCTGTGCAGCGCTCGACAGCTGTGTCTCTGACTAATGATGAAATAGCAACTTTAACTTTGGAAATGGAACTTATCCTTCTCTCTACTGATTAGAACCACTGAGAATAAGAAAACAATAATTACAATTCTAGAATAGTTTCAAAATGCTAGTTAGATTGTAAACATAATAGGAAGGAGATGTCGTAGTCATGCAGATTAAACACTAATTTGTATTCAAGCAAAACCTGTTAGTTCATAGTGAAGGTGACAGCAGTGAGATAAGGATAATGGAACAAATTTTTCTAAGTTTAGAAACACATGTTAGACACATGGCAACATGATGAAAAGAGATGGGTCTCCGTAGTTAAAACAATAAATACACACTTCTTCCTGAGTGGAGTTCTCAGGTGTTAAAAGCTTCTGTGCTTTTTAAACATTTTAACTTGCTGAAATTAACAAATGACTGAACAACACATGTAACAAAATAAAGTTCCTCAGTGATTTCAAAGTGATTGAGATTAAAGTCCTGTTCCAGGTCCGTATGCTTGGTGAATTAATGATAAAATAAACGATAACACCAAAATTAGATCTATAATTTATATAAATTTATTTAGGCACGGTAACAATTAAATTAATGCAGACGGTCTCTGGGTTAGAAACAAAGTATGTTTTAATAAATTAAAAATATAGTGCAGTATCTTAATCAGCTTATAAGAAACTTGGTCAGACACTTCCACTCAGACAACTGAACCAACTACATCAATTGGATCTCATAAAGACAGGATTAGCCAGAGGTGAAGATGTTCACTGTCTGGTGATTTGGTGATTACTGCCCTTAAATATAGACTCAAAGCTCCTGTCTGCCTGCCAGCTGCAGAGGAGGGCACAAAGCTATGTGGGCCGAGGGATCTGGGATGAGCTGTTGAACCGATTCCATAATCAATACTCTGAGCACCGACTATGAGCTTCAGCAGGCACCAGGGGAAACTGTTAATGAGGCAGAGGTGGATACCGAGCCAGGAGGGAGTTTGCTTTAAAGAAAAGCTGACAGCAGAAGTTCTGGACTTCAAACCGAGACATGTGGGTCATCTCAACTCCAGCAACTAGGCAAACTCATTTTGCTATGGAGGATGCAAACACACACACTTGAATTGATTTGATGATGATTGATGCGTTCACATCTACTGTGTAACAATTTTCTTTTACGCAGTGACATTACTTACAACGTCAATTCAAAGACACAAATAGATGCAAATTCCAAGTCATTTGCATCGAACCCGCTGCCCAGCGATGGACGTGAAATTATAATTCGCTTCACTCGTTCAAGCCGAAAAATTTGAACTTGAGCAAAATTTCAAATGATGCGATGCCATGAAAGCCAATTAGCGCTGAGAATGAAAACTCTTGGGGACAGCTCTTGGCAGCGACCTGAGCTGGGAGGTCAAACTGGTCACTGCTCAGCTTCAGGTACAGTGCTGGAAACTAATAATGTTTTGAGAGCTGTGTGCGCCTCCAGATGCTCCCACATGAGAGTACTGGCTTCTCCAGCGTTTCCACAACAGGCACAACGCAGCCACTGATGTCCCTTCAGCCAGTCGACCATTTGCATTTTAACTTTTTGTCTAATTCCAACTTAACTTAGTTGTGAACTTGGGTCACTTTACCACATACCTGTTTAGCATTGTTTAACACATTTGCGTGTTTGTCAGTGAGACAAACAGACTGGGACAACTTCACATGATAAATCTCACACTGCATTCATGTGAATTCACAACCACAGGCCTGAGTCATGAGTGACATTCGTACGAAATGAGAAGATAAACTGAGCATCTGCTGATCACGGAGGGGATCGGTTCTATAGTTATGTAAGATCATATGGTAGCCATGGCAACATGAGTAGTATGCGTGACAGGACGTAAGTGTGCGGAATTTCACTTGATACATCAGACCTTCAAAAATGGGTTGAATCACAGTGTGTGTTGTAGTTCTGTGCACGGAGCTGTTGTAATCTCCACGTGGGCAGTTTGCATCCACATGGCAGAGGTGATGACCGATGTCTCACTACGACCCTGACAACTGATCTAAGAAATATAAGAATACACAATTACATGTTTTACGAAGATTCCTTTTAAGTTGATGGTAGCTAATGTTATTTATTGATGTCTCATAATGTATATATTTATAATTTTTTTATTAAAATGTTGAAGTATTTCACATATTGTTTTTGAGAATAACCAGATGAACCATGAGACCTATATGAACATTAAAAAAAATGATGACTTTACACATCACATTGAACTAATTGATTACTGTAAAAACATTCTGCAACAATGATTAATGTAATGTGTTGGCTTTTTTGGATGTTCCGTATAAATAAAACCCAATCCAATGTAAAATGGCAAACAGCAAACCTCTACCAAGGAACAAACCTAAACTCCCAAATTCCTGGATCTGCCCCTGAGCAGTATTTAATAAAATTATCAAATTGAGCCAAGACGGACATACTTAAACTATGTATTTCTATAGAGCGTTTAGAGGGGAGTTGTAATAAGTTGCAGTGATAGAGTGTTTCTAAATCAGGCGCTACAGGGACCACCATTTACACAAAGGGGCAATTATATGTCCATCCATGTATAATTCCTGATTCAGCAAGGTGGCTCCATAGTTCTGAGCAAATTATATATATTCTGAAAAAATGTTGTTCAAGCACATTGTGTGCTTAGAAAAAAATAATCTTAATTACGTCAGATTTATTAATACTATTGTTTGTAAGTAACTAGTTATTAACAACTAATTACTGACAGGACAGAGGCACTTCAGATTCCAGATCCGCCCATGAATCAGCCTATGTTCCCATGAATTTAGCAGAACATTTGATATTATTTATATTTCTAATGAAGTGTCATCTTCAGTCAGTACACAAACATTAATTCTGCTCCAGTCACAGGGAAAGATGAAAACTCAGTGATAATTATTAAATTAAATGATATTACCATCTTGAGTTAGCTTTAGCTCCACAGCAGTCACACACACTCATCCCCTCTCCTCTCCCTCCCCCTCTATTATGAACTAATATTTAATGTAGGAAATGCTCCTATAAAACTGGGGCTTTTGAGGGAAAACTGGAAATGAATGATAATGAGGCAGGGAGGATCTTGGTCTCTAAGCTCACTATTAACCATATCAGTGCATGTCAGCAGTTTCCAGCTCTTATCTTTGACTCATTTTTTTGCTGGAGCAACACTAAAGTAATTAACTCTATCTGGAGGTTAGCCACAGAGGCGGAGTCACAAGGAAAATAAGGAGCAAAACATCTTTTATCAGGCCATTAATGTTGGGCCCTGTTACATCAAGCTTTCACTTCAAACATCGACAAAACTACAGTTGGCCAACATGTAGGCATCTACAGTACATCTGACCCGGGAACAGGTTGGCATTGGACAAAATTGAGGTCATGTAGCTGTATGCTGAGCTTTCTTTTGTTTGGAGGTGTGCTAAGCTGTTGTGCAAACCTCTGCACTTGTAGGACCAGTCATAGAGATCTTATTTCCAGAGCATAGACAGTCAAGTGGAATGTCTATACCGTAGGTCGATAGTGTTCTTTGACTTGGACATGCGAAATGGTTCGGATCCCATCTCCAACCAACGCTTGCTGTAGGTTTCATTTAACCATGAACCATGAACACAGTCTTTCCCAAACGTTGACAAAGTATTTTCAGTTACCTAAATTAAACCAAACCTTAACAAGAGCTTGGTTAGGTTGATGTGTAGCTTATGTTAAAAAAAAATGATGAACATGTGGAGTAGAGAGGCACGGATCAGCTCTGGCATCATCCTTACCAGCATGAATGCTTAACCCATCCACCCATCACCCACCCAAAGGAATTATTTCATCCATTTTAGAGACCTGCACCCACGTGAACGTTCAAAAAATAAAATAGCATCCACTGTGCCAGGATTTAGGCGACTCCGCCTTGCCTCAGTGATACACACGGCTGTGCTGAATGAGCGCTCACTCGCAGCGGATGTTGCAGGAATTTACAAACTTCTCTTTGCTTATTTCATCCACCCAAACCTGTCAGCTATTAATAAGAAATCTGCATATCACTAATGTGGAGTGTTAGGCTAATGTCTCCACTACAAGACCGGGACCCAAGCTGGTACAAAACATTGTCCAATTTAAGTAGAAGAAAGATACATCACGCTGACAAATGTAGAAATTTGTAATGTCACAATATCACATTTTTGGGTAATGGATTTCATAGATCTTATAAAGACCATTAACATTTGACAAGCACTTTATCTTACATATTGCTGCTTTGTAATGATTCTGTAGCTGTTTGAGAAAACCCCACTCACGTGACCTGGCAGTGGAAAAGAGACGTGGTTTCCTACATTAAGAGCAAGCCTGAACCCAAGCCTGGAGCGGGATGGAGCGAGACATTCTGGGAGATGGATAAATGCTCTTTATCTACAGTACATGGAATTCCACTACAAGCTTTCATGTCATGTATTCCCTGGAATTTTACCAGGGAGCTGCCTCTTTGCTAGACGTTTTATCAAAATATGTCATCAAGCTACCAGCAGGGGATTTTTGCCCTTTTAGTTACTCTAAGCGACCGGAGGGCCAGTGGGATTTTTCACAGAGAAAAGCCATTTCAGGAACACACTGTATCTGTCAGCGTTTTTTGGGAGGCACAAATAAGCGTGTTAAACTGGTGGGGAAGGGAAAATGGGAATGAGGGAGGGGAGGACAGAAGATGAGAAAATAACAGAGACAGACTGCTATCGATGTGGACGGGAGCAAGATGGTGAAGGAGAATGAGTGGGCGGTGGAGTGAGAGAAGGCAGATAGATTGATAGATCGACAGGTATAGTTGGTATACGCAGACCAATCAGAGGGAGAGAAGCAGCGGAGGAATGACAGCGAATGGTAGCAGTTTCTCCGCCGCCTCCTGTAATGATACCAGTGGGAGGTGATTATCGGGTAGAAAATAAGACCTAGGTCTCCCTGCTGATCTCCAGCGAGCCTTGTCCATGTTAAACGCCTCCAGAAAAAACATTACACAAAGGGAGTCATTGACTTCCCGTGTGCTACATAAGCAAATGCTTTGATCTAAAAAATCTTGCTTAATCTTTAATAAAGACATTATTTATTAGTGTACTGTTTAATTTGATCTATTTCATTGTTGTGTATCTATTACACATACTGAAGTAAATAAATACTTTTAATTGGGTATATATTTGATGGCTTCTTTAGTCTTACTATGATCTTACTACACAGAAACTAAAAAATCCATACCGTAAAAATCCAATTCAAATAACACATTGATCATGTCCCGCACAGAGTCAACTTGGAATCAATATTTTACATCGATCTCAGATTGCTTTACACTCAGTGTCCATAGGAATGCATCAAATTCAGATCTTGCCCCACAAAACAGAGCCTATGATAGAAAGCAGATTAAGACTTGGATACCCTCTCACTTAATAATGTATAATCCACTTAAATGGCCATCTTTAAATTTAAGAGGACACATTGTCTGGTTGCCACTGATATTAAAGTGGATCCAATTGAATTATTTTCCTTATTTGCAGCAATATCTTGTACCGTTTAGTTCAAATTATCAACCTTGGGTATTCAAATGAAAGCGGGTAATGGGGAGGAGAAAGTAATTATGTAACTCCATTATTCTCCCCGTGTCTGTGTGGGTTTTCTCTGGTACTTCAGCTTCCTTCCACAGTCCAAAGTCCTACAGATTGGGGGTTAGATTAATTAGAGACTCTGAATTGACCGTACATGTGAATATGAGTGTGAATGGTTGTTTTTCTCTGTATGTTTGCCCTGTCTTACGCTGGCATGCTGTCCAGGCTGGGACTGAGTCCAGCTCCCAAGGCGACCCTCAAAGGATAAGCAGTATAGATAATGGATGGATTTTTTTCTTTTTGTAAATTATATGCACGTTCACATTTGTATGAATGTGCATGTGAATTGCTAAGTGACTGTAAAGCACTTTGAGTGTTCATCAAGACTAGTAAATGCAGCCCATTCAGCATCCACCATTCTCTGTGTTGGGTTGGTGGCTGAAATCTATGGATATCCCAAAATGGAAAAATAACCCTGAACCATCTTCATGGCCAGGCACCAGTAGAACCAGTCCATCAATCTTTGTACAGCATATTGTTCTGCAGCCAGGGATGAGCTGCAACGTTCCCACTGCTCCCACTGTGTGATGTTACCATGATAGAAACATGGGTGTGATGCTGATGAGATATGAAATGAGGCGGAGAACTGTGTAGTCAGTGATGCAACTCAACCAGGGGGCTGCAATGTTTTTAACTGGATGCCACCAACATGTGGGGGTTTAGCAAGCCAACATACAAAAACCCCATCGTTTGTGAGACTAAGAGGATTAGTAGCAATTTCTCCTGCCAAACTTAAGCCATGAGCACTGATGACAAGATAGCAATGTGACAGACAGTATGATAGGTTGCACATAACATTGATTACAGGTGACTCAAAGTTTGCACCTGTCTAGATGGCATTTGACAGGAAGCGTTGGATTAAAATAAATACAGGGGATCACAAGAAATGGCCACGGTTATATAAATGTGTGGGATGTGTTTTTTTTAGCCCACCCACGGGGGAAATAGCATTTGACAAAAATCATTTGATTTCTCCTTCTGAGTAAAGCCAGAGGATTAGAGGATGAAAACAAAAATAAATAAATAAAATGAAAATGATTGTTCCATGTGGGACTTTCCCCGATGAGTTTCAGATGGTCACAAGCATTTCTGTTACAGTGTTCTGAAGTGTTTGTCAGTTTACCCATTGATACGATGGATACAGACATGTTGAATTGAGGAACTAAGTAAAGGAATGAAGACAGAGGAGCTTGGCACTAAAAGCTGAGTGGTAAGACATTCTTCGGTCTCCATAGCCTATCTGAGCTTGTTGTTCCTATGTATGATGCTATAAAGACAAGTGTTATTCCGTGGTGTCATTTTGTTTGATTGCAGATTTAATGTTGTCTTGTTAATAATTCATTTCATTTTGTGGCGTTTCCTTAGGAAAATCAGAACATACATAACAGAAATTATAAACAATCATAAGGACTGCAAATGTCAAATATGAAGAATATAAACAAATGCTATCTAGTATTAATATAATAAAGAAAAAAAAAAATCAAATTATAGCCTGTTGCAAATTTACCTTTTTTGTGTGCCGCTGTTTAGATGGCTGTCCATCTAAATACGCCACTGTGAGAGAGTTTGAAGTTGTGCACCTGCTTCTGATGTTATCAAACCCATTGCTAAGCCTGTAGTAAGGCTGTTGTTTGCTCCTGATGAACTGCCGGGGGATGAGGTCATTCAAGAGGGAGGGTCAGGATACAAAACAACTGCTAACACCAGCAAGCTTGGTGTCACCTTAACCCCCCTGCACACTGTTCCAGGATTGAAAGTGGCGTATCCCAAAGCAGTGGAAACCACTGGCAGTTGGACAAAACCAGTTTACCTTTTCTAAATTAATTAAGCGACCAATGCTCCCAGCACAGCCGCAGACTTTGAGACAGGAATGTCTTGCCTTCATTTAGGATGATAAATAATGTTGGATGTGCTCCCATCTTAAGATGTGCATCACACTAAATGACACTTGAGCTTTTTGACAGCAGAACAGGAAAACACTTAATGAAACCATCACACCAAGAGGTAAAAAACGATCACCATGATCTGCAGAACTGATAGATTCCATGGATTTTATAATTAACGTCAATCTGCCTCTTCTCTATTTTCAACTTCCTGTATATTACCATAGAGGAACATAGCTCCTTCACCATAGTGAGGTTCCATTTCAGGGGACGCCTCTTTCAGAGGATACAGTCTGGTCCAAATGTTGTCTGATCTCCTTCACACGCATGTTTAGCCCTTACTGATGTCGCCTTGCAACAGAGTTGAAGCTGGACATGACAAGAAAGTATTAAATCCCCTTGGTTTTTGTTGCATGTGTACTGGCCTTGCCACTTGCTGGCACCATTACCTCTTTAAAAACAATTTGTCACAGAAGAACAATAAATCCTTGAGGCCATGAAGATTCCATTCATTGGAATCATTTTTTCATCAGATAAAATTACCCATTTTTGAAGGAGCTTTCAACATTTCAATATATTTGAAGTTTGTGAAGGGGTTTGTTCTCACTACCCATAGTGCTCCTGTAGTCATTGTCTTTGCAGATAAAAGAGCTGTCTGGTTTTGCTTAAGAATTAAGACCAAAAAGCTGCTGTCTCTAGATGAGGGGGTTCGGGGAAAAGCTCCTCATGTCCCCAACAAAGACACTAGAACACAACACAGCTCAGCCCAGCTCAGCTAAGCCCCCCCCCCCACAGGTTGCTTTCATGGCCCCTATATGGAACAGGTATTCCCTTTTGTACTCCATCTTCTACTCCCACCTTCTTCACCCTTCATCGTTCCTTCCTTCCCTCCGTCCCCTTCACTCGATCTATACAGTGCATTCGCCTCCTTTGTTGTTGCTGCTTCTCTGGCTCAGCCCCGCGGCTGTGTTTTTGAAGGTGTCATATCAAACACATCAAAAAGAATATAAAGCTGTAACTGCCTGTTCACTGTATATGCACATGCGTGTGTTTTCCGCCGCACAATCCATGCACCTTCCTATTTTCCCTCCCTCATGTTCAGAGCTTGTTCTCCAGAGTGAACCTCCTCTTCTTATTTGTTCCTTGGAAGCTCTATTCCCTGGAGGAGGCGATCCTGCCGCGGATCCATTTCTCTCTTCACAACACAAGGGTCAGAGCGTGCAAATCCCAGAGTGCACTGTACCCAGAGTATATTCTAATGGTCCCGGCATATGCTGGGGATGTTGTGGCAATGTCGCCTCTTGTTATGCCTGTTGGTTGTCCTCAGTCTTTCCCTCCGTCTTCCTCTCTCACTCTCGTGCGCGTATCTCTTTCTGTCGCTTGCTCTCTTGCTGTCATTCTCAATCTCTGTCTTTGTTTGTTCCTGCTGGCTTTGTTCCCCCGGTGCGAACACATTCTGAGGGAGAGAAGCACTTGGAGAGGCACAGTGGTAATTTTGCATCGCTGCATGTGGCTTTTTGCATCTGCTTCACTTTCTCTGAATCTCTGAGCATCTCTCTTTCAACCTGTTTTTCCAATTAAATTCAAGCAGTGTTATTGACACAGTGCAGTGCTCTTCCATTGGCAATCTCTCCCAGCAGAACCAAATCCTGCTCTTTTTCAACTTTCATCATTTCCTCACTCACAGCAACACCCACACTTTCTAACTCCAGCTACGAAAGGTATTTCCCAACAGGAAAAAACAGCTGGAGGCTGCTGCACATCACTCACCTACAGTTTAGTACAGAGGTGCTGCATGGGTGGAGGCCAGCAGGTGCTTCCAAAGGATCCCAGAACAGCCACTTGTGGGTGGATCCAGTTCTTAAAAGGCAGTTCACAGTTTTTAATGGTTGTTGATGTTTGGATTGAGAAATGAAATCAGGTGGAAATCAGGATGGGATCTAAGACATCTCTAAATCAGGGTCCCTAGAGGGGCCAATAATATGTCCAACCTCCATACACAATTCCTGATTCAGTTAGGTGCATATTTACGTACTTCAAAAAAGATTAGAAAATAAAAATTCTTAATTTTTTTCCGATTTTATTGCTACTATTGTTAGAAAGTAACAGGGGCACTTACAGGACAGGGGCACCTCAGGGGCCAATCATATTTGAGGAATTGATGTTGCACCTTGTTATGCCTATTTATCAATATAGGCTAAACAATATATATGATGATAATTGATTGGTATATCTAAAGAACCTGCACATTTTGTCTCTAATCGTATTGGTTGCAAAAGTTAATGCTACATTTAATGATGTCATCTTTTCTTTTCATAATGACATCCTGATGCTGTCATTCCTACTCTATGATCACACATTATTACATTTTTTGCAACTTAAATAATATGATAAGCAGCTGCAATAACAGTTCAGAACACTTAAATGATGTCACATGTCAATTCTCATTGCGATGCCAACTTTTGTCCAGTTTTGAATTCATACTGGATTACGCTTCAGGTATATGTTCATGTGGAATGGCAACATTCCATGCTGAATAGTCCAGTATCATTAACGTTGGTTGTTGGTGGAGAGCTCTGACAAAAAAAAAGGAAGTTGATGACTGAGATAGGCCTTAATACATGATTCACATAATTTTAATAGTCCAAAAAAACATTCACTGGCGCATCGTGAGGCAGGAGGTATTGTCATATTGTTTCTCCAGGCATTCTCCAGGTTTTTCCTTTAATTTGTCACCCATCTGTACAGTTCTCTATGTGATGGATGGGCTTTGGGCCTAGTAATGCCACCTTCCCATCTTTCTTGCTTCCTGGGAGCCCCATCCCTTTTGCCTCTCTCACTGCAAGCACACACCTGACTGTCTTGTTTAAAGCTGACATGCTTGTAACATTCAAAAGTGCAGTCTTGATGTGTTTGGTAGCAGGGGCAGGTTTGTAACCTGCAAGGTATGTTTTAAATCGTCTTTGTTTGAACCATTTTACAGTTTTTAAAACTTTTCTTGATTACTTATACCTGTTGTTCACTACAGGCCCTTCAAGCTCCCCACAGGGAACACTGAGTGTTTTGATGTCCCACCAAGGTAAAATTACCATGTAGCTGACCCCCACAGTTGATTGTGTGTGTGTTATATCTTTCTTATCTGTAACATAAGTTTACAAGTGCTGGGATTGACCTTGACTGTGGAGCCATTATCTAACTGTTCCCTGAGAGAGTCATCTGTGCCATTTTGGATGCTTCTCATTTACACACTCTTTCCCAACATGTTTGTCCTGTATTTTGTCCCCCATCAATACTAAGTTTTATAGTTGTGTTCCAGCTGAAACCAGTGCTGTGGAGTTTCTTGCCCTTCTATTCAAAAGTGTAATCTTTTATTTTGAAAGCATTATTTCTTAATTTCATGCTAGGATATTTGCCTGAAATGCATCAAATAGTCCCTGAAACTTCCCTCTGCTGCTGCTCATAACTGTTTGTCTGCACTCAGATATGCCTTTGCTGCACAAATGTCCTGAGCCTCCATGATCTTGAGAACCAATAATATGAACATTTTATATCATGTGTATTCTCATTGTGTTAATAGAAAACATAAATCTGTGGATATAAATGTCATTTTTAGGAGACTAGGTTGATGAGACTTTATTGTCCCCTCAGGGAACTTTGTTATCACAGTCATTTCGGTACAACCAACACAAAAGGACACATTTCAGCGGGGGCAACCTACAGAGCATCACATGCAACATAAACTCTGCACAGACAAGTCATAATTCACTGTGGCAATTTATTTAGTGCTGCAATGGCAGAGGATATGAAAGCTTTTACTGAGTCTATATAAGTGTTCTGTACCTGCATCTGGATGGCAGTAATGTAAAGTTTTGACTACGGGGGTGGTGTGTATGGTCTGCTATGGTGAGTGTGGGCGGGTAATGGCTCTGTCATTCAGGTCTGTGATTTGGGGTGTGGGATGAATGTAGAAGAGCCGTGTGTGTGATGCCGGTGTATGTGTGTGTTTTTCTTTTTGACAGAGAGCATGTTGTAGAAAACAGTTTAGCAGGCTGGGTTGGGCTATGCTTTTGTGAAGTAGCAACAGGAGATGGGGGGGAGGGGGGGGGGGGGGGTATTGAGTAAATTACTCAATATCATTTACGGATGATATTGAGTCTTTGCTGTGATAGTTTCAGGATGGAGGGGATGTGTTGATCAAGATTGAGTTTATTGGAAATTGAATCCAAGGTAGTCAAAGATATTATTTCCTGTGTACCTCCCTTTAGCATTGCTTGGCGTCTTTACATCAACGCCACCTATGTTGTGTGTCCTGAGTGGGACACTTGTAATTGTGTGTGACGATCGCACCAGCACCAAGCATCAGGTACATACACTGTGAACCGTCAAAGCAACGTGTGTTTGTGTGTGTGTGTGTGTGTGTGTGTGTGTGTGTGTGTGTGTGCTCAGTCTATGTCTGGCTGCTCCCTGCTGTGCTCACTGTGTTATTCTGTCATCACCATATTCTTTCATACCCCATCCCATTATCCCGTCCTCCGTAGTGACTGATGTCTTATAACCGGCTGAAAGACTCTATACAACTGCAGTGTTCAGCCAGTTGATCTCTCTTACACACAAACACACAAAGCATGTAGTTGATAACTGTCCACTGCTGATACAAGGCATTCAAATTGTGAAAGAGTCAGACACTCAGTCCGCTCTAATTAATCTCAGACGACTTCTCTCCTTGATCCCCTTCACTCCTCCTCTTATATTGGATTACAAAATGGGTTACAATATTGAAACCCATTTTTTTGTAAAAGCGGCAATGGGAAGACAAGTATTTTAGCTTCTGGCCTTCATCTGGGTCAAAATAAAACAGATTTAGGTTTGAATGAAGATCACTATTACCTAACTAAAGGAGATAAGATCAGTTTAAAAGACAACATTCATAAACATAGATATCACTCACACACAGCTGGTCCTGGCATATGTCTCAGGCCAATCATTTTCCCAAACTGGGAAGAGAACTAAAGAGACAATGGTCCAATAATGGACATGGAGAAATCCTATGCAAATGTATCTTTCATTCATTAACATTTGCTAATGTGCATTACTCATTACTGAGTTAATGTTCTGTGGGTCACACATCACTGCTTTGACTCAATTCAATAACCACGTAATTCAAAATTCTTTCACAGAGGTCGCAGAGGCTCGGAGCCTCGCTTCTGATTGGCTGACGACACAAAACCGGCCTGTTATTGCAATAGCTGCAGAGAGACGTGCGACAATGAGATGGTTGAGTGCACTTACTGCACAAATGGCTGCTCTTCTTGCAAGCTTCACACTTAAGATGACCTTGAAGGTACAAAATGTGGCCTAAACAAAGCTCTGCAATTTAATAGAAATGTTCATTTGCAGGTATATGTGCATTTATATAGGTCAACTGCATTTTACAATGTGTCATATTTCTGCTCAGTATAGGTAGGCAGAAAAAATGTAGTTAACACATAATCACATTCGTCCGATAGGCTATCCCAGAACCGATAACACAGCCTGGGAATCTTCAACAGAAACTTGAAACTGTTTCAATGAAGCGTTTGTAAGTGGGCGATTCTTTAATTCTATATCGCAGTCCTTCCATGTCTACTGACTTTAATGGTGCGTTTGCACCAATGACAAACCATGATATATAAAGCCTTCTCAAAGACCAACGGCAATTTTGCATTATTTGCAAGTAAAAGATATAGGTTAAAGGGATCTATTGACAGAAATTAAAATAATCCTAGTGATGTTGTTACGAGTGTGTTTCATCTAAATTATACAAATTGTTGTTTTATGTACCCTATAATGGGCCTTTTATGTTGAATTATATATGTATATATATGTGAAATATATATATATTTTATATTTAAATAAGGGGGTGGTCCTCTCTATGGAGGCCGCCATCTTTCTTGTAGTAGCCCAGACTGCACAAACTAAACACCTTTTTAGTTTTTATGAAACTGAAGGCTACCACAGGTTCTCTTTCATGTATGGTAGGGGAGAATGAGGTGAGGGGTATTCAGCTGCAACATGCAACTTCGACACTAGATGTCACTAAATTCTACACACTGCAACTTTAATCTGCTCAACTTTAAATATTTGAATTTGAGTGAAACATTTGCACGAAAAACTAAAACTTGGGTAACAAGTGGCAAAACTGAACTGAACAAAAACAAAAGATAAATCCATAAATGAGAGAAACATGTATACTGCCATATGAACATATGACATATGAACAACTGGTCAGTTGTTCATATGTCAGCAGGCTAATTTGTCTGATCTTCATGTTCTTGCAGGAAGTAACTTTTCATACTGTATCTTGTCCTCTTTTAACTTTTGAACTCAAGAAAGCACATTAATATGTCTCCCAACTGTTCTTTGTTAAATGTTTTTATGAGTTTGAATAGGATTAGTGAAAAAGAAAATGGGCAGTAATAATATCACCCTCATTCAGAAAAAAAGAAGTGCACACTGCCAATGTCACACTCTAATATTTTGGTTATTTAACGCAGGGAGAAAGTGGAGAAGAGTCCACATAAGGAAGAGGCTGTGCGACAGCTTGATGACAGCTGGAGTGAGTCACACTGACAGACATGGCAAACACAGTTACATAACGTCACTGGATGTGAACTGACTCCACCGTATCCTGACTTCACGCTCCAGAGGAACATTTGACTCATTCCAAAAGGTGGGGAGTGTGACTTGAATGACTCCATGACACTGAATGACCCCACATCTGTGTTCTAGGGCCGTTAGTTCAGGACAATTACCTGGACGATGATCACATTTATGAATGTTTAAACTTTGGTTTCTGTTTCACAATCTCTTTCCTGTTTGTTTGCATGATTTGTAGAAACGTAAATTAAGCGCGGGAAAAAGAGATTTGCTCAAGAATAACATATGCACAACAAAACTGATAATTAATCTTTGATGCATGACTGTGACAGTTCACAACATCGTAATCAAAATCATATTAATATAAATATAAATATCAAAACAACAAAGTCGTTTCAATCCCCTGATTGTCGAATGCACCCACACAATTTTTCAGCACTTAAATAAAGTTTTCACCATGTATTTTTTTCTTACATTACTATATTTTTTTGAACCTGTAAGTCCTATTTGTTTTATTTTCATTTTTCAATAAAATCCATTATTAAGTTTAATTCTGTGTGGAAGTGACGATTAAAATTTCACCCTGTATAAACTGAAAAACTTTTTTCTCGATATGTGTTATTCTGTTTTGGACAGGAAACCTCCCTGCTCTCCTCATTACAAACACACGCTCTAATGTGTCTTACACTTGTGTCTTGTTGTCTCCTCCACTTTCAGTATTCAGTCTCTGAGTTTCTCTGCAGTTTTGTCAGTTCGACATTCCTTCAATTTAAAGGTTCAGTGTGTAGAATTTAGTCACATCTAGTTGTGAAGTTGCAGGTTGCAGCTGAATGTGCTTCAGCTCACCCTCCCTTTCCAAACATGAAAGGTGGTAGCCTTCAGTTGTCATAAAAAATCAAAAGGTGTTTAATTTATCCAGTTTGGACTAATGTTAAAAAAACATGGCAGCCTCCTTAGAGAGGACCAACTCCTAGTGTAAAGATATGGTATTTAAATATATAGGGCCCGTTCCAGGGTTAAGAACATACAATTGAATTAGATGATTAAACACTGTATAAACATCACTAGCATTATTTTTATTCAACTTCTGCCAATAGATCCTTTTAACCTAAGTCTTACACACTGGACCTTTAAGTTAGGTTAATACATGTATGACCTCTGATCCTCTTTGTGATTTTTGCCTTTTTTCTAAAAATGTTGCTGACTTTGATTTCTTTTGTTTACTGAACTTCTATCTAAGACCTTCATTTTCCTCCTGACCCCGTCTGGGTCCTTAGCCTCTGTACAGTGATACAAAGTTACTTGGAAATCCCTGCTGCCAAATCGACTTACTCACTTTGTTATAACACCTTAGCACTGTGCGATCAGTGCGCGCTCATTTCCTCCGTTAATTACCTGCTTTGCCTGTCCTGATCTGCCCCTTGAGTGACTCTATGCATGAACTTCCAGTTTTATTTGTATCGATGTCCTTCCTCATGTGTCTGCAGCTGTTTTACATCCTGGCCCAGTGTGTTTCCTGTTCTTACACCTGTGTCCCTCTGCACCTAACTGCCCTGGTGTGTGTCTGTTTGGTAACTGAAATCCCAAAATTGTTTGACTCCCAAATAACATCAGACATCTACTGTAAAAACTAGTGTGTGTAGTTATATCTCCTCTAGGATATTGTGTTATGTTGTTGAGGTATGGTATGAGGTCTATTTTCACATGGGACAAACAAATAGTTTTTCTCAAAGATGGTTTGTGTAGGTTGTTCTGATCACATTAGGCGTATAGGAAAAATGAAAAGCCACCGTTTCAGCTCATGCAGTGAGGTTGACCCCTCGTTCTGGGGGAGTTTTTATTTAATCGCCACATTCAGGTGCTTGCTCCCCGTGTGAGCTGCTGGGTTTCTCTCTAGAATATTGACCTCTCCCTGTAAAGAGCCTTCAGATGTGGGTTTTGATTTGATGCTATACAAATAAAACTAAATTAGATTGAATCTATGGTGTGCTCAGAATCCAGACACAAATGCAATGCCATATTTTGGGGACTTAAATAACATGCTGTGTGCCATGATGTCTATTTTCTTTTTATAGAGGGGAGTACTCACAGTTCATTGATCTTATCTTCTAAAAGCCACTCTGACCTTTCTTTTATCCGCCGAATGACACACACACACACACACTTTGAAACTATGTGTGGGGCTGCCCATTGATCGTTTTGGAAAATAAATGTGTTTTAGGTCAACCGAGTCAGTTACCTGCGTCATCTTTGGTCACTTTTTAGTTCCATGTGCAGTGTTTACATGATTAGTTTTCAATTTTCGAATAGATAAGAAATATGTTTTGATATTTTTGCTGTTGAGAAGTCAGGGTTGTGTATCACACCGTGGGGGTTTAGAGGAAACTGATGCTTCTTTCCAGGCAGGCTGTTCCATTAACTCCACTGAATCCAGGAGCAAAAGTAGCATCATTAGATTTGTTCATTAGTCTCACACTGTGCTCTTGTCCCCAATAAAAAATCTAAGCACAGCTCAGTTGCATCCAAAGCGATTTAGACATTATTTGAAATTCTCTGTGAGTGTGAACGTGAGAGAAAATCCAAAGTCACCAGTTCAACTCCATATTCCCCACAACATAAATGATGAACTATTTAAACTAATAATACTACTTCCACTAATGATAATGATAATAATTATATAATTGAACCCTGACTGTATGGTCAGGTTATTTCCTCATAATGCTGTGTTCCTGTAATAGAGGTTAATGTTGTACCTTTATATTAATTGGTAAGCACTTTTTAAAACACACCTCCTTATTTATACAACTACCCAGTTGGCGAAACGTGTGGCATAAGTGCCCAAAGTGCATAATATCAGCAGATACAGGAGAGACACTTCAGGTAAAAAATATCAGAATCTGGAGTAAATCGTGAGATTTTACAACGGTGGTGAACAAAGTGGCATCTTTGATTGAACAATTCATTGAACTTGGAGGTGGATGGTTCTACAACAGCAGAGAGAGCGTCAGGTTCACTCCTGTCAGCCAAGAATAGAAATGTGAGGCTGCAGTGACACAGACTCACCATCAATGGACAGTAGAAGACTGAACAAAAGCGTAGCCTGGTGTGTTGAATCTGGATTTCTGCTGAGGCGGCACATTGTAAGAGTTCAAATCTGGAGTCAACATTAATATGTTCTTCCTAACAAAAAATGTCAGGATGAGTGTGTTCACACTTTAGTCAGATACAAGGGAAAAATCCCAATGAAGAGTAAAAGGTCATTTATCTATTGATACTGTGGTTGTACTCTGATTATCCAATTATGTATTTTAAAGAATCATGTTTTAGATTTGCAGGGTGAGCTGCCTGAAGTCAGCACAGTTCACAGCCTGATTAATAGATTAATAGTATAGATTAATAGATCTAAACTCCTCAACAAAGCTTTGACCTTCATCGGCTGCATTTAACCTTTTAAACCATGTCATAACTCTGCAATCGATCCTCTGGCTCTCTGACTCCTGGAGCTGAAGAAGCTGAATGACGCTGAATAATTTGACCATGTCAACCATTTCAGCAAAACTGACCCAATGATCCCCTGGTCCCTAGCTCCTCTATTTCATGTGCTAACATTTTTTGGGGGTATGCAACTGAACCCAAAGTGGCCTCTGGTGTGATTGATGGACGAAGTGCTGCACATAGATGCACTGTGGTCATCGAGACCTTAAAAGGTCTGTTTAAAAACACACCATTAACCGTCAGTGTTCTGTCCCATAAAGGATCTCATATTGCATGTTTTTTTATGTTTATATTGGTCATATTTCTTTTATTATTTGTGTATTTTTACTGTATGTCTACTTAATTTATGACTTGTACTGATGCTTCTTATTTTACTATCCCCTTTGCTGCTGTAACTGAGCTAATTTCCCCGTTGTGAGTCTAATAAAGATTATTTTATCTTATTATCTTGCAATTTACTACCCTCTTGTGGCCACAAAGCTAGCTTGAGTACCAGCTCTATCACTTCTATCATTTCCGTGGCCGTGCACCATTGACTAAGTCTCAGGCATGTACAGAAAAGTAGAGAGATATTCCTGGGATTATGAGGGACAAGCTATAAACAGCTACAGACAAGTATGCTTGTCCAGCTGCCTTAGACTCAACTTCCACAGTTCTAAGCTCAGATGTGATATTGCACAAATTATTATACGTGTGCAGAAATGTGTGTGAAAACTACTTTGCACATTAGAAAATGACTTCAACAGTAACAACGTGCTAATTGCAGCTTTTTAAGGGCTGTGGTTGGTTTCTCAGCCCTGGCTGCCTATCTGTAAAAGTCCCCATATGCCACAGCTGTAAAGGCCTCAACATCAACTATATGTAGCAGAATGATTGAGCAGTTACAGAGATGACCACATTAAACTGTCTTAGTCACTATGTATATGTCCTTGAGCAAAAAAGAACAAAAAACAAACAGCAAAAACTTGTGTGGCATCAGTAGAATACCAAACCCAACATCCAAAGTACATAATTTCTGAAATGAAGCTGATATGCCTCCGGTCTGATTAAATTAAGTTAATAAATCAAAGTGGAGTAAACAGTTTATGGTGAGATAAATGTGATGTATGTGTGCACTTGAGGAGCAGGTGCAGAGCCATAAAAACACACAATGAACAGAGCTCATCAAATACACTGCTGATGCAATGTCAGGAATAAATCCCACCTGGGGAATAAATGGTAGGTTAGTATAACTAAAGAGACAGGGCTGGATATGCTTTGGTTTGAACCATTTAAAAACTGGGCATACAAACCTTCTTGCTTTAGGGTCATGATGTTATTCACTGAGCCACTGTGCTGCCTCATTATTCCAGTGAAACAGAAGGTAATCATCTGAGTAGACTGTCTGTGTTCTAGGTAGAGGACCAAGAATCAATGTGACATTGCAAATACACAATTCAACTTTTTTCACAGACTGTCCTGGAATGGCTCTGTGTTGTAGGGGACAGTATTTCATCAGAAGAACAGACAAAAGGCTTCTTATTTTAAACATGACTTTTCTTTAGTGTAAGTGTTTCTTTTAGTGTTGTTCAGCAGTAGCGGATGCTTGGTTAGCAGACAGTTGTAGCTGCCTGTACACATGGGGAGGGAGCGCAAGCAACTGGCAGCGCGTTGCCTGTACAGGAATGAGACAAGAAAGAAAAGAAACGATGTTGAGACTCTGTAAATAAGTTTATTACGATATACACTCCTGGTCAAAATCTTAAGACCAGTTAAAAATTGCATGAATTTGTATTTTGCATTGTTGGATCTTAGGAAGGTTCTAAGTAGAGCTTCAAAATGCAAAAAGAAGAAATGGGAACAAGAGACCAAAAGTTGTGAGCAGGCAATTTATTGAAAACAACAATTTAACTCAAATAGGCTGTTCATCAGCTGATCAAAAGTTTAAGACCACAGCCTTTAAAAGCCAAAATCTGTGCAAAAATTTGGATTCCATGTCATTTCCTGTCAAGTAATCACACTGTGAAGATCTCTTGATGGCAAAGGCAAAAAAGCTCACCGTCTTTGAACGTGGTAGGATTGTTGAACTGCATAAACAAGGCCTCTCCCAACGTGCCATCGCTGCTGACGTTGGACGGAGTAAGACAGTCATTTTGCATTTCTTAAAAGATCCTCAGTGTTATGGAACAAAAAAATCACGTGGGAGACCCAAACAAATCTCACCGGCGCTGAGCCGGAGGATCCGAATGGCTGTCCGTCAAGACACGGGACGATCCTCGTCCCAAATTAAGGCCATTACTGGTGCTGACTGCAGCCCAATTACCATCAGACGGCATCTGCGAAGGAAGGGCTTCAAAAACAAGAAACGTCTTCAAAGGCCACGTCTCCTTCAACGCCACAAAATTGCCCGTTTAGACTTTGCAAGGGAGCACCAAACATGGGACATTCAAAGGTGGAAGAAAGTTTTATTCTCTGACGAGAAAAAATTGAACCTTGATGGTCCTGATGGCTTCCAACGTTACTGGCATGACAAGGAGATGCCACCTGAGATGTTTTCTACATCTACACAGTGGAGGGGGCGCCATCATGATTGAGGGCCCTTGTCTGTGTGGTAACGACTGGGTTTTTCAGCAGGACACGCTCCAATTCACAATGCCCGTCTGACCAAGACTTTTTTCCAGGAGAATAACATCACTCTTTTGGACCATCCTGCGTGTTCCCCTGATCTTAATCCAATTGAGAACATTTGGGGATGGATGGCAAGGGAAGTTTACAAAAATGGACTTCAGTTCCAGACAGTGGATGCCCTTCGTGAAGCCATCTTCACCACTTGGCGCAACATTCGCACTAGCCTTTTGGAAACACTTGCATCAAGCATCCCAAAACGAATTTTTGAAGTGATCAACAATAATGGTGGAGCTACTCATTACTGAGTCAGTTTTTAACCCTTAATTTCTGTTTTAGGAGGTTTTTTTTTTTTTTTTAGCTGTGGTCTTAAACTTTTGATCAGCTGATGAACAGCCTACTTCAGTTAAATTGTTGTTTTCAATAAATTGCCTGCTCACAACTTTTGGGCTCTTGTTCCCATTTCTTCTTTTTGCATTTTGAAACTCTACTTAGAACCTTCTTAAGATTCAACAGTGCAAAATGCAAATTCATGCAATTTTTTAATTAGTCTTAAGATTTTGATCAGGAGTGTACATCTGTCCTGAGAAGGTTTTGGTCCAACGTGCATGCAAGACAAACGAAAGGATTTTCTATTGTACTTTAGTTTAAGTTCTTTGGTTAGACTAGTATGGAAGAAAGCAGTTAACACGTTTTGCTCATTGTTAATATTTCATTTAGAACCGAGACTTCCTCAAGGTTCATCTTATCCCAATGACAGAGACATGACAGTGACTCCCAGCACAAAACAGAAAACATCCGACAGTAATTCTTTCAGGTTTCTCATATTAAAAGTATCAAGGGTCACTTTGTTGCAAATCTGCAGAATAATGGCAGTAAGGACAGCAAACAAAATAACAGGACTTTACCGTCCACACCTCCAGCACAGATGTTGCCTCTGCAAAACTGTCGGTGCTCCTCCCGACCCTCTCACATTCACTTCATCTCCTCTTATGCACGGCAAATAAAACTGCAGTATGAAAACCAACAGTATCAGAATGTGCACAAGCTGTGTGATCGCTCAATACTTCATTGACCCAAAGCATCAACCAATCACATGACAATTAAAAAAATAGCACGACATAAAGAAACGCGAAATATTTCAGTGGATATTTGGGATCACTGTGAAGCCACCTGATTCGTTCGGTGACTGGAGGAATGACGAGACAAGCCTCAAGAACAAAGATATTAGCTTAGCTAAGCCTTACTGAAGATCTTGAAATGGGATTAAGCTTAAATTCAGTGTTTTGTTTTTACTGCTATATTGTATTCATATATATATATATATATATATATATACATTTACTACAAAGATGCAAACACATATAAACATGAAATACAGTTAACAAAGATGTCACCTTCAGGGACGATGAACAGAAGAAGAGAAATGAAAGGTAGAGACTTGAGCTTGGTGAATAGGTTCACGACATCCAGCCCTCTGACAGTCAATGACAGTAAATGATTAATTCTGCTCCTCTCCTCTGTAATTACAGTTGAGTTGCCCATGAGGATGACGTTTAACCTACTTATCTGCAGAAGGTGCACAGTGCGCGTCTGTAAGCACTGTGCTGATGAAGTATGTAGATGAAGTGAATCCATTGACTTGGTAGAAGCAGAAATGGGCTTCAATAAATAAAGTATAGAATCTCATTTGAACATATGAGAACATATACACGTGCCCGATTACTCTTTTTTATCATAAATTAAAAAACATCAAGTGTATAACAAAAATCTTCGAAGCCTCAATTGTTCTCTCGACTGGTGTACTGATTTAATTTTTTACATTTCATTATGAAGATGTTATTTGTTGACCCTGTATTTTGGAATTCTACATACAACAGCGAAATTGCACAAAAACTACTTATAACAGGTTCGAAAGCAGTCATATTTATATATAAACGAATATCTCCAATAACCAAAAAAGGGTTAAAAAAGCAAAATATGTCAAATGTGCTTGACAACAACAAATGTATCTTAATAAATGTTTTTGAAGTCAAAGTCCTACTCTATACTTTCAATGCACAGACAAACAAATAAACTAAAAACAGCAGTTGACACACACACACACACACACACACACACACACACACACACACACACACACACACACACACACACACACACACACACACAGACACACACTATTCCTGATGTGCATCTTCACAAACAAAAGATAATACACTTGAATACACACTGGAAACACGCAGCTACACACCCTGTAAAGTGTTAGATGCAGCCCCTGACCCTGCTCATCATTATTTTCCAGATGGCTGATGACTTGGGCTCATCAAACACTGCTCCCCTCCCTCTGCGCACAAAACTCGTTTTTGGCTAAAACGTCTCCTGCTGACATTTTCTGTAAAAACTCTGTTATCTCCAGAATGCAGAGCAGCTTTGGTGTGATTTTTCCTTTCCCCCATCAGTGTAAAGCAGCGCTGCTTGTTGATCTCAGTTGGGGTAAAAGAAAACCCTTCATCCAAACCCCTGCATTTCAAACTACGTTTGAAATGCTCGTCTGGCTCTGGCAGCTGCCTGAACTCCTCTCTCCTGGACCCCCTCTTGGCTCTGTAAAGCCTGTTTGGGGGGAAATTAGGAATGTGTAAAAAAAAAAAGAAAAAAGGAACACATCAAGCCACAGTCAGCTGCCAGGAGAAATGATGGGATAAATTCATATGAAAATTTGAATTTTATAGTCCAAGGAGGAAAATTTGAGAACAGCACCAAAGGGCCTGCAGTAATTGAGTGTCACTCACTGTGGCTGGCTTGAGTTTGACATGTGGTTTAATTGTGTCATGGAACTTTCTGGTAGATTTTACTTTAAAAAGACTTCAACTTTATGTACAGTCATGTCCAGTGGGGGTGTGACTCCTGATTTCCTCTCACCATGTCACCAGTTGCTGTGTTACACCAGCTGGAATGGCCAAACCAGGTAGGATGAACACAAAGTTTTCTAACTTCACTTTGCACCATTGACTAAAACACACAACGTCCAGCACATAAATAATAAAAAAGAGACAGTATACTGTAAAACTGTTTAAGGAGGAGTCACTAATGACAAGGAATAATTCCGTAGTAGCTCAAGAGCATAAACACAGGACAAGAGAACAGGACATTCCAAACACTCAGGTTTACAAGTGAATGAAGATTAACTCAGGTGTTTACATTCAGTTTATTTTTCTAGGTTACAGGACTAAAGTTTCACAGATAAATGTCATAAATGTGTTTGAAACAGAAGATAACTCATATAAATCAAAACGTATGCAGTCAAGTTGAAAGCATCAGCAAGCCTTTCTCGATTCATTACAATGCAGCTTGGAAACATGTATAATGAATCAGGGCTGTGGAATATGTCAGTGCGAAATCCCTTATGTTCCCTAAGTTCAGGCGTACCCAGGGTTTAATGTGCCGATCATCCATATGGAAGCTGTAGTCTGTGCCCCCAGAGTCATTTATATGTGTATCTTAACACAGAGAACCCATTATTATAATATTTGATGATGATATCATGATTCCCATTAAGGAAGGTCATGTAAGATTAACTGTAATGCTTCGCAAACTGGGTCTCCTGCTTTGTCCAGTCTGAGGTTCTCTGTGCATTTCCTACACATATCATAACATGAGACAAACCTTTTGATCGCAGGATCATTCAAATGATCCATGGCGTTATTCTCCAGGTTGACTCATGGCACAGAGCAGCTTTAAAAGACTGGCGATGGTAATTATTCTGATCCAGTCACAGCATAAAGCCACGATGCAGAAACTGTTCTGCTGAACATGCGTTTCGCAGGGCAGCGGTATGAACCAACAAGTGCCCCTGGGCGGAACATTGCATCTTTTTATGTGAGAATAACAAGGTATTTGTTATTTCATGTGAGAATGTATACATGATTGTTGTGTACGTGCAGTAAAAATTACATCAGCAAAATTTCATTGCCCTGCTCCCGATGTGATTATTATGATTATATCTTAGGAAATCCCTGCTGCTGGAATTGCAGCAGATTGAGATTGTTTTTGTCTTTAAAGTAAGAAAAGGTGGAGAGTGTAGATATAACAGACTTCCTAAAGCCTGAGCGAATGAGGTTAGAAATAAACAGAAATTCAAAAACAATTAAACAAAAAGGACGATTAAATGTTTGGCAGAATTATATACTGTTAAACCACTGCAATAATGTGAAAGTGTGATACTGTTAGACTGAAAATATTTCACAAGTTTGACAATGACTTGTGTTTGTATTGTATTTTGTATTCATCTATTACCTAGAGTGTATTTCACTATTGCCTCTTTGCTGCTTTAACACGGTAAAATGTCCGCATAGTGAGACTTATAAAGGATAATGTATTATTATGTCATTGAGTACAAATCTAAGTTTGGAAGCTGATCAAACATATACAGACATCGGTGTGAACACTGCTTATATATATTGTCTTGAAGTAAATCTATTGTTTTATCCCACAGTAATTATCAAGATTTTCCTATTCAAACTGCATTGTACAGACATCTAGAATTGGTCCACTCAAAAGCTTTATAGGTCGTCTGTACAAGCAACTAATATGTGTTAGCTGACCATTATCAGGAGTTGTAATCATGACAGGAGCAATGGAGGACACTCTATGATGTTTGTATATACAGTAACTTGACAAAGTGCATGTGATGCATATGTTATGGTGGATGGGTTGACTCGACACAGGGCTTTAAAATGGGAGACTGCTGCTCATTTATTAACCAAACAACAGTGAAGAGTCCATCATTTGAACCATGTATTAATTATTGCTATACCTGCTGCGGATATGGTCCTAGGGGTTGCGACCGAGGATAATGACATGAGACCGACTCCACTTGATGATTATGTTGGAGGTATTCTAGGGTTTCTTTTAATACCTATCAGTAAATTAAACATTATTTGGAGGTGTATCAGAGGCAAGATGAACACTGATCCTTGTCATCATGAATATACAGTAACACAACTAAAAATAGATGCTGTTTAGCTGCCAAAGAGGCAATTGCAATAAACAAATACAGACAGTGTGATGGACGGCGCTGATGTGGAAGTCAAAACAAGTTAGGTAGTTATTATGTCGTCATCGCACTTTATTAAGTGTGTAATGGGGTATAGTTTTTAGACAGATTGAAAATCCTGAATCTAAAAATAACTTAACGTTGACAAATCAACGCGAGTCTTAAGCCGGAGAGACATGCATCGCTGGTAATCAGAAGTAAGCTAGCGAGTCACGGACAAGTCAGCTTCAAGCAGTTGTCATGTCTTGTTCATTGGGGTGTAGCTTTCAAGAGAGCGCTGGTGGAAGGGAGAAGGGGGGGGTGGGGGTAGTCCTAGCTTTTCTAGGAGTACCAACCCTAGCTTTAAATACTTGAATATTTGACTTTGTCTTTTAGAATCTAGCCAGGAGAAGACACAGCCAATTAACGCGCATTGTATCTATCTTTAGAATGGGACTATTCCCTCGAGTCACAGTGTTTGAACTGGTCTGGCACAGTTGCTGTTGGTTACATCAGCTGGCAATTTACATACCGTTTCAACAACAGCTTTGAACACAACAACGCTGGTCCATAAAGGGTGAGTGCTAAACACAAGAGGAGAACAATGTCTTTTCAGTTGGATTCGTGTGTCAATAACTGGGATAAGTGAATGTTCCTCAATAGGGCTAACGGTGCACTCTCAAGGTGTAAAGGGCAATACTGCTGGTTGCTTACCACTGTAATGGACTCCTTCTCCCCACTACCATTGAATGCAGCATTTAAGCCTTCACAGACAGGGCTGCATGTCAGGATGGTGTTGAGTCTGTGAGGGCAGGACAGTGATTTGAGTTAACGTACTGTCCTGGATGAATCGTTTGCAGTTATAATCCTCCAGACTGCTGAGGCACATCTTTTTCTTTTATTAAATAATGCTTCCCCACACAAGACTAACTTGACCTCTTCTGGTACAATTAATCCCATCTGGACAGGCCTTTACATAACGCTTGGTATTTGACAGAGTCTTTTCTTCGCTCAGGGGTGCAGTGCAAATGTCAGACCAACAATAAGTGAGGCGGTTTGGTGCACATTCTGCCTGAGACATGATACACAGCCTGTGAAATAGTTACCGCGTGCTGACACTGATGTTTCTGTGAGAGGACAGCGTTGACAGTATCAGCACACCAGCTCATACAATGAATGCGAGTGAGCGGTAGGAGAGAGATAGTGCTGTCTGATTATATGATGGTGAGATCCACCATTTCAACCACACACTTATAATTTTTTTAGCAAATCCAATGCAGTCAGAGCTTTAATTTTCATGGGTGCCCTAGTCTATCTACATTAGGAAATGTGTCTCTGTCTGTGCTGTTATAATATACCCTTGTGTTTATATTGCACGTTTATTTTTTCTATCCCATTTGCCGTTGTAATGGCAAATGACAAAGTATGAAACAAATATGAATTATGAATTATTAGTAATAAAATACTATCAAACCCTAAGATACTTAGAGCTCAGCTTGTTTCACTCATACATCACCAACACTGGTTCATTTATCAGCTCCTCTTACTGGTAAAGCCTAAACCAAATTATGATCACAGAGCCATTTATAATTTTTCTACAAATTAAAGCATTTAAAAGAACAACACCATTTGCCTTGCAGCTGTCGCCTTGTGTCACTTTACTATGGGAAAACATTTAACTTGATGAATATCCCATGTACCCCTAATGATCTTTATGAACTCAATGTTTCTACTTAGGAGCATGTCCTTCTTGGTTTGCATTCTTGCAAACAATTGCAGCGTTTTTCCAATCATCCTTTCTCTCCACTCCAGTACATAAAGCTTCCTTAGATCACAGCCAACCCTTCATTCTGTGGCACCACGATGAAGGCACGACTGACTCTGCACTGGCTCGGGCTCCTGATCCAATCATTGATAGTGACTAGGAGGAGAATTAGGACTGGATGGCACTGACAGTGCAGATGCATGAGAACAGGAAGTTTCAGGGTCCTGCTGAGTCTGTGTGTACGAATCACTGCCAATGTGTAGAACATATACGGATAAAACACCAGTAAAATACTAAAATGCTTACCAGTGTCAGTAGAGCAGAGTATATACAAAAAAACAACCTTTCCACTAGAAAACAAAGTAGCACTTGCTAACATCTAGCTTTTGTCTGCAATGAGAAGTTATTAAATTGGCATTAACTCTCAGTTCAAATGACCCTAGCTCTGATCCGGCTCTGATCTACAGTAACGGAAAAACTACTGCGGGGAAAGGGGGGAAATTTTGCACGACAGCGAGATGAAAGAATGTGTAATTTTTTGGTGCTTAGGCCTATGTGACATTGAACAGACTGCTTATTCCCGCTAATTTGAGTGTAACAGAGATAAAAAAAGATTTATAAAAGATTAGCCGGCAATTCAAGACAAAATAACCTCAACCAAAAGAACACAGAATCACAGAATCAAGACAAAATGATATTGTGTTGTGAGCGTAAAGAAGCAGACAAGAAATGCTAAATAACATATTGCTGTCACTGTATGTTATTGGACCCATAGACAACCATGACACCCACGTTGATGGACTTATAGATTGAAGTACTATATCATGTTCTATCCTTTCATGCTGTGCCTGCTTTTTTAAGACTGACATGGAACACGCAGCGTGATTTATCATCTGTTTGTACCCATTAAACTAACTTTGATGTTTCGGTAGATTAATGCATGCATTAGCTTTTGCGATAACTCTGACACTTTCACATCAATGTTTTCAAAATGCCACTGTTGATGAATGAGCGCTGTCACCTGTAGATAAACAAATAATTCATGGAAACAATAAAATACCAAACGGTGCCCCCTCCCCCCACACACACACATACAGTTTCAAATTCTACCCAGCATCCTGGACTGTAACATCCAGGATCCAGGATTTCTAGTGGGCGTGCGCTGTCATAAATCAAGCCGAAAAATGGCAGAGACATAGAAAATATAATAGATGTGTGAAGTAACTATCAATTATCCTGCAGTGCATCACCCCGCAGCACAGTGACAAAACTGCAGATATAGAGCTTCGTATTGAATGTCCGCACTGAAACTGGCACCATTACGACAGAACAATTCATCAGGCACACACACAGTATATCAATATATATACACACACACAAAAACACACAGTCAATTTGTTCACTGTCAGATTCGTGTTACGGTAAGCAGAATATAAGAGCAGACAGGAACCAGCCGGGGGAACTGGGCTCCATGTTCTGTCGTGCTAAGTAATCACTGGTGTCAAAGGGTCCAGTGTGCCTCTTAACGCTGCTGATGCCCCAACAGGTCGAGAGGCTTGGAGAAAAAGCAAGTGAGAGAGACTTCAAGCTGTCTATACTGCTGCAGAACAATGTCATGAGACTGCTGGAAAAAGTCATGCATAATACAGGAGTGCAGATACACACACATGCAGGCATGCATACTAACACATACTGTACAAAACCAACTCTATAGTGGAGCTATAGAGCGGTCTAAATCAATTACAATCATCATTATCGTCTTGCAGCTGTGAGATACACCCAGTTTCAATATTGATCTGAAAATCTTATGAAAAACAAACTAATCAAACTTCTGCAACACAATCAGTTTTTGCACAAACTTTACATTTTGCTAGTTTATTACTTGTATAATTAAGCTTTCTTTGTAAATGCATCACAAATAGAGAAACAGTGAGAGGAGTGAGATGATTGACAGGACGTTTTGCGGCCTTTTGTAGTTTAGCACCTTAGCTAGTAGAAAAAATATTTAATTCAGTGTTCTGCTCAAAGTCTATCAGCAACTGCTACTTACTTTTAAGCTGTGAGTCATTTTTTTGTCATCATTCAGTCGATACATCTTAAATCTGGATATGATAGGTCGGATCTTTCTTGTTTGGACCTGATCAGATATTTCAACACCGAAAGAGTTTACATGAATTTCAAATGGATCATGTGAACTATGAATATTTTCCTTCCTCAAGTGGACAAAAAAAGGTTTGGTATCCGATTAAAAAAGAAGATAGAGCCACTAGCTGTTAATTTAAATAAAATCATTCAAATAAATTTTAAAACATTGTTTACCTATACAACAATGTATTCCTAAAATCACTGGTTAGCATTACATTTTCGAATGCTTGGTCCTGTAAATTTATATACAAATTAAAATTAGTAAAGGTATTAATAATATTACATAAAAATGACAAACTGCTTTGATCTTACTTCCATCCATGGTTTCATACTTCTCCCCCTCTGTATTCCATATTGTTCTATCTATAATATTCGAGCTGATGAAAGACTTACAATGTGTGTGAGAGGGGAGCATCTCCTGGGAGGACATCCCAAGGACAAAGACCAGCTCATGAATCCAAAGCATGAGCTCTCGCAAAGAGAGTAAAGCCTGGACAGACAGACACACTATGTACTGCATATGCTGATAGATATGGGACGTTGAAAGTTCATTAGCTGCAGGAAACCGATTCCTCTACTTATTATTCATCTCTTCAACACAAAGGAATTGACTGAGATTAAAATGAACATTAAACCTGGAAATCCCCACTTTCTTTCTCTCACATCGTGGAATTACAAAAAGGGCTGAAATACTCAAAGTCACTGATGAATATAATTAATGTGAGTGAGAAGGAGTCAGGTTTCCTCTCAGTCATTAAAGGACCACCATAGTGTTATTAATTAACATCTAGTGGTGAGGTTGCAGATTGCAACCAAACAAAAACTCCTCTTATCAACCCCCTTACGAAGCCAGTAGGTAGCCTTCAGGTAGTGTTATGATTGGAAAAGCTCATATTGGAGCCAGTCTGTCGTTTCTTCCTTCTTGGCCACTGCAGAAACATGGGTAATTATAAAAACCTTTTCATTCATCAGTTCTCTCAATGAAGCTACAAGACGAGACAGAGATGTAATAAAAATTACACTTGCTTACCTTTTGATGAATGGAAAGCATTAAAGGAAATTATAATTTATATCAAATGCAAGGACACAAATGGAAGCAAATCTTTTACACTCTCACGGAACTTCGGTAAGATAAGAGGAAATGTGCACTTTTGCTTAAATGTGAAAAAACATGTACTGTCTGGAGCCACTGTGAACTCTTTCTGTAACAAGCCAGAACGCGAGGGCCTAAATCTAACCACCATTAGGTCTGTGGATGCTAACTCAACCATTACAATCAACTATCAGCATTATAAACATCAGTGTCACACAGTAATGTTGTCAACAAGGACAGAATTTCCACTGGGGATGGAGAACCCTCTCTCAGTTTGATATACTCATTAAAATTCTCTCTGAAGAAAACCTTTGGACAGTCAGGCTGTCAAAATCCAGAAGGGAGAAGAGAAACATTGATTCACATCAATTAGGCTTTACAAGCAGCAACAAGTGATTTAAGGGCTTCTGCCTATTAAATCTCTCAAGGGCCAACACAAATATAAATGTAGCTAGTAGCACATTTTTTTTAAGAAAAAAATTGAAGTGCTGTTATTCTTGCTCTCATTTTAAAATGAGAACAAGAATCAGTTGAAACATGACCACTGTAAACACAGTATTAAATGATGAATGAGGCAAGTTGCACTGAGGTTCAATGTTTTTAATTGCCATCTACACATCGAACACGTGGTTTGTAATGGCAGGAAAATGCTTTCTATTACAACTCACAGTGAATACCAGCATGTTGGAGCTGAGCATGACGGCCACTTCTTGAAGAGGGAGTAACGCAGGGGGATGAGGACAGAGCCTTGAGGGTTTCCAGTGTTGAGGGTGAGTATAGACAAGATGTTTTCTCATCCTGACCAACTGTTGACACTTTGTTGGACATCTAGGACCCACCAACATTAATACTATAAGTTCTTCTTTTCAACAATAAAACGCTCAACATACTGCCTCAGCTCATATGCTGGATATGAGCTGCCACATGAAGCAATCAAGTCGTAATTGGGATCAAATGAATCCTTTCACTTCCTCTTCTCCTTTCCAATCACTTCTTCCTTTCATCCCGTGCCTTCAGCTCTTGCTTCACTTCCTCCTTCTTGTCTATCATACTTGATCACTTAAGCAAACTGTGTCGCTGGCTGGGTTGAAGTATTATATGTCCTGGATAAGAAGAATAACCTTTTGTCTATTTCATTGGGTTTGCGAGAAATAAGTCTGCATATTCAATCGGTGCAATAGAAACCATGCGGAAAGTAATATCCCTGACGCATCTTCTCAACACTGAATCGCCCTCATTTATTTCTTATGCCTGTCATCCATTTATTCCGAATCATTAGAGCTTCTCATTTGGCCTTTAAACTGCTCATCGTACGTGATGTTCCTTTTCAGTGAGTCACCCTTTCACATGAATGTGTGACCTTGAGGTGGGTGTGGGGAGATAAAGTGTACTGTAAATGCAGGCACACTCACACACACACAAACACACTGATCAGTGCGGTGGATCATCACTCATGAGAGGTCAGTATTGGAGACCCTCGGCTTGGCTAAGCGCTGGTATTATTGCTCCTAAACACTGTGACGTGCTTTACGGTTGGGTCCCATATTTCAGGATGGAATCACAGCTGGCCGAGCAGATGAAACTGAGCCACCGTCTGGCTCGATCAATGTGAAATCCAATTCTTTCTCTGGAGAAAGGGTTGATGTGCATCAGCAAATAGAGGGGAATGAAAAGGAGGGACAGAGGGACAGAGAGCTGAACAGAAAGAAAGTGAAAAAACAGCAAGACTACAGTTTGAATCTCTTTCAATATCATTTTACATTTAAATCTGTACTATTTCATATTTTTTTATGTTATATTATATATATTTATTTCACATTACTGCATCAAATTTAATGTAATGTAAGAAGTGCAGCATGAAGTGACAGATTCCCTGACAGCTAATGTTGCTTCATGTCTGCCAACTGTTTGTCTACACTGGGGCCATAACATCTTTACAAATGCTAATGTGTCAACATTTTGTGCCCTTTAGTTCAGTATTAAGTGATTTGTCCTTTAACATTGCTCCACTCAAAGGCTGACAGTTTCATTTGTATAGGGAGAACGTGACCTTAATGTCAACTCTCCAGACCAACACACGGGGATACCTTTGCTGCAGAGAAGAAGGCAGAGGAAGGAGAACAACGTGTGACAGAAGATAAAAGTGTTCAGACTCAGCAGTAAGTCTGGACCCAACTTGATGTTCTCCAGTCTGTGTATCTCACATGAACAACACAGCACGAGATTCTCTGCTCAAATGTGCTCATGGTGAAACCTATGGAAGATCATTCTCTAGAGTCTTTACTAAGGGCCTGGCAGGAGAAACTCTCCTGGGGCCGCTCACTCTGACATGTGTGTTCTCACATACAGCCCCTCTGGAGAATCTCCTGACATTCTCCAGAGTTCAGTGTATGTCTGAAAGCAGCTTTAAAGTAACTTCAAACAAGATATATATATACATTTCTTAGATAAGAAGTCATACACAGACATAGACATGCATCAAACATGTTCACAACAGGAATGTGTTCATTATCTGTGGACAACAGTTACACTCAGATCCATAATAATGATTGGCTCAGGGGTTAGAGTTGTAGTGTCCTTGGGCAAGATATCGAGCCCTAAATTGCCTTCTCCTAGAGAAAGTGCTGCAAATAGATGCACTGTATGAATGTATGGGTGAATGTAATACTGTAAAGCACTTTGAGTGGACATCAGGACTAGAAAAGGGCTATATACAAATACAGACCATTTACCCACATTCCTCTTTCAAACTTGATTAACTTTAACTTTTGAATCTTGATTCAATGGCCTCCACTGGCTTTATAGAGATCATCTAAGCCTACGTTCACACTGCAAGCCTTAGTGCCCAGTTCTGATTCTTTTCTAGATCCAATTTTTTTATGAAGCTGTTCACATAACTTGAAAAATTTGGCCTCGATCAGACTCCACTGTGAACTGGTTATGGCCCTGATGTGACCCGCATACGCATGTGCAGAAGAACACTGTGTAAGGAAGTATACAAGGAGAAGAAGTCTTGAATAAACATATGTGAGCATTTACGGTTTAATATTCTCTTGATATGCTTTTTAACACAAACCGCTTACGATACGACCTCTCAAGAATTGCTAGTACAGAGGTCTAAAACCTCTAATATGTGAACGTAGTCTAACACTACCCTGATCTGCCAAAAGAGTGATTTTATTTGTATCTGTTATCATTTCCTATTTTATTTTGAAACTTCCTCTTCCTCATATGTCTGGGGCAGTTTTACTTCCTTCCCCAGTGTGTGTTTCCCGCCTTAGCAATAACTAGCTCCGCCCTGATGTGCTTCACCTGTGTGTGATCAGCTCCACCCTCCCCTCACTGTCTGTCAGCCTGTGTTCAGTTCCCCTGTGTAGCCTACGGTCGGCTGAGTTTGGATCAGCAGGTTTTACACCCTGTTCTGGAATTGGTGCCTGAAATTGTTTTGGGTTAATTACATTTTAAGCATTATTCCACTACTATTGTGGATTTTCTCTGTTTATTTACTTTGCGCACGTTGATTCAAATCACCAGTGTTGCTGGACGCATGATGTATTAATCACTTCTGCTCGTGTCATACAGTAGTTACGAATCAGCGAGTGGTTGTTACATCTTTGTTTCCAAACATCTCCCTTTCTGCCTGTCCAGACCCTTATACAGCCACAGAGTTTCCCAACTAAAATAGAGCCACCAGCATTTCAAAACTCCTTTTCAGGGTTTCTAAACTCTGGAGTAGTCTGGACGCCAGGCATTTCTGGGTCTGCCCTTTCAAACTAAACTGTAGTGTTATGATGTCAGTCCACAGAACCCTGAAACTGCTGATGCACAAAAAGCAGCCGAAGAAATGTTCAACAGACTAAATGTTAAGGCATGCTGCCCCACCCCCACTGAGTGTTGCCGATTTATTTTTTACATTTATTAATATTGAACGTATCACATGTCCAAATTGGACCAAATTTGACCCTACACTTTCTTGAGAAACATGTAAAGTATGACGATGATAAGATGATCGCTTCTTGAGCGTTCCACAGACAATCAGTTTTCTGGAATTAATAAATAGATAAATAAATGGATTGCACTTCAGTCTCAATGCAGGTTTTTTCTCATTACTGTCTGTTTGTAGGTGAAGTGTTGTATTTTACTCATGTTTCACCTCATTCCATCTGTATCTCACACCAATTTTCTTCTTGACCGAATTGAGCCAGTAAGGCATGAAAACTGTTGCATAATACATGTGTTTGAAAAGGGGAATAAATACTTCAAATTATAGTTTCTTTCCTTATTTAATATCCATTTCCTCCCCCTATCTGCCCCCCCCTTAAAATAAATGCCTGTATGTTTTCCACTCCTCTTCGAAATGAGCACAGATTTACTGTAGGGTGTCGGGGATGCGTCAGAGAGCTCCATAGAAAATGTATTAGCAGCTCTGATGTTGCCCAAAACTGTGATTGCTTAAGCACGTTTTTCATGGTGCGATGTCAAATGGATGTGTCATGCTTGATGGAGACAATTTGTCCTGACTTCCCTGATTTCCCTCCTGTTACCAGCCGTGTGTTATTGTGTGCGCTTTGGTGACCGAGCCATCTGCATGGGAGCACCTGTGAATGAATATGATATTTTCTCATGTGTTTGTGTGCATCGTTTGAGGATCACTTCCATGGATGAAATCAGTGAAAACAGTAAGATGAGCTCTCATGATGTGAGGGAAGATTTCCGCCGCCTCACTCTTACGAGCTCTGGAAACTCAGTAAATGAAGTGATCTCTAACACAAATACACACATACAATCAAAGATGAATAAATTTAGCGGCGTGTCCTCAAATCTTCAAATCAGTGCAGCACAGTCTGTGACAAACACGAGTTATATAAACTCATTAGCCTCGCAGAAGTCAGATTTAATGACTGTTAATGCCACCAGCTGTCTCTTTAAGTGGCATCCTGTCGTCGTTATGGGTTACCTGTGACATTTTGAATTATTAGTGCTTTAAAACCCAAAAAGTTTTATTTGCAGGGGCTAAATTGCAATTTTCATCTTCACTTTTCAAAACATACCTTTTGTGAACTCTTTTTACCGTTGCTCATGCTGAGTCATGCCGTGAACGCTGTGATCAATCAAGCTGCGCTGCCTCTTTGTTTTCCCACTTTCCAACTGCAGAGGTCAACTAGTTGTATCTGTACCGTTAATGAAGCTCCATTAACCTGGTGACAAACACATTGTATTTGCTCTAATTACTTGACGAAAAATGTATTCTGTCCAGCACAGCTTAGCAGCCTTTAACAAGTGTAATATCATAAACTTGCCTATAGCAAGTACTGCAAAAGTGTGGTGCTGGTGGTCACTGAGATCCCCAGAGATGGACATTTTGACTGAGGTGTGACAGGAACTCTGTCCTCAAGCCTTCATCCATCCATTTCCTGGCCATTACTGAGGTCAGGGTGTCGGCAGGTTTTGTATGGTATCCCATGCGTCCTCTCCCTATTATTGTCCCCAAGCTACTCCTGAGGGATCCAAAGGTAATATGGAACTTAATCCTTTCAGGGATTTGAGGTTCTGCCACAGGGTCTCTTCCCAGTTGGACAAGCCTATACGTCCTCAGGGAGGCATCCAGGAGCCAATCAATCTAAACTAAACCACCCCAAGTGGCTCTTTTCAGTTGAGGAGCCACCTGTATCTGTCAGCTTCAACAGCTTTTTTTAGCTATAGTAATTATGAGAGGAAAAAGGTTTATTGGATATAAACTATGAAGTTGAGAAGCTTTGTGATGATGGGATGGTGCAGGCAGTTTTGTGTAGAATTCAGCAACTAACCACTACACAATGCATGTGCTTCTGTACCAGGAGATGAGACTGAAGATATTTCCTTAATTATTCACAATTGTCGATTAGAATGATTCCAGTAGGATTTACTGTTGTGCCACCTGCTGAGGTACAACCTCTGTCTACCTGATACAAGTAACCATAGCTTTTGGCCATGAGCTGATGTCATCAGGTGGTCCAATGTGAGTTTTCATACTTTAAAAATCACTGCCCATCAGCTCTCACCTTCTCTGGGCAAGAGACCTGCCTCCTACCACTTCCTCTGAGCTACTTGATTCTTGCTCCAGGCCAAGAGCTGACAACAGCTGACAACAGCTGCCATGTGGATTTGACTGGGAGGTCTCTGTAGCTAATCTCCACAGGGAGTAACCAGGGGACTCATTTATAAAACAGTGCATAGGATTCATACTAAAAGTGTACGCCATCTTACCCCATTTTTCCCTTTATAAATCACAGTCCACTTGGAGACACCAAATCGTGCGTGGATCTGCCTCATATCCCGCCTTCTACGCGTCGACTTTCAACCATAAACGGTCAATTTAAAGCACCTCATGAATATTACATTATCCTGCTTATAATGGTGTTTGTTAGTGAGGTGGAGGTGAAAAAAGATAGATTGTTTGATGGCCACAGCAGGTATGTCATTAATGATTGTTGTTGTTAATACAGTAAGTGAAAGTGAGGACGATAGAGCCAGTGAAACACATAGGATATCTTCTGTAGACTAGACCATCACATTTCAGTTCAGCCCTCACGTTCTACTCAGTCTATGGAGGCTTGGTCTTCACAGACCAGATCCTCTGAAGGGCACGATCCCCGAATTGGTGTTACATATTAGTGCTACAGACTGTCCAAGCCAGTTAGCTGCCTGTGAGTTGGCAACCTCATGACATTTTGCTGTTTCAAATGTGGTGCGACAAGGCCGTAGTCATTCTGATACATTTAAATTTAATTCAGGCCTATGGTTAGTGGTGTTCATCGATGCTACACTGCTGAAAGGCTATTCATAAAGAAAAGCCCTAACAGAGCTGACAAATGCCTATTGCGGCCTTTGAAACTGTGATGGTAAATTAAAACTGAAAAATAGAAATGAAATACTGTGTATTTAATGGATGTCCTTGTTTGTGGAAGTGAATCTGTATTTCTGCTGCTTCCCTGCCTTAGTCTGCTACAGCCATGAATCATCAGCTGGAGACAGACGCATACTTTTCCTTAATTTGTCACTTTTTGCTTTGTCTGACAGACGTTAGATCGGAGCAGCATAAGGAATTTGGGGAGGGGGATGGAGATCCTCAGACAGACGGAATGATCGCATCATATGTTTCTTCTCCAAATCAGCCTGTCAAGGTCAGTCAGCTGGAAATTTAAGCTACATTTGGTCACCATCGAGTCGTAGTAGTAGTCAGGATTCAGAGACTGGAAACACTTTTATCCTGCTTTAGATGGGATTATTCTGACAAGGAAGTTATGATTTGTTTTGTTTTGTTTTTGGCAGCTCGCAGGATTACAGAAAATGTATGGACAGATTACCACAGAACTTGGTGGAAGGATGCTGGGGGATGGATCAGGCGGTGGATGCAGGATTTTGCTTTTCACTTGTGAGATAGGATTTTTATATACACATTTTTGTAACAATTTCTCTTATTTCCAAGAGAATAATTCAAGAATCTTGATGAAACTGAACTGAATAAAACTTGGTGCAGCTTGTTGGTTGGGCTTGGTGAAGGTGTAGTTCTATTACCACTGTTTTGAAAGAAAATGTAGCAGTTAGACAAAAGATAAGTTATCAAGACAAACTCATGACAAACATTATAACTCAGAGTACAGAGGGACAGCTTTGGTTTGTTTCATCTTAATATTTATTCAACAATTAACATCCCTTCACCTGGCTCACTGTGTCGACTCAGCTGTGATCATGCCGTGTGTGAGCACTCGAGTGTGATTCAAGTAATGTGTTAGCTTTTGTTTGTCTGTGTGTGAGGCTTTAGCTGTACATCTGTATTATCAAGTCACCCACATGTCGGCCTGATTTGTAGCAAGCCTTGTGGGCCATAGAAAACTTCCAATGGGCTGTGTCTGGGCCACAGGCGAGAGAGAATGAAATTAATGCGATACAATCAAACCACCATTAATCTCTGTGTTTGGAGGAACTGTGCAGGACACAGGTGAAATTTAAAACCAGATGTGTGGAACAGACTGGGCTACATGTAAGACACACAATCCTTGAATAGAAGGAGTGATTCATGGGAGAAAAGCCTTTGATGTGCCCTAAATTAATTAACGTTCTCCCCTTTCTACAAGGACTTTTGGTTCACTGAGGTCTTCCAAGTGAGGATTTTATGATAATTCTTTTTACAACAAAATAATGTGTCAATGGGTCAGCATCTCTCACCAACAAAGTCTGTAGTCCTTCATCCAATAATAAACATCAACAAAAAAAACATATATCATGAACATAGATGTATTTGTTTGAAATGTGTATAGACAGTGATAGCAGGTGGTACTTCACACCAAATTAGGGAATAAACACATTATTTTACAAATAACTGCTTGTGCCCTAAAATCCAAAATTGCCATTTATAACCCCTCTAGTTAAAATGTATCCTCCAAAATGTATATTAAATCAAGTCAAATACTTGTGTAATGGGTGTGTATTGACGTTCTACCATGGTTTGGGCCTGTAAACATCCCTAATGTGTATGTGTGTGTGTGTGTGTGTGTGTGTGTGTGTGTGTGTTTGTGTGTGTTTATCAAGTAAAACCAAAAGATTGAAATAGCAAATTATACCCCTTCCATTTTTTTTAACTTACTTTGTTCATATATCTACAGTCACAATTTTAGAATTGAACGAATTAACCAATTGACTATAAAAAGGCGTTTCAAGTAACAGAGCAGCCGCACGACACACGGCCGAACAGGACAAGTGACCTTTCTCGTGGCTAATCACCCTCCTAACTATACAAATACACACATAAGCACAGACAATGCTACTGAGGAACAAATTAACAACATAAATGACTGCCAGACACACTGAAATATAACCTGCTGCTTATCTTGCAATCTCCATTGATTCTAATTCATCATCCGAGCAGCTATGATTTATTTCCATCTACTCCCTGTGTTCTGATAACGCTGCCGAGCTATTCACATTGCTGTTATCTTATTTGGTTCGAGGCCGTGTGACACATAGCCCGTCTGAACAAGGACACAGCCGATAGAAAAAGCCTTTAGAGCATCATTTAAAATGCAGCAGATAGTGCATTGGGATGCAGCAGCAGCAGAGCTAAAGGTGTCTGGGCAACAAGATGTAACCACATGTACCATGATGCATCCTCACTGCTCTGAAGAGCTCTTTCGCCCTTAATGTAGAATCTCTAATTCCCTGTGCGCTGCAATTCTTGTCACTGATACCTCCTACATGGTCTACCTCAGTAACACATTGAGTGCTATCCATTTTTCTAACATTGCATCTGGCTTCTTTACTTGTTCTCAATCTTTTAGCTCCTCCAAATAGAGGGAGATGCCAAGAAGATGGATTAGGATGCAGAAATATTATTTACCAAATGGAAAAGGGTGGCTGTGGCTGAGGGGGAAAGCGGTCATTCTCCAAGCAAAAGGTCGGCAGTTCGATCCCAGTCTTCCAAATCTGCATGCCGAAGTGACCTTGGGCAAGATGCTGAACCCCAAATTGCCCCTCATACAAAAAAGAATAGCGCTGCTAATAGATGCACTCTATGCATGTGTGTGTGTGAATGGGTGAATGGCAAACTGAACTGTAAAGCGCTTTGAGTGGTCATCAGGACTAGAAAAGCGCTGTATAAATACAAAGCATTTGCCATTTATTCCCACACATCCAAATTTGGTAACCACTAGGTGCTGGACAGAAGTGATGAAATTCAGAAGACGAGAATGTGCTCACTCCAGTTAATGCTTCCATAAATGTATTTATTTTACCTCTCAGGTAGGTAAGGTTTCAGCACAGGCCCCACTTCAGACATTTGCACATTCTCGTCTTCTGAAGAGATGGACTTTACTAATTCATTATATTCCCGTATACCTCTAGTGGAGCCCTCTGGGGAACTGTTTTGTCTGATATAACTCAGACTTGAGCTGATGCCCACGTCTCATCCCGCTTCTGAACTCCCTCTGTCTGTCTTAGTCTCTTGGCCCCCCCCCGCCCACTTGTGATCCGCTCAATGCCATTGAACCACAGCACAGTCAATGCTCAACACCACTTGATCAGAGTGGTGTCAATAGCTGCTTGATTTCCTATGTTGAGCGGATGAGCTTTGGACAAAGGTCTTCGGCACAGCTTCAAAAGAGTGAAGGGCTCTGGATGGAGCAATGCAAACCATTTGAAGTTCCCAGTGTTTCTCGGGGCCTTGAAAGATGTGATGTGTGATACACATTTAAAGGATTGAAATGTCTTCAATGATGACAGACCTTGGTGAGTTTCTGGGTCGGGTCGGAGGCACATTCTCAGCTAAAAGCTAAAAGCATTGGAAGTACACCAATGGTGTACTTCCAGTTCCATTCCTGACTCTATAGAAACCCAGATCAACCAGCACAATTCACTGGAGCTGTCAGAAGAACAAAACTGCTCACTGGCTTCACCATTTTCCGTTTGAAGTTCTGCTATGACAATGGGGAGGGTGCATAGAAATTGTGTATAATGCAATAGTTCAGTGAATTTAAAGCATTTCAAACATCTAAATAACCTCTGTAAATATATTTATAACCTAATATAATCTAACCCATGGTGGATCCACGGATTAGAATATAAAAATATAAGGGAAATATAAATAATAAAAAATTCCAACAATAATAATGCAAACTATATAAAGAGCCCTAGGACACTCTAGCCCTAGGATGCTCCAGAAAGGCTACACAGATCAAAAAGCAAAACTAAAACCACAACTAAAAAGTGTATTTAAAAAGGTTTATTAATCAATGAAACAATAAGCATGAGAAAATTGAATGTCTTAAAACTCACTTAATGTCCCTCAACAATATTTTCTGGTGTGGCCCCGGCCAGGCTGGAGTATACAAGCCTACACGGGCTGCTGCTCTTCAGGCTCTGGTGGAGGTTAGTCTCCTGGACCAGGGCTTTCCTCGAGGATCGTTCTACAACTCGCTCTTTGTAGTTTCCTGCTGTGTCTGCACTCCCTGAGGGCCTTTGCCAGTTACTAGAGCTATAAACTGGCCCTCCTTATTCTGGGCCTGATCCGAATGTCTGCTCCGTCCTTGTCTGCCTGCTGGTTCACCCGTGCCCTCCCAACTGTTGACACTTTACTGTTTGCTGTTGGGGTCAGTGTTTGGGTGTTTCAGGCATGAAAAAACCCTTGCATGCACTTAACACAAATAATAAAAGCAAAAAATCTAAACAGAATAATAAAAATAATTTTTAAAAACTGTTTAAAACATCCAGCAACTTGAAAACACGACCATTACACTGACCTCGTCACATTTTCCGTACCTGTTCAATAGCTACGGTATGTCAATAATGAATTATTTGAAAACCATTCAATTCACTTGTTCAATCAGTCATCTTATGATTATTTCGTGTGTGTGTCTGTGCAAGATTGTTAATATTTACACACTGGAACCATGTGGCGCTGGTTTAAAGTTAATCCAAAGGTCTTCCTCCAACACCGGAGATACACACTGGGAGCAAAGTGGAGATCCTGCTGAGACACACACACACAAACGCACATGACACAAGGACACACATTGCATAATCCCGGTGGAAGTGAGGTGAATGCAGCTAAATAGGTGTCATGTGGAGTCATTGGAACAGTAACCTTTGCCTCTGCTGTTTATTCAGCTCAAATCCTCTGAATCTCTTAGGTCTGTTATAATGCGCTTTTTAAACAGACTGTAAACATACTGTCATGTAGTCAGTCCGATCAGATTTGGGTGTTCAATAATAAAAGTCGACAATTTGTTGTTTGTTTTGTTGCACGATTTATGCCACATAGTCTTTACTCATAACTTTGGTAAGACAAACTGCCATATTTGCTTTGCATTAGTTGATACATCCTCAGAACCTCTGCCGTGTCCTGGCCATCATCTACACCAGTTGTTTTTGCTCCCTTCTGATCAAATTTTTCTTTAAAGCTTTATTGCTATGACATTTTCCACCTGGTTTACACAACTAACACGACTGTGTTTTTGTTTTTGGGTAAATTCAGTCCTTTGTGCATTATTAGTACTATTTGTGGCTCACGTCTCTATAATCTCTGATTACTTGCCTTCCGGGTAAAATCGCATGAACTTTGAATATGTAATCAGATATTACACACACACACACACACACACACACACACACACACACACACACACAAATACAGAGATTCAAAACATAGTCCAAGGACCCAGAGGGAAGGTTACGTTCTCTTGGAACTCTACATCACTAATTAACAATGCTTGTGGAATTCATGAGAAATATTATTTTGCTAATAATTTATGCGTTATGTGTTTAGTAGGAATGTCATACTGTTTGTTTAAAGTAATGCTCTATACACCTGCACTATAAGCACACCATATACTGTATACCTTTTTATTTAAATAAATATATATATTGATATATAACTCAAATATTTCCATTCAATGCCCAATGGTCCAGACACACTTACCTGTCAGCAGCATATGCTGTGAGATTATTTAAGATTTTACTAAAAAATTATGAATTAATCAAATTTATTTCCTCATTTTCCTTTCTCTCATTTATACTTATCAAGTGTTTTTTTTTCATCTGTCTTATGTTGCATATATCGTGGCCTTCTACTTATCATGTCTATTTTCATTTGAAAGCATGTCATTTCTTTTCTTTTCTTTTGCAGGGCCCACTTTCATATGTGTAATTTTTCTGGAATGTTAAGGAGTTTTACTACTGCTCTTTAAGACTATAATACTTTTTATGCACAACAGAGAGCTTACATGAACAACCTCACCCGCATGCTTTTGTCTATTAAGCAGCTTAACTGCAGGTTAAGAGTCTGCTGCTATTGAGGAAGGCCTGGGCATTACTCATTCATGCTGCCTGCCCAGATTATTAATAGGGCTTTTGAGATATCTCCCCTACTTAGAGCCCAATAACCTAAATCATTATTAAAGAGTAATTCCACCAAAGCAACAATGCTTTGTTTTAATTGAACGTGTCAGCGGTGTCAGAGGATGGAGGAGAAAGTAAAATATTCCGGGGCTGTCGGGTGAACTGCTAGTTCCTACTAGAAGCGAGGTCGCTCACTGTGACCCCCCCCAACACAAAGACACCATTCAATACCAGGGTGCAGGGGAAATTGATCTGCGGCTCTCTCCGAGGAGCCATTGTTGCTGGCTTCCTTGTATTAAATGACAGAGCAAATAAGAGGAGATGAAATGGGGATGGGGAAGAAAGGGAAGCGGGCAGTGTGGCGGTTGGCCAGATAAGATGATGGGGGAGGAGGAAATGAAAGAAGAGGAAGAGGCAGTCGATGAGACGGGTGATACAGCTGCTTATAGTCAGTTCACCTGTAAATGATGATGGAGATTTCATTGCCATTGGGATTTGCCTTAGTTAGTTTCACCTATTCACAATTTTGCTCACCTTCCTTGTTTGTTCGGTCTCTGTGATCCACCTCACTCTTGGACAAGTTTTGCTTTCCTCATATGCCACCCTCAAAATCGAGTCAACAAGAGAACAAATTCCTCAATGGTGGAAAGTGTGACTATATTTCAAGCAAAGGATTTGGACATCGGGACGTGCAGCAAATGTCAGGGCAAGAGCAGAGAGCCAGGACAAGGCATCTGCTGCTGCCGGGTTGAGATGGTTTGACGTTGTAACAATGGGCTGAAATGTCATGACTGCAGCTCCATCTCCTGACCGCTACTGTGCACACTCTGGCTCCAAAGTACGTCAACTGCACAAGATGACAGCTTTCGTATCCAGGATATTTTGGCTTCCTGTCTGGACAGTGGGAAGAAGTGGAGGGACATTGTCCATCCGTCTGTGGTTCTGTTCCCTGAGCTCCTGGCCTCAGTACAACAATCGCCTCTCGTGACAAGCTGATGTTGACCCCATGATAGGTATGGGCTAATGTGGAATTGTTGCTCATTAAAGACTGCTAGAGCAAATAAGAAATATTAAATTAACTATATGTGTTTTCAAATCTACTGTCGTGAGTGAACACAACGTACTTTTGCAAAAAGGCCATGGCTGAATAATTAATGTTGCCATCAGTCAAACTGGGAGTTTCAATTTGTCACTTCCTTAAAATACCTCTTGGATGGTTAAAGGCTTATTTATTTGTTGGACCACTCCTGACACTGTGGAATGTTGTTGATGAATTTGATGATGCTGCTCTTTTCTGTTCTCGTCCATCTGTAGTGTTGTATCTGGTTTCTCATGTCCTCTCTCAGGCCATAATAAAGTGAATGAAGTTAGCTGAGGCAGACGAGTCAAGGTGATGCCGTGGTCTTGAGTCATCCAACATGTCAGCTGAGCTTGCACACTGCCATGACCATTTGGGTGGCCCGTTTAAACTGTCAAACTAATTTGCTCATTCCGTGCTCCTGCTTCTTCAACTCCTCGCCGCCGCTCGAGAAACCACCTGTTCCCTCTGGCACAGGATTAACAGTATATTAATCCATAATTTACTGTATAATGGTCTGCTTGACCTGTCTCACACTCGAATTGGATTACCATTGACAGAAGTTTGATTGGGAAAGGTCACAAACGTGTATTACATCATCTACAAATACTGGTTCTTCAGTGAATTTGTGTGCAATTGAAGTGTTTGTCTGGATGGACAGAGTAGCTCTTCACCCCTCATTTAGAATAACACACCTTTCAGACATTCACTGAACTCCAGGTGGAGAACACAAATGTCTGAGTCAGTTCCTGCAGATATCCTCTGGAGTTTCTCCTGCCAGCCCGCTAGTTATAACTCTGGATAGTGTCCAAGTGAGCCGATGTGAAAATAAAGCAAGTGGGCACGTTGATGTTTCTAAGGCCACGGTCACACATACAGTACAGGAATATATCGGTTGCAAACCTTTGCCCCCCGTTCACTTCTAATCTATGTGAGCGGGGAGGCGGATGAAACAAAAATTAGCTTTACATTTACTATTATCTATAGCAGGGGTGCCCAGTAGTCGATCGCGATATATCGGTCGATCGCAAAGGTAGTGTGGGTAGATCGCATCACGCATGCACGATTGGACAAGAGGCAGTCACGTGGACGCTCCAGCGCTCTCAGAGCAAATTTACGAATATTCCCATTGACGTATCCGTCCTTAAAACCACACTTAAGTTACAAGTGCCGTCTACAGTCCCGTACCCCTTCAGAAATTCAATCTCCAGCTACGTACCCCCTCGTTTTTTCCCCCGCCGCTGCCATGCCCCCTCATCCTGGACGGTGTTGAGACTATCAACCGGGCGGACTGCTGTCACAGCGCCTCAACAGCGTTGCGTCGCTATGGGCGGGGACGGGACCTGTCTTGGAACACAGTTCATTTTTGTGTTGGCAGCAATGCCAATATGTTTTATTTGGTTGGTAGATCATGTTGAGCTGGTCATTGCAAAAGTAGCTCACATGCCTATAAAGTGTGGGCACCCCTGATCTATAGTGTCAGATGTCAGGTAACTCAATGAAACATCCGCCTTTTAATAAAAATATATATGGTCAATGATATAGGTGGTGGGTTTGTTCCTCTCCTGTAAAAACGAACAGAGCAGGTACAAGGGTAACACAGGGAAACTTAACACAATAGTGATTGTGGTCAGATACTTTTGACAGATAGTACCTAATGTACTTATTTATTTAGAAGAATGCATTTTTTAAATTCCTGCAATTGTTTTCAATGTAGCATGCATTTGTGGATTTTGAGTGGTGCTCTACATGTAAACTATTCAATCTGCGTTTTCAGTTTGCTGGGGTATTTGTGGGTAGGAACACATATTTGTTGAGTATCAAAAAGTCACACACAAATCATTGTATGCATTTGTAAATACTTTTTCCTTTCATTTTGAGTCAGATTTCTCTCCTCAGGACACATCCAGGATTGGAACTGTTAACTGTAAACATCATTTATTCAGATACTGTGGATATATAATGAGCGAAACTGATAGTGGAACATTTGATACTGACACTTCTTTCTCATTATGTGATGAAGGCAGCTTCTAAGATTTGTCCGAACCTTTTCACCCAGCTATTGCTTTGTGTGTGTGTGTGTTTGTGTGTGTGGACAGTAACAGTCTGAATGCTCTTCTTATTTTAGACTTCCCAGAGGCGGTACTTCACAGCCTGCCTAACACTGTAGCACAAACACATTTGTAGTCCACGCACACACACACACACACACACACACACACACACACACACACACACAGAGTAAACAGGGATTGTCATCGTCTGGATTGGGACCAAGCCAAACTATAGCTCAGTTATACACAGGGGTGGTGATATATGAAGTGAAATTGCCGTTTATTTCATGCTTCAAGTCGAAGCTGTGCAGACAACGACCTCCCGACAATAACACACAATATGAACATCACAACTGTACAAAATGTAGCTAATAAATCCTGGCACACACCCAGACAAGCACGCTTCTAATAATAAATCCACTCATGGTAATTCATAATGGCACCCTGTGTGTACGTGTGTGTGTACGTGTGTGTGTCACTCTATTTTAATTAAAATAGAGTGAAAAGCAATAATATTACATTTGCTGGAATTTTCTTGTGATACTTTAATATGGATGTTGCCAATTCAATGCAACAGATCATGCAGACCATGCTTGTTCTACATTGCAGCTTCTTTCCTTTTGTTGCAGAAACAAATTTGACTCTACAGCAATCAACGCTCTCTGAATTTATTATTTTGTTCATACACAGCCTTTACACAAAACTTTATATTTGTAAAATCATATTACCTTAGTTTGAGACTTTAAAATCCAGCGCCGCACACGTAGTTTCTTTCGAGCTTTCATCCACTTGGTCTTCATCAGTGGACGGAGGCTTAAAGATGAATCTGTTAACATGCAAACTCAGCAGGTGGAATGGAATCAGGACTTCTGTCATCTTAGTGGTTACTTACTTCATCAGCTGTAACAGTCTCTGAATTTTCAATGAAATTTCCTTTAATAATCAATATTCTGGCCATATGGACGACATCAGGTCAAAACTGTAGAAAAATTACATTACCATTACCAATCGCGGCACATTACCATGAGATTTGCTGATCTTATTCATGCCCAGTCTATAGTTTGAGAAATTGACACCTCACAGGTCCTCAACTGGCAGCATCTTTAAAAGGTACCCGCAAAACACCAGTGTCAACGTCTACAGTGAAGAGGTGACTCCGGGATGCTGGCCTTCTAGGCAGAGTGTCAAAGAAAAAGCCATATCTGAGACTGGCCAATAAAAGAAAAGATTGATATGGGCAAAATAACACAGACATTGGACAGAGGAAGATTGGAAAAAAGTGTTATGGACAGACGAATCAAAGTTTGAGGTGTTTGGATCACACAGAAGAACGTTTGTGAGACGCAGAACAGGTGAAAAGATGCTGGAAGAGTGCCTGACGCCATCTGTCAAGCATGGTGGAGGTCATGTGATGTCTGGGGCTGCTTACGTGCTGGTAAAGTGGAAGATTTGTACAAGGTAAAAGGGATTTTAATTAAGGAAGGCTATCACTCCATTTTGCAACACCATGCCATACCCTGTGGACAGCGCTTGATTGGAGCCAATCTCCTCCTACAACAGGACAATGACCCAAAGCACACCTCTAAATTATGCAAGAACTATTGAGGGAAGAAGCAGGCAGCTGTATTCTGTGTGTAATGGAGTGGCCAGCGCATTTACCAGATCTCAACCCCATTGAGCTGTTGTGGGAGCAGCTTGACCCTATGGTATGCAAGAAGTGCCCATCAAGCCAATCCAACTTGTGGGAGGTGCTTTAGGAAGCGTGGGGTGAAATTTCGACAGATTACCTCAACAAATGAACAGCTAGAATGCCAAAGGTCTGAAATGCTGTAATTGCTGCAAATGGAGCATTCTTTGATGAAAGCAAAGTTTGAAGAACAAAATTAATATTTCAAATAAAAATCATTATTTATAACCTTGTCAATGTCTTGACTATATTGTCTATTCATGTTGCAACTCATTCGATAAATAAAAGTGAGTTTTCATGGAAAACACGAAATTGTCTGGCTGACCCCAAACTTTTGAACGGTAGTGTATATAAATTCAATATATTATTATTATTATTATTATTATTATTATTATTATTATTATTATTATTATTATATTCAAACCAACACTGTCATGATGTTTTTCAAGTTCTTAAAGCATCATAACATCTACTCAGCTTGCATGTCAACAGATCTCCACTGAGCAATTGTTGTCAGCTGGTTAAGACTGTGCAAAGCAAAAGTATTAGTCTAGATAGTTATTTTTTTCTATTTCCAAGGTCACAAATTAAGTTAAATAACTAACATCAATGGCTGCTGGAAGTTCCACTGGCAGTTGTGTGCAGAGAGATGTTGTAATAGCTCAACCAAGGAGGGGAAGAAGAGCGATAGCTAACAAACGGCAAATGGATTCCAAATGTGTTTAAGAATTATTAGAAAAGAAATGCATTCATTGCATGATGTTAAGACCTTTACATGTATGGTATCACTTTTGTCTCAAATTATGACATTTCTCAGTGGTGTAACGTATTCTGAATATAGCTATATTTAACGGCCTGTTGGTTTGATGGGGTGTAGTGATCGTTACAGCCTCTAGGAGCTGCTAGCAGAGTTTTGAGCCTTTTTTTGTCTCTTTGATCAGATTACTGTAATCCCACATCACAGACTACATGTAACCCACTGCTTGTCAACCTTGTGTTTTATGTGCTGAGGTCTGACACACTATGAACGTTCAATGTAAGACAGCCATTGAGTAACTAACACACACACCAAATCCAAATCCCCATCAAAAATAGGTTACCTAAGAACAGATGCAAAGCTCAAAGGAAATAAAATTCTGCCACTGCAGATTTCCTCTGGAGACTATGTTGGCATGTGACTGTGTGTCTGTCACTGCAGTGTTAACGTGTGTCGCTATATCATGTGCATTTTTCACTACGAATGTTGCATGTAAATGTGCACGTGTATTTGTGTGTGTGTGTGTGTGTGTGTGAGTGTGCGTGTGTGTGTGTGTGTGTGTGTGTGTGTTTCACGGATTCCATTTTTATTAGTTCTGGTGTCCTTATCCTGCATAAACAGATGAGAGGTTGGCAGGGTAGACATGGAGCCAGTGGGGGATGAGGAAAAATAAACTGTGAAAGAAGGAGAGAGTGAGAAGTACCGAGATGGATAAAGACGGAAATAGAGAGGGATAAAGGCAAATAAATAAATAAAATTAATAAAAAATAAAAGGGTGCACTGTCTAATGGCAAATTTGGAATGCTGTGTGTATGTGTGTGTGTATGTGTACATGAATTTCACATAATGCGTCTACCTAAATACACTGAACTAAAGGGTAAAACGCTCCAGATATTTAAATCAACCAGTTTCAAGAGTGTGAAATGCATCTACTGTGATGGTTCTCATGAGAGTGAATCTCGCAGCTGCACAGTCCGGGCTGGACATAGAGCAATTCAAGGCTTTAACGGTTTCTTTTAGTGTTTATTCTATAGCCCCTTAACATTTAAAACGGACAACCTTGTTGTATTGTTAAAATGCAAAGAATTGTGTTAAGACTATTAGATGTTTGGTTCTAAGTGTGTTTGACTGCAGAGGAATATCTAATAAACCTTCCATGCCTTAACAGTTGCCTAAAAAACCGAAGTACATGTATCTCTTCATCTCTGCTCTCTCTCTCTGCTGGCTCAAAGACACACTGTTAAAGTTTTATAAAAATTTAAATAAATGCAATCCCTTTTTAAATTATGAATTGTGTGCTATCAAAGGGGGAAGACATGAATAAGTTCAGAGCGTATAACAACTGCTGTGATCTGCTGGCACATTGTTGAACATGTTATTGTTCGTGTGTTTGCTGCAAAATAGGGATGTCCTCTCGCGTGATAACAAAGAACTGGATTTGATTGCAGCAGTTATTCACATCTATCCTAAAGTCTGGTTACAAATGAGTGATTTATTCAATTAAGGTGTCTTAGTGGGTAAAGACTTTAATGATGTGCATATCAGTTGCTAGGAAACAATAGCATTGCATCTAGAGCACTCCACTTTGTAAATAAAACGTTTACAGAACAAACTAAACATATCTGTCCTTTATATATTACTTTTTCTTTTTAAAATTAGCAGTATTTCTATAACATAGGGGAATGCTCCCAAGATAATATTTGATGTGTTCCTCAGTCTCGTCAGTTCAACCACTTTCAGACAGCAGTGTGACCAGGGTTAACGCCACATAAAAGTTGGACTTTATTTTCACCCATTTCTCTGTGCACCTTTCTGATAATTTATGCATAATTTCTCCCCATCTGTTAGTGGTTCTGCTAAATAACGTCAATTCAAAAGTTCAGTGTGTAGGATCCAGTGGCATCTAGTGGTAATGGTGCAGATTGCAACCAGATGATTACCCCTCAACGCACCCTTTCCTTACAAGCCTGTCGGAGAAGCTACAGTGGCCCTCAACATAAACACGTTGAAGGCCCCTCGCAGTGTTTATTTGTTGTTTGTCCATAAAAAGATACAAAATTAAATCTTCAAGCTAATTCGTTTTTTTAATTGTTTGTGGCCTTGAGTTTGGTTTTATTTGATTATTTTTAAACTGCTTTGTTCAGTTTGAGTCTTTTCATACACAAGTAAATAATACATGTTACATTTCACAGCCTTCTGATTATCAAATTCAATTTTAAAATTACACAGAATTATTAATACATTTATTACACTATCTATCATTATTGTTTTCCTTGCTTTCTTCATGCATCCTTTGTTTTAATGCAAACCAATTTAGCCCCTTAGGAATGTTTACATGATAAATCACACTAAACAGTCCATTGGGCCCATATAAGTATATCAGCCCACTACTGCTGCAGTCGGCAGGTGACACCACAAAGCATCAAATGGGAGCAACTCAAGGTTAAATGTCTCACAGGGATTTCTGTCCATCACTTCCCCCAAAGGGCCTTGCCCACTGATCTGAGGCCTCAAACTTGTTAGGATGTCAAACTACAAAAGTGGCTCTGCAGGGAGACAAACACCCAGAGGCAAGAGGCACAAGGTGAATTTGAATCGTCTTAATCTGGGTTGCTGGGCTCATTATGGAAGCCAGAGCGTCTGATTCAGACCAATAACTAGCTGGCTCTTTGTTAAAGGGATAGTTCACCCAAAAAATGAAAATTCTCTCATTATCTAGATACTCACCACAATGCCAATGAAAGGGTTGGTGAAGTGTTTGAGTCCACAAAACACTTTTGGAGTCTCAGGGGTCAAATAAAAAAACTGCACTTGTGGTGTCATTTAAGTGTCCAATAGAAACCATGTTTTTAGCCCAGGTGTCCGCTGTTGTCCTACTCCTTGTTACTGCAGTAGTTCTTGTGAGAACTCATGATAGCTGTAGTTACTGCAGTAGTAACTAGAAGGATAATGTAGACATTTAGGCTAGCGCAAGCTGGTGTAAGTAACCTCGTTTCAAGTCGAATTTGAATGTAAGGCGGCCCCTTTAAATACGACCTCCTCCTCACTGATCCCTGCTCAGCTACACTGCCACCACCAAACTTGCCTCCAACACCCCAGCCTTAACCTTTTAGAACTGAGTCCAAACACATTTGTGGTAAATGGTATTCATCTCGAGCAATTGTGTCTTGCCTGCTACGCTCACTGGGGAGTTTTGCATGTATTGCCTGTTTTAACTTATAAAATAGGGCTAATCAAGGGAAACTCCAAGTAATGGAGACATCCGTGCCAAGCATAACTGTTTTCCCATTTGTGCAATAAATGGTTAAATAATGACAAAGTGATGACTGAAATAATCTTAACACACGACCGGCACCCTGCAGCAGCGGCGGCTGTGACTCATGTGACATTGTCACTTACATGTTCACAACAACATGTGCGTTCATGACAACAGCAACAACAACTGAATCGAGCACAATTGAATATCAATAAACAGATGAACAGCTCTTTATGAAGCGTCAGTGGTGCAGCTTCATGGATCTATGGACTGAGTCCTGCAGCAGGTCTTAACTTGCTGTGGCTTAATTACTGCCGATAACTTTTAGAGTTTCAGAAAAAAACTGCAACCACTACAATAGTCAATGTAGAATTCTAACAGATGTGCTGTTGTAGAAATAATGGTTGGAATAATCTCTAATTTCGATTTCGAATTTCGCAACAGTCCTTTGTTTATTGCAACTTTTAAGGAGATCAAAAACATTTTGTGAGCACAGTTAATTATATTTATTTATATATTCACTAACACATAATGATCATCGCATTCGCCCATTTAGCTCGTCCACATTTAGCACAGAGCCTTGAGCTGTGAGCAGATGGAGAGGAAGAGGAGAGGAAGAGAAGAGGAAGGACTTCATGTCTAAAGCTGTTTCGGAGTTAATGGCCATGCTCCTCAGACTTATTTGGAGAGTAACAGTATTCTCAGCAATATGTGTGTTTCAGAGTGCGTGGGAGCTTGTGTGAGCTCCGCCACCCTCCTGGTTAATGCAACAGTGTTGAAGGTCACCTCAGCACCAAGGAGAGGAGCATATCTTTCTGTAATTAGCACTCCCACAGAGAGCTCAGCATCTATGTGTAACCAAGCCACTGTACACTCACACAGGCAGAGCTCACCCACACGGGACTCTCATTGACTGCATTCATTCTGTAACTCCTGGCTCCCTCCCAGTAGCAACTGGGATTGGCTCTAACCCTCCAGATTGGACTGATGGCTGGATATTTCTTCACAGCAATAATATGGATATTTATCGTGTTTTGTCACACTCATTAGCCAACCCTATGTAAAACATCGTCAACAAGGAACCCCCTGTCAGAATTCAACACTGATTGGTCTGATTGTCTGTCAATCAGGCAACGTGCCATCGTCAAGGCTGTTGCTGCCCTATGACTAATACGCAAGTGTCATAGAATGTAATGCTGTTGGATCTTTCTTACAGAACCTGTAATATACAATCAGGCTTTGACAAAACAAAAACTCCCAAGAGCAGTGTTTACCACATCTGTACGAATATTTTCACATGTCACAAAAACATCAATACATCACGTTTATACTCGATTCGGATTCTTCCACGAGCCCCATGCTCAGCCTCTTTGTCCCCAAAAGATAAATGATTCCAAAAGCTCCTTTAGGAATAATAATAATAAAAAAGCACTCAGTGGACGTTTAGGACAACAAAGGTTGTCCATATTACCTATGCACAATTTAGCTGAAAAAAACACCATAGAAAAAGATCTGTGTCTTCAACCTATGAATAAAACATGGCTAAGCCAAGGTAAAAAAAAATTTCACCAGCAGCGACTTGTCATTGGATAACGATTTCTACATATATTATTTGTGGGTTGCAGAAAATAGCCTTGGTCTCTATTAGGCTCCAGGCTTTATTCCGTTCCCTTGACGACACTTTTGCCACTCTTTAAAAGTCATTCCCCAGTTCACCTGTTAGGTGACCGAGGACTCAGCCGATGTGTCGTACAGCTGAACCACAAATAATAAACTAAGATGACTAACACATATGTAGGGCATTTACACATTGGATGGAACAGTCTTATTAGGATAACACAATTAATAGGAGTTAAACTCTACTTGGATAAACTGACCTATTCATTAACTGATCCCTACTTGATGTAAAATGAAGATACTGCATTCATTGGATCCAAGTTGTTAAATGGTGGTGCGCTAAGGGGTACACATCGGGTTCCCAGTTTGAGGGTTTGAAAATATTAATGTCACCAGAACAGATTATAATTTGAGTCGAGTCGACCTGATAAAATTTGGTTTATTTAATTTTGGGAGATCAACGACCAAAAGCCAAGCTAAAAGCTCAGTCACACTTGGTCACTTCAATAGCACAGTTTATATAATCAGGATAACAATCAGGATAACAGCAGCGGCATTTGGTTTTGATGTTATTTTATGTTGAGTTGTGAGGAGGTCTGGCTGCCTTTGAGGATGGTAAAAAACTTTGTACGTGGTTTGATACACATCGGTGCGGTGGGATTTCTTTCAGTGCTGCTGATAGAGAGATGAAGCAACGGTGCAAAACACAAAGTTAGAGATATTATATCTAAATGTTTTCATGATTTTGAGGATGAGGACATCTCTGAATGGTAGACGATGTGGTGGTTTAGGGTTTCAGTCTCAGCACGGATCTGAAAATGAGAAGGGCTTTCCAGATTCCCATTCAGGAGCGGTTGCTGATAGCGGGGAGCCGCCCACCTTTGATTACAAGGTGTTAACCCTTAAAATATAAATGTCATGATGTCGAGACGTCCCAAACAGTTGACTGTGTACGCATTTATCCTGAAAGGTCCAAGCTGGAGTCATATCAATAAGTTGTACAGCTTAAAGAAACACTTTCAAGTGTGCAGTGTCACTTAAACTTAAAGCTATGATCAGGTATGATGACATTATGTTCGAGCTGAACACATTATAAATTAATAAAGTTGTATTCTTTATCACCTGGATCATTCATAGGCCTTGTGTTAATTTCAACCAATTGTCACTGTCCGATCCACCACACACCTCATCACCTGGGCGGTTAAGTAGAGCATCAACCATCCACATCATTCTAGTGCTCTGGAGAGTCACTTACAAATTCTCCCTCTATCCTGATGCATTAAAGCAGGCGAGGCTTCCTACGGTGCAAATGGCAGTAAAGGCTGATTCTTCTGTATCACTGGAGTCTGTGCCAGAGGCTCTGAAGGTACAAGTGCTCTTTAGAGATGGGTTCATTTGCAGTCCTCTCTAACATCACAATGGAACGAGCTATAATCCTTTTCTTTTTGATGGCCTCATTTCGCTGTTTTAGCTCTTCTCTGAACAGGGTTTGTAATTGTATAACAGTAGTCAGGTTGGGTATAGTAGAGATACATGAAAAGAAAAGAAAAACCTGGACTGAAAATATATAATATATATAATTCTTTAATTTCATTGTACAGTTCTTTACTCTTAAACATTGACCTTAATCAGAACCGTTTCTAGAGCAAAAAAACGCTAACCAAGGACCCCCTGTGAGCACATGTGAAAAGTTTCCAGATTCCTCTTTTGAAATTATCATGATATATCGGCATTCAGTTGAAATGGTGAAAATATTTCTAATACACGTCTAATGCCTTTCTAAGATATTTCTGTTCTAGTGTTCTTCATATAACAGTAGAAAACTAAATGTAAAAAAAATAGACTGTCAAATGATTCCAAAGGATGTATGTCAGGCTTCCCAAGAATATTGTTGATCATGTTGGCGGTCCTCTGCTAAAAAAAATGAAGACCCTCTGCTTTAGGGTTTTGAAACAAACTGTAACACAGTATAAATATATTATAAAGTAGTAAATGGTGAATGTGTTGGCTAAAGGTCTGTTTACACATACAGCAGAAATGCAGCAACTTAGTATTTAGTGTCAAGTCAAGTTTATGTCGAAACTGTAGTTGAAAGTAATCACAAATTCTGTAATTGATGGGCTCATTTAAACCTTACACAAATGTGGCTTTTATAGATTTTTCTTGATACAAATTCAGATTTTTGGGAATCAAACAGTTGTGTGCAATAATTTGAATTACTTTCCCAAGCTTGCTCCAAATGGCTTAGAGCTGTGGTAAATTACGTGAAACTTTAAATTTGTTATTAGAACATTGATCATAGACACTTTCAAATTCACCCACAGGATTTTATCATTGAACTGGAATGGCATTCAATAAAACGTATATTAGAACATATTTTCCATAACCATAGAGTATTAAATAAATGTATACAGGTACAAGAAATCCATACTCCCCGTCCCTCCTCTTGTGGGCTAATGGTACATACCACCTGAAACAATACCAAGTCACTCAATTAATAAGGCTTAAAGTACGCTGGAATATCAAACCAAACCATAACACACAGCAGTTTGCAGGATGCATAGCGATGAGGTAATGTTTTTCTCATCCCTATATTATCCATCTCATTTTTAAGAGACTTGGAGTTGGCGAGGAGCAGACACGGGAGAGCTGGTCTGTACAGGTTAACCTTTAGCCTGAAGGCCAGCTCACTTCCCCCGCTTCTGTTTCCTATCCTCCTGCCTAGACAGAAGCCTTTCAAACGTGACTGACGTAAATCAATGCTTTGACTTACGCCACAGGCATTGAGAATAGTTCATAGGAAAAGCCAATATTCTCCCTGGTTGTCTTATTTGCCGTTGTAGCTCATGAAGAGGCACGATATTAAAATAAGATTGTTTCATAACCAGATAAAAACTCCTTGGAGGGGCTTTAATATGCCAGATTTTTTTTCATCAAGATCTATGACTATTCCTGGGAAATCATTGATAAAACTCACAATGATAAAGAAAGCGATAATTAAAATTTAAATTACCCCCAGATCTCCACCTAAATTGAATGGGTTCTTTTTTGGGCCACCTCTCCAGCTTTAAAAAAAATGAGTTCAGCAGTTTTTACTGAATCCTTGTAACAGACAAACAACATTGAAAACATAACCTCCATGGCAGAGGAATTATACATTTTCGTTGAATACTGTATTGTATTATGTTTGGAAATATGTTATGATTTCTTTGAGTCAATAATTGCAAACAAATTTGTTGGGGAATATCATGCTTCTGTCTCTGATGCTGAGTTACTGTGACGTGAGACGTGATATTCATAAAGTGAGGATAAAATAGAACTTACTGTGAAGGCCTTGAAAAGTGCGCTGATCGTTTAGAATTAGAATTAGTGTGGTTTATTCATGTACAATAATAGATACAGATGAGCAAGTCATTTTGTCATTATGCTTACCGCTTATATCGTGTTTAATTATTGATCAGTTACAATTAAGAGAAGCTTTTGCTGCAGGAGCCTGGGGACAATGCACACGTCACTCTCTCAGTCACTCACGAATCTTTTTCCTATCAAGGGGCCATTTTGCATTTTTATGACCACCTTCGAGGGCAGTTCTTATTGAACACATAGATCACACTAACCTCTCTAATACAATGGCTGGGACTGCCTCTCTTTGGTGAGGCGTGAGATGATGATGCTACTCGCTGCTGGTTCTCCAAATTTTTGGACAGTCAGTCTTAAAGGGTTAGTTCACCGGGGGTAAACAGTATTGCGGCTTCTGGACACTTGGATGACACCACAAGAGCAGTAGGGAGGCATGTTGTATTTTTTTGTTGTTGTTTTATTTGGTCTGAAGAAGGGTTCCCATTTATTTCAATTGTATTGGATTCGGCTGCAAAACTGTTTACCCCCCTGAAACTCCAAAAGTGTTTCGTGGACTCAAACACTTCACTCACTCCTCCATCGCAGAGTGTTTAGATAATTAGTGAATTTTAATTTGTCTGTGAACTATCCCTTTAGGCAGAACTAAGTGAGTGTTAAAATAATGATTCAGTGGGTTAAAAAGCTTACGAGATGTCCAAACAGAGAAAAAAGTTTGACAAACTTCTGCATTAGTGTGGACAGGGTCCTTTCGTCTGAGCTCCCAGTGCCCCTTTTCAGTTTGTCTGGTCATACTATATCCATTGTTTTAGTTCATGCTCCTGTTTGTCCTTGTGCAAAGGTTTTATTCTCTGTCGGTTGGATTTTTGCGTTTTGCTCAAAAGCACGAGTTGGAAACAAAAATCACAATTCCCAAAAATACAGGTCGAATATCTCAGGCAAACAATGAAGAGGAGGATGAGGCAGAGCCTTAATTAAAGAATGAGAGCAGAGTTATCAAGCCGGGGGAAACTTAACACTGGAAAGAAATTGGGCTGGACACAAGGGAACTAAAACAAAGGGGCATAAGGGAAAGGAAGCACGGAATACACAGGGGGAGGAGAGGCGATGAGACACAGGTGTAACACATTAGGGCTGGCTAGATAGTCACAGCAGCCGGAGACACGCAAGGACAGGAAGTGACAAGACGGGAGGTTAGTGACTTCAAACAATGATATAATAAAACATGACTCAAAGGGACTGAGTGGTTCCCTGACAGCCGTTTCAGACATGACTTCTGCGTAAAATCTGGAGAATTGAGAGTTGAGCAGCTCAACAGTAGTAACAAGGCTCTATAACAAGTTCTCCTTCTGCATGAAGTTTCAGCTTATTAGCTGTTAGCTTGCTCGCCACAAAGCTGTGTCTGTTAGAATGTGGTCTTGTGTTGGTCACTCTTCCAGTTTGACTGCTGATTTCTAGCAGCACTGTGAACACACAATTAATTGCTGTCATGAGTTTTTTGTTTGTTTTTGATAAATCTGAGTTATTTTTTTGTAATAATGGATTGTCTCATACACAGCCTGGATGCCTGACGTTGGTCTGCCATGCCATTGACTAATCATGGAGTCTCAAGGTTACTTAAAGGTTCAGTGTGTAAGATTTAAGTGAAAGGGATATCATGGCAGAATTTGAATACGAAATGATCTTAGTGATGTTTTCAATAGTGTGTTTCAAATAAATTGTAGGATTTGTTGTTTTCTTTACCCTAGAATGGGCCCTTTGTATTTCAATACTTTATATTTACACCAGGAGCGGGTTGTCTCTACGAAGGCTGCCACATGTTCCTTTCATGAAGTGTGAGGTGAGGGGTATTCAGCTGCAACATGCAACTTTACCCCTTGATGTCACTAAATTCTACCCACTGAACCTTTAACTTAGAGGTGAGGCAACTGTGAAACACAGAGGGATTCAACGTGCTGGGAAACAGAAACCAGCAGGTCATACGTGGCAAATATGCATTTTGGGAATTAGGGAGGACATTGTATAGGTGGTTCAATTACTGGAATTATATTTATTTTACAGCAATATAATACACTATAACGAACCAGAAATTCTAAACTATACTCAACAATATCATGACTGTTGGTTATTTTAAATGTAGACCACGATTCATTGCATTGTTCTAACCACTCTGGTTAGAACAATGTAATAAGCCTTAGTTATAGATACGAGTTAGAAACCAATAACATGAAAACATGGCCAAGAAAATCTACTCTGTTCTGCTCAACAATCCCACCTTGGTGAGCCAGATTTCTCCTGTCCACAAAGTTTAATAAATCAGATACAGTGACTTACCAGTAACCAGGTTATATCAGTGGAAGTAAATCCTTTATACTTACTAGACTAACTACTGAACTTGAATATTTAAGATTTTGATTCATAATAGTGAAAAAAACAAGTTTTTATCAGAATTTTTTGTCTCAGTCAATAAGAATATGGATACGCTGTTTGAAATGTACACTGTGGTGGTGCTGTATGTATATGTGGATCACAAAACTAATAAGTCAATAAGGATTCAGATTACCTACAATGTGCTGTCAAAAAAGCAGGTTGATCTAACTGACATTTTTTTGGGACTTTCTTTAACTTACATAGCCTGGATTGTTGCACAATTTGTCTCATCTCATCTCATCATCTCATCTCATTTTCGTCCGCTTATCCGGGGTCGGGTCGCGGGGGGAGCAGCTCAAGCAGGGGGCCCCAGACTTCCCTTTCCCGGGCCACATTGACCAACTCTGACGGGGGGATCCCGAGGCGTTCCCAGGCCAGTGTTGAGATATAATCTCTCCACCTAGTCCTGGGTCTTCCCCGAGGTCTCCTCCCCACTGGACGTGCCTGAAACACCTCCCAAGGAAGGCGCCCAGTGGGCATCCTTACCAGATGCCCGAACCACCTCAGCTGAGTCCTTTCTAAGTACAGGAGCAGCGGCTCTAATCCGAGTTCCTCACGGATGGCTGAGCTTCTCACCCTATCCCTAAGGGAGACGCCAGCCACCCTTCTGAGAAAACTCATCTCGGCCGCTTGTACCCGCGATCTCGTCCTTTCGGTCATCACCCAGCCCTCATGACCATAGGTGAGGATAGGAACGAAGATCGACCGGTAGATCGAGATCTTTGCCTTGCGGCTCAGCTCTCTTTTCGTTACAACGGTGCGGTAAAGCGAACGCAATACCGCCCCCGCTGCTCCGATTCTCCGGCCAATCTCACGCTCCATAGTACCCTCACTCGCGAACAAGACCCCGAGGTACTTGAACTCCTTCACTTGGGCTAAGGACTCATTTGTCGTTCCCCGAAAATATGTTGCTAATAAAATGAGCACTGGTAGTGCTCTTTCAATAAGAAGGGCAGCATAGGTCATTTCAGCAAGTGCCAATAAAGACATGAATTTTGGACAAAGTGACGAAGCTTGTGAGCAGCTTTAGTAATTATGAGATAGATAGATAGATTGATTTATGATAGCAAACCTTGCCTTAATTCATCATAAAACAGATTGTGATTTGTTAATTTGTATGGATTGACAGACCGAAGGGAAAACAGTTGACGGAATTGCCACCCATGTACATCAGCACAAGTTGCACCATGTTTAAACAAAATGTAATAATGGATTGTAGAGGGAGATAAACAATACCATCGCCAGCCAGTAATTGTCTTATGCCAAAGGGAGACAGATGAAAAGGAGATGTGTGGCAGGGCTAAAAAGGTGAGAACAAAATTAACTACAACATGAGGAAAAGGGGTGTGCAAGCCTAATTTGTATGTTTGTACATATCTTTTCTAAGTAACTTCTGACTTCACAAACTTACGATACATACAGAGTTTTTCTCATTAGGGTAAATCTGCAGTATGACTTGAATCAGTTGAATCACCTCTGAACTGTAATTCTGTTTGATGCACACTGGCCACACAGGTGAAATCATCCCCCTGTCACCAGTGGCGCTGTGAGTAATGCAGTTTGACAGCACAGCCATATGAAGCACACGGGGCGCTGACAGACTGCCCATCCAGCTCTGCAGGACGGCTCAATTGCACACGTCAAGTACCATAATGCTTAAGTGCATCTGCCAGCCCTACCTTTCTCTCTCCCGCTCAGTGTCTGAGGATAAATGATCTCGGGGGAGGATAGTGAAAGAGGCTGAAGGACGTGTAGTGAAACAAACAATAGAAAAAATTGTCAAAGATATACGTTTTTGCGAGAGGGTGAAAACAAAGGACTCCAGCTCCGTGGGGACTGTTCAAAAGATGGCAGGCGACTTGAGAGGTGTTTTGAGTCGGTGAATGAGTCAGGAAACAGCACTCAAGAATATCAGGACAACAACTGACTATAGAGACATTTGTGAGGGACCAATAATCCTGGAACTTAGTACTATCAATTACCATATACATACTATGTAAATGGCACTTACTTTGTAGTTTGGCTTTCTTTGTTTTGAATTTAACTTTTTATTTAACTTTTTATATCTTGTATACACTTTGTTTTATATATAGTTATTTCTTTCTCATGTGAAGTACTTATTGTGTTATTATGTTTTATGTTCAATGTATGCACCTTTTCACCAAAGAAAATTCCAGGTAGGTGTAAACCTACTTGGCATAAATCCTTTCTGATTCTGATTCTGATTGAAGATATTGTACTTTCTTGATTCTTGTTGTTCTTGGTTTGTACCCTCCTGGTTGAAAGCAGTTATGGTAAGTCGCTTTGGATAAAAGCGTCAGTTAATTGAAATTTAATGTAATGTACTATATATGGTAATGCAAACCCATCAATAGTGATCAACATGTCAGTCTTTCATCGTCAGTCTTGTATCCATTTAATAAAGGTAATTAAGAATGTTATGGTTTCCTTAGTAGGTATAAAATCCATCTTAAGTAAAAAGTAATAATAAAAGCATGTGATAGACTCAAAGTAGTATGCCTTAAAAGACTGGGATTGAACTGCCGACCTTCTGGTTGGAGGGAGACGATTTTATCCTCAGCCACAGCCGACCAGGACGGTGTCTAATTGAACAAAACAATCAACCTGGATAAACTTCAGCTCTCCTGTGTCCCATGTCAGTCCATTCTACAAAAACTGACTCCCTGTCCTATATTCACAGTTTGGAAAAAGTTTGAACTCTACGTGAGTCCCAGGGCCTCTTTCCGAAGGGCCTTCACGTCGACACAGTAGCAAAATGCATCAGCGGGCTTCAGCCCCATACAGCGTGAGATTAAAAGTGGCTCCCTCGCTGTGAAATGTTGAGGGAACAGAATTTTACAGACAAACCTCAGGTTCTAGACTGCTGAGCACAGTGTGCCAGAGCCGGAGGACAAGAGCTCAGTGTCATTTCACAGCTTTAAGAGGAGCACTGGTGAGGATTTGGGGAAGAGAGAGAGAGAGAGAGAGAGAGAGAGAGAGAGAGAGAGAGAGAGAGAGAGAGAGAGAGAGAGAGAGAGAGAGAGAGAGAGAGAGAGGTGGGATGAGGAGGTGCAGAGTGGGTTGGGGGGGCTCATACAGATTCATCACTTCCAGTCTGCACACACACACATATATACACAAACAATGAAGAGCCAAAAGGTCAGGAGCATGTGACTAGTTTAATTATGAGGAAATACATGGCAGTGATGGAGAAGGCACCCAGGTGCATACTGGGAAGACAGACTGTCACCAATCTGTCCAAGCCTGTCTGGCTCAGACACACACACACACACACACACACACACACACACACACACACACACACACACACACACACACTTACGTGTACCTGTACCCGACACAAACACACATTAAAACTATTCTGTCGCAGTCAGTGATCAATTTAACCATGAAATGTGTATTTAAATGCAGTTCAAACCAATCATCTCAGTCTGCTCCTCTGTGTCAATTTCTGGCTGGACTGTCTTTTACATAATTCATTTCCTTGAATATGTCGATTGTCTTTTTCCCATCACTATCGTGTTTCTGTGTTTTCCAGTCCACCTGTGTCGCTTTGGTTTTTGTATACTGCAGTTACATTTTGCACTTTATATATCTGTCCTTTAACCAATGCAGGAGTTTTAACAGACTGTAAAGTGTAGTTTGGCTGGTTTTACTGAGGTAAAGGAGAGTGGAAGTCAAATTCTGAGCAAATAAATTACAGAAATGAGGAAGGAGATTTACAGTAACTTGACTTTAGCTCCGTGGTGTCAAGGCAAAATTTGCAGCACTGTGTTTTTAAAGCAGAGTGGCTTCTATTAAGCCTAATTTACTAATGTCTGATGTTCAAGGAAATCTAACCCCCCAATAACATAAGTCAATATGTACTTAGTGATATATTGTAGAATACACTCTTATTTGAATACGTCTGAATCCTCATTCATGTTCATTCATGGTTGAATGGTGGAATATTTTTGCACAGGAAAAAGACTTTGGATCTTTAGGTGGACAGGAACGAATGTTAACTTATGGCATGTGAGTATTCTTTTAGCAAAAACGACAAAAACTGTTCCTTGAGTTTTTTCTCTAAACAGTCCAGTCAGTGTGGGTGAATAGTTTAAATACATGTTGCGGCACCATCTCTGTGTTATATCTTATCTAAACATAATATATAGGCAAAAGTATGACGAGTTGAAAAATAGGGACACCAAGTTTTGATTTTAAAATACTTTTATTTCATAAACAATATCTAAATTTTACTTGGTTGGTCACATACACGGTAAGGATAGAAAATGACTTAGAATAAGAGAAAACAACAAGAAGTGGGCATTCCTATCGGCTCCTTGAGTCCGTGATCAAGTGGGGGATGACGGTGGAGATCTACACACCTGGTATTACCATCCGTCCTGAGACATCCAGTCACTAGAAGCCAGCGATAAGGACGTGTGTTCACACCTGGCATTAAAGTGTGTCCTGAATTGTGCCTCCTGTGACCACTTGTGACCACAAAAAACACATGTTAATACCAGGTGCGTACTAAAAGATCTAAAAGTGGCAAACTGTGCTACATGTGGAAAGGGGAGGTCCAATCACCTGCACTGCAGAATTGCCTACGAGCCAGACGCCGAGTTCCCTGCAGCTGCAAGGGATGACCTCTAACCTGCATATGGAAGGGGACTTTATCTCCGGTAAATAACTATATAACATCTCAATATACCCAGGCAGTTTCTCAAATATTATTTGCATCTTCTGCTACTTTTGCTTTTATTCAAATCACTGAGAGAGATTATTTCGAGACACCTTTCACTTCCTCTTATTCTTATTTTAGAGCATGGAGGCAAACTGTCAGTATCTCACAAATAGACATAAATAAATAAATAAATCAATTAAAATACTGGAAAGACAACATTTTGGTCCATGGTGTAAATAGAGCTAGAAAAGCCCCCCCCCTTATCTTCAAACAGGGCTGGATAGTTCTTTATATGGAAGACCATCACCTGTGTGGCTAGACTATCATAAATCATTTCTAATATAAAGCCAAATATTGCGAATATTGTGCAAGTTCAAAGACACTATTTGTGCAAAGAATGTGTGCTCCTCTACTATAAAAGCTTTGACATTTTTCTGTTTTTTTGTGGTTTTACTTCGGTTCCAAGTTCTAGAAAAGTTTCCCACAGTAGAACAACACGAGGACAACACGAAGAAGGCTTTTGCTGTATAGAATACCTTTTGCCATGGATCAATTAGAAATGCCTTTTGTTAAAGAATACACTAAAATTGCACACGTCACAAAAGCCATTCACATAATGTTAGAAAGAGAAGTCCACAGGCTGTGGACTGTCATGTGCCATCTGTGGGGAGATACAAAGAGAACTCTCCTCCCTGGTGCTTCCTCCAGAGCTTGTTTCTCTTCTCTGTACAGTGTGATCCATCCGTCAACTTGTCCATCCACCCTTCGATTCGGGCTCACCGGGGAAGCTACGGTTGGCGAGGCGTCGGCGAGGAATGACTGCGGGTCGGCGAGCGGCGCTGGGCTGGACAGTGCTTCACCGTGTGCTGTGCCTGAGACAAACTGTGCAAACGCTACTGTGCTCTTCGTCCTCCGGGCTACCGGCACTGCTACTGTACAGTGAGTATGGTACCACTCAGAGGATGTGTGTTTATGTGTGTGTGTGCGTGTGTGTGATACAAACATTGGCCAGGCAGTGATTAACTTGGGTCTCGCTATGACCAATCAGACTGTAAACAGCAGATTTAGTCTTCAGTTTTTATGTACAGTCGAGCATAAAGCAAGTCCTTTCCTCTTTGGGGGCGGGGGCCAGAGCATAGAATGAGCTTCAGCCCCGACGTGTTCATCGTTTGGCTTCACAACACAAAACATGTTTCTCTCATTGTCCTTTTCTGTAAAATGTCCTGACATTTCAATTCTAGAACTGACCCAAAGGGCAGTCTGGGAATCCAGAGTCCTTTTCTATTTCTCTGTAGTATAAATCAGTTGTTATGAGGTAACCAAGGAGTAGATCATACTGCAACACAAGAGAAGAACAGGAGAAAGGAAGTGAGACGACGCAGACGTGATGAAGCAAAAAATACATAACAATTGAAATCATCTAAAAGCCCTTTTGAAGCATTTCAACTTTGTGTGTGTGTGTGTGTGTGTGTGTGTGTGTGTGTGTGTGTGTGTTTGACATCTCATTCATCCATAGTTCTTGGTAATTGATCTCAATGCTGCTGCCTCAGCTGCTCGCATTTTTAAGGGAAGTCAGTTTGTTTGTGTACTTGATGTCAGCCGTTGACTTATTTATCTCGGATTCTGACAAGACAACAGACTTTTATATGTGATGTCCCTTTTGAAGCTTGCATTGTCATAATCTGCATAATCTTCTCTAAAGGCTGAATTTCTGCCATAGAGACACAGTGTCAGGGATCCTGCTATGCACCTTAATGGTCCAAGTTCAATAATAATCAGTCGGGTTAAATAGACATAATGCTCACATTGTTCCTCTTACAAAAGAAAAGTGTAAATCGTTTGTAATAGAATGTACCATTTCTTAGTTCAATAGGTTTTGTATTGAGGTTATTTCCTGTCTTCAACCAAGAGCGACTTTGAGAACCCTGCGCTTGTGCTCAAATAGCCCCTGCTTGGGCTTAGACTTGATCTGCTTGCGCTAAAACTGTGATCTTGCACTCGGATTTCCTGCGCTCCAGCTTTAGCTCTTCTTCTCGCCCTCCCAATATCTGTGCACTCAGTCTGCCCTCAGATTCCTCCTCTGCTCATGTTTTTTTCTTCTACATTTGGAGTTTTTTGTGCAACAAGTCTGTCAAAATCCCACAACCAATAGAATGCCAGGTATAGTGTTAACAAATAAAATTGTCCTGCCCTCGTTGTGTGTTTTGAGTCAAAACAAGAATGGGAAATTAATAAGTCCTGCTCTCAGATTAAAAGACCCCATCATTTTGCTGCCAGACTACTCTGCTGTAGCTAATGATGGCTTACATAAGGTTAGCCAAACTCGATATCACTATGAAACCAACACCACTGTGTCAGTTTTCTGAGTTTATGACTCCTCTCTTCTGTGCAAACCTGTCTTTCATCATCTGTTTATGTCCATGCTCACACAAAAATGTATGAAAGAATCCATCTGACCATTTTGTGATAACACCACCAGTAATTCTAAACTTTTAATCTTGTAGACCTACAGTTTAACACTGGTCTTTCTGGGGCCCTTGACACCAAATATACACAAAAATAAGTTGGAAATTTAAATTTGTGTTAAATTTGTGGCCAAGGTTGCAACCATTAACCTAGAAGTTACAAAGTCTGGATTATACTTCTAATGTTGCAAAAAAGACATGCATGTTTTTTTTTTAGCTTTCCTCACATTGGTGGTTTATATTCCTGAACACTGCTAACAGGAAAAATGTGGAAAATGATCACAACAATATATCAGTATATGGAACAATCAATGGAATCAGGTTTATATAATAGGAAGAAATAAGTACAAATTAAATAAATGTTTTGTTTTATATCTGTAATTTAGTTTAGATGTATCTTAGCATTAATCACATTGGTGAGCCCTTACAATTAGACATAGATCTGTATCAGAAGCTAAAATAAGAAAACAGTCTGGATTTTAAGAGAGGCAAAATAACCATTGCGACAAAATATATTTTACCACCAAGTACGGTAAATAATATTGAATTGCAAAACTAAATCCCAATTTTTTACATTCTTTCTACACTGCATTGCAATTTTACAGGGGTTTCTTTTGCTATGATGTAAAAATGTAAAGGAAACAATCCTTCCTGGCATGTTCGTGTTGTTTCTTATTTCCTAGAATACACCAGCAGTGAAAAACTTTGCAGCTGAATGAAAAATAAAAAAAGCAAAGCTGATGAGCATCATGTAATGTAATGAGCATGTAAACAATAAGCTGTAAGACACATTGCTGCGAAGTGTAATGTGATTCCACCAGGGTGATGCTTCTACACCGATGAGCTTCAGTCAAAATGCTATATATGATTATTTGAACCTGGAAAACAAACAGGATGATTAAGCATCACATGAGACGTCAACAGCATAAAAATCACAGATTGGGAAGTCAACACTTTTTCAGTTTCTCTGAGCTGTGACTTGACAGGAACAGATTTGCATCTCGCTGACAGTAACCCATGACTCCAAACTGCAGTATTCATCCCAGAGTCATCAGGAGGAAACGATTTCTCCTCAGGGTCTTGTTGTCCCACTGTTACAAACTTGCAGAACCAGGGACAGGCTGGTCTGCATGTTTTGTCAAAGCCCAGAGTCGGTTGGGAAGTTATAAATGAACCATAAATATGTGGGTTTACATTTAATTTATTTATTTAGATGTTGTAAACTGTATGTCAGTGGGTATGTGAGGAATAAGCATTGCTGTAAATAATCTCTGGATAAAAGAAATGAGACAGTGGAAGTCATGTCTTTGTATATGTGCATTGTCTCATCTATATTTGAAGAAAACCTGCAGTCTCTCCTGCTTTCCACAGTCGCTTTTGTTAAGCTTATATCTAAAGGCTCTATATTTTTATTCTGGGACTCCACTAGAGCAGCTTTGCATGATTCATAGTTCAAATAACGTCTTTATTTATCATAAATGACCTGTTATGCAACCCCTCAGACTGAAACAGGCAGTACAAGCTCAGGCCTCCTCAACAGCCCACTCTTTCTCATTGATCGAACTTCTTAAACAAAACATATATGAGAATCTTTCTATATACGCCTCTCTTAATATGGGAATTGTGCTAAAATGCTGCCAGGGGTGGTACAAAAAAAGCTAATAATGCAACTAGAACATTAGCATAATTTGACATTAACTAAAGACTGTATGCTAAAATATGACTTGTGTCATGAGATACTGCAGCAGAGAAATATTTCTCTCGAAAATGTGTAATACAGTTTCATTACTACATGTCCACGACTACACTGTTTACAACATTAACAACAACAAAATAATCATAATGATAATGATGATTGTAATAAAATCATTCAGAACTGTAATATTTTTAAGTTCATGGTTGGGGTGGGGGTGGGGGGGAGAAATACAATAACAAACACTTTCTGTTTGTTTAATTGTGAGAGTCCAGCTGGGTTTAGTGAGCGTTATCAGCCATTAGACCAGGATCTGCATTATAACTGTAGCAAAGTGCAATTAGGTCCCAGGATCATTATAGCTAACGTCAGGTGAAATTGTGCTGAACACAGGCTCCTCACAAGACAACTTATTACACAGTAACAACATGTGGTAATGAGGTAACATCCAATTATTATAATTAGAGTGCAGTGCAGCGTTGCATGTTAACGTGTGAGGTGAAAGGACGGGAAATCTTATTCCCTTCAACTATTACGGGATTTTCACTAAACGCTGCAATGTTATAAACTTCTTTCAAGACAATCTCCAAGTGTCAACAGGCTCCTGATTCTCCAATATGCTTTCATGGAGGGAATTTTAAGCAATGCATAAAAATGTATAGGACATTTGTGTCATGTGACTCAGTGCAGCATGGTTTATAATCTATCTCTACAAACAGTATACCAAAGTTAATAGTCTACCTTGTTGTTAAGATATATGTCTTATTGCAAGTTGTAATTGCAGTATTGACCCTTCAAGTTTTGTTGCTTCAATCTAAGTTCACATTGCTACATGTAGTCAGTGGATCCACTGTGCTACAAGAGTAAACCTTGAATGAACACCTTTGCTTCTACGTCACTGGAAGTGACCACAGGCATTGGTCCGTAGCTCAATGGCTGCCAGTGATAAACATTCTAGATAATGATAACGTCATAAGTACACACATTTTCATGATTTGTACATGTTCCCTATAGTCAAGTTTTAGCATCTGTCCATTTAATGAGCCAAGGTGTGTTTGTGTATCAGTGTATTTGTGTGTGTGTGTGTGTGAGCAAATACAAAGGGCAGATTATTATGTACTCTGGAAGGTGGAAGGAGCAGCAGTTGGGATAAAAAAGGTATGACTTGTAAATGTACAGCAGGATGACAACATGCTGAGGACCAGTACGTTAGAGCACAGGGTTAAAAAAAAACAAAAAAACAAGCTGAGAAAATACCGAGGCCTGTATTCTTCTTCCATGGGGGAAAAAAGGATTAGACACCTCAGTGCATCACATTACACACAGTCTCCACAGAGGAGAGAGGGAAGAGAGAGGCTGGGGGGTAAAGATCGGAGGTCACATTCTGAGGGAGACTGTTATTCAGGCAGGGCGTCGTTCTGCTGAGGAAAGTGAGATTTATGTATATTGATATTGTGCTAAATCATAAAAAAAATTATCTTGGTTTCTAGGTCTTGATTGATCAACTGAAACATTACGTAGATCTATCTCAATGAACAAAATATAACGTAAATAGATGAGTGTGTGTATAAATGTATTAATCTACTCAATTCTCCCTGAGCTTCTTTCCTCCTGCTGTCGCCCAGATGGACAAAGTCAAGAGTTATAGAGTGGTTCCAGTTGGTCATCTGCACCGGATACGCTCCAGTGCCCGACCAAAGAGGATTTTATATCACCCCTCACCCAGGTGTGATGCTGAGTGCTCAGGTGCAGAGTGTGCTTTCTTCTGTGTGTCTGTGAGGGCATGCACAATTTCATTTTGTGTATATGTGAGTGTAAAATTTATTGTGAGGGTGTGAAGGATCTTTCGGTCACAGATGCAGGAGAGTGAGCCGGAGTGGGTTTGGTTTCAGGGAGCGGTGAGAGAGAAGGGTCAGTGTCATGATATAAGAAAACAGAAACAAAGCCCCACAGAGCAGGTTTCAGGTCTCTTCACTTCCAATTCAACCAGTTCTATTTATTCATCAAATCATCTCTTTCTGTTGACCAAGAATATGTTTGCCCTTTACATCTGTCAGTGTATAAGGCCAAAATGAATCAACACGATAGAAGATTTGTGAATGAAATAATACTAAATTTAGATGCTGGTCAGCTCCCAGGTTGATGCTGAAGTGTGATTTTTTTATTCCTACATGAAAATCAGACCATGTTTGATATCCAAAATACTTCTAAAAAATGTTTCTCTTGAATTTGGTTGAACTGAAAGTGAATGGGCCATCACTGTGCTTTGTAAAGGGCTATACCTCACATCTGCTGCTGCTGCTGCTGCCGCTGCTGTTGTCAGAGGTCTTTAAAACATCAGATCAATCCAACATGAGCTGAGGCAGGAAAGGATGGAGTGAGATGGAGAAGCAAGATGATTTAAGGACAAGAAGAATGCTCTGTTTACAGCTGTAGTCAGCCGGTGTCCACAAGTGTACATACATACATACTGTAATAGTTTATATTGATAATGCACTGGTATATGAAAATGAACGAGATGTGAGCATAAATCAAAAGGCATATATCGGTTACCCTTTTTTCTGTTTCTTCTAATTATTGCTACTATATCATGCCAGGAGGGAGTTTACTCTATAGTGTGAAAATGTCAGATTCTTAAAGACCTCATCTTTAAGATTAATGATGAAAGGTTATAGTCAGTATGATGATATCTTAGGAAGAGCAAATTGCTTTTGCCAAGGGAATGAGACCAGGTGGATACGATATCTTGAAAAACATCCAGTGGGATCAACACAAAGCGGCGCCTCATCTCTCTGGCATATCTTGATTTTATGATATATTGTCATTACGATATAGGTTAACTTGTTAGAGGTCTGGTGAAGATATTTCTATTAAAATCACATAAATACGCAAAAAATATTTTGCGTTATAGAAAAAGACCAACACATCATTGCTCATGATGTTGCTTTTCTACCTGTGTGGTATTGCTGTGATAAACATGTTAACAGCATACAAACATACCTGCTGCCTAAAAAGACATAACAACAGCACATCATACAAGGGTGGGACCTAACCAACCTAGCAGCATGTGTTAAATGTTTTATCACAGCATTATCGCACGCATACAAGAGCAACTTCATGTTAAAGTTGCAATCCTTTTCAGGTTCGGGAATAATTTGTAATCAAAAATCGCCTTTGATCTGTGCTAATACTGCCCTGTCTACAGAGACGCCAAATCCCCGAAGTACAATCTGCAACTGGCTCCACAAAAATCTCAAGCTACGTGGCTATACAGCTAAAAGCCATACAGCCACAGCAGCCATGCATGATATTAATAATTGAAGGCAAGCTTGGCCTCCATAAAATGGTGATTTTATGAAACACTGTGGTAGCCATATGGAAGATTGTTAAGGTCCAATTTTCTTCAAAGCAATGTTATTCTTTCAATTTACTATCCTAGCATAGAAGATCAAAAAAAGATAAGGATTGTACCTTTAAGTGTTTCCATTGATAAGACCTATTAGAGGGATATTTCCAGGTTCCACACACTGCAGCACCCACATGACACATGGGACAGGAATCCGGAGTGATTAATAACAGCATCGTTAGACATGGACAGGACCATTGAGTGCATTTCAAAGGAAAGATATCTAGCAAAAACAATGGCAAATATCAGGCACATGTTAAATCAAGAAGCAATCTAGAGACGTAGTTTTCTCCATGTCAGCATTACAGTGGTGCTTGTCAATGAAGTAAAGAATCAAATTCTCTTAACATCACATGCATTATCATTAGTGGACCTACAAACACAAATTATTAGCCTAACAAACCTAGAGTACAGGAGAGAACTTGCATGTGATTGCCAGAGAAATGGTTACTTTATTCAGTGATTTGCACTCACATTGCTTTGTCAGAACTGGGGAATCAAACAAGTTAAATGGCCACATGATAGAAGCAGGGTTGGAATCAAAAGCGATGTGAGTGTAAATATTTTGTTTTCACAATTTTCCTTCAAAAACAGGTCTAATACATGTTTTAAAAGAGTAACTTCACTTCCGCTTTTTGTAAACTCTAGCTGTTGCAATTAGATTAATGTAATCTATTTTAAATGTAATCCAATCATGTCCCACACTATCTGCCTTGTGCTCACCAGTAGAGATAGTAGAAGAAGGAGAGGACGAAGAAGGACAGCTTGCACCACGCCTCCTTCAGGCAGAACTTGAGTGTGTCGCCGTTCATCACAGACGCCGGGTCGTAGAGCAGCTCCTTAGTGTCCGTTGGGGAATGAAAGTACCTACCACAGAGGGCAAAGACCACACCGCGGGTAGTTGACCCGTTCCAGAACCCAGGGGTAGGGGAAAAGAAAGGAGGGAGGGAGGCAGGGTAGATGGCGGAGGAAATGGGAAAGACAAAGTATGGACAAAGATGGCATGATGAGTTAGGCGGAGCACCATCATGCAGAAGATGTGGGTGGAATAGCAATTGAGTAGGCTTGAGGTGATTGACTGTTTGCGAAACTCCTTGTCTTGCCTGTCAAGCTTTAGAATTCTCAACATGCTGAAGCCATGATCATGTCGCTATAATGAAAGAGATGCTTGGTAAACAAAAAGATGGAGAGTGAGTCCAAGATTTTTATAACCTCAACCTACTTTAACTTTAAATGTAAATGCTAGCATGTTAACTACCTTTAAAATGCCAGTTATAACCTAGTGTTACTCCAAAGGCTAAGGGGGGTATCATTAGCTAACCATGTTAACTACAGGTTACATTTGAAAAAACATCAACTCTGTTCTGGACTAGAATGCCCAGGTTAAGCATGATTATATATACTGCTAGAGTTTAGGCTAACATTAGCTGCTTTCTCATGTTCTGTCCTGTATTAGGAGCAGTTTAACCTCGAGCGACTCAAGCCAAACTCAACATGACACTCGAGATATGTGATTTAATAAACTCAAAGCTGTCTTTTCCTTCCTTCAAAATTGGGATCCCACGGATATCTAAAGTCATCCAGCATTGACGGTTAGCCGTGGGTAATCAATGTTTGGATATATATATATCAGCAGCTCTAATACGATTTCTATTTTTGATAACCACTGAAGCCAAATGCGAATGGCTTGGAGCCTGACGAGATAGATTATTGTTTAGTGCGGAATTCTGCTGCCTAGCAAGGATGGACATTGACAGTCACTATCTAGACGTAAGATAACTGATAGCGCATGTTTCTGGGAATTTCAAATCACTCCATACTACATATGTGCCATGAATGGAAAGCTTGACAGGTGTAGCAAAAAGTAAGGGTAGCAGCAAACAGTCAATCAGGGATATAAGTTGATGGGACTTATCTTGTTGAGAAACTGTTTGTTTCCAACAAGATAAACAAAGCATGATTCAATACAGTATTTCAGTAGATAATCAAATATATCTCACCAAGGTCAGTTCGACAGGTATCAGGGATGCGGTTCCTGTCAGCCTCAGTTGTTTAATTACAACTCAGATTTTCTTATGCATTAACATGATTCAAAGAGTAATTTTGTTCTGTTTCAAATTAGTTTATATGCTGACTGATTTAAGGCTGAAGAGACATCCACCCTATAAGAGAATCTGCATACAATATTTTAAGGGTTTTAGCATAATCAATATTTGTAAACAGCAGTCTCTCTCTCTCCCTCTTAAGGCTGTGTCAAATGAAGATGTGTCACCAAAACAAAACCCAAAACCTGGTGGTGATTAATAGCAGAGTAGGGGCTGGGGGAATTGGAGGATCTTCCAGGAGCTTTTACATCCCAGTGAGACCTATCTCAGGAGGGCTGTTACAATTATTAAATCAAGCCGCTCTGTGAAGTGCTGGCATTTGATTTGAGAGAAAGCTGTTCATGCACTGATGCAATTGCCTTCTTCCTGGTTTTATAGGGTGAAGTTTGCCTTAAGTGGACCCCAGAGTTGATACAAATGAACAGGAATCTGTTACAACAGATTACTGAACATTATGGTAGGCACCAGATGCATTCAGATGGTTTGCTTCTTCTTACTCATTGGTAATTTAGTCCATAAAGACCATCATAATGAATTGCACATTCAAATGATGGCTTGAGTGGTTTGATGGGAAAGGAAGTCTAACCAGAAAGCTGCCATAACAGCTAATGCATGTGGCCTGTTCTGTCGTAACCCAGGTGAACAGATGGTTAATGCATGTCCATACTGAATGTAAATTCATGTTTATTGGTTTTTAATGAATGTGAAACATTGCACATTTGGTTGACATGAATTAATTACAATGTACATTCACTAAGTCACTGTTACTGTCGGCCAAGTATGACTCATGCATGTGTGAAATACTCTATAATGCAGCAGAAAATGCATCTTGATGTAGTCCGAGTGAAACAGGGGTCTTTGTAATGAGTCACTGAACATCATTACCACGTATTTTTGCAACATTTACATGCACAAATGACTGATGATGAGGTAAACAAGATAATATAATAGTTAACGACACAATTTGCTAATAAATTGTCATTTAAAATAAAAAAACAACACCATTTGTTACACTATTCCCCTGAGAAAAGGTAACAGATGACACAAGAGTGAGATGCATAAACAAATCTTCTGCAATATGTTAAACAACACACGCAGGCACACACACGCAGGCACACACACACACACACACACACACACACTTTTAGAATGATTTCGCTGGCGACCACAGCATTCTAAGAAACTGCACATCGCCAGTTTTCCTTAAAATTTCCCATCACACACCCACGTTCACATATTGTGAGAACTTATTTGTTTTGATAAACAAGCAAATATTCTCCACAAATGAAGCAGCCAGTTACATAATTGCACGACTAATGCGATCATTAATTTTCCACTGAGACCGAGCACATTGTCTGTCTGCGTGTTCCTCTGTCACACTTTGAGCCAAAGGAACAGCCCTTACAGGCCAGTGAGGGACTTTATATAACATTATCACTTTAATTTAACTAATCCTGGCGACACAGCATTGTACACACTGGATTACTACTCCAAAATCTAAGGTTAAGTCATTGTTAAATTCACAGTCTTGGTGGCGTTCAAGAGAGATGTGGTGCAGCATGCAGGATGTAACATTTTACTTCTTTACTGCAGAGATCACATGTTTTTGTTTACAGCACATCGACACATTGGAAATATCTGCCCCTTTTATCTTGTGCAGTTTATATTACACCTAATATCGCTCCTTCTCCATATCTCTGCCTCCCAAGCCCCTTGGCTACATGTTCACTGATCTACAGTTGACGTGGAAAAATCCAGAACATTGCAGCAATATACATGTCAGCCCTTCTGAACCAGGATGTTGCCTGAACCCACTTCCTATGTATGTTATGTATTTACATGTTTTCCGTATTGCAAAGTAGTCCTCACATTCCCTGGAATTGGATTTGTACCACAAAGGCAGTGGAAAAGGCTTATATGAGAAGAGCAGATTTCCAGAGGTCAGAAAGACATAGTTTTTTCCGAAATAATTAGTTTTCATATTTTTTTATATTTTTCAGTGGTTTAAGCAGAAATGTCAAACAAGAAAAAACTCTTGTATTGTGAAATTGGATAAAATGCATACAATTAAATGTTTTGTCTTAATTTGGCCCTTTGTTGAAAGCAGCTAGAGCTTTGAGTCTTCTTGAGACTGCCTGTCATCTTCATGTCTCTCCACAGATGTTCTATGAGGTTTAAATCTGGGCTTTGGCCACACCACTTAAGTACAGTGTTGACTTTTAGTAAAGGAATTAATAAGACTTTGGAATCTTGACACTTCTTAATTACCTGTGACTTAATTAAACAGACATAAAAGTGGATGAAATGTATAATTTGAACAAATTTACATTTTGAATGTGGGTATTATGAACTGCTGCAGTGAAGAGCTTTCTACGGTGTTTGAATGGTCACTGACCTTTCCTATTGCACCACCCTCAGGACAAACACTTCATTCAGTAAAGCTAATGTTAAAGCTGTGAGTACAGATTAAACATCAGTATATAACAGACGCCAATGCGAAAGGGCAAAGCGTCAGATTTTCCAGTCTTCTATGGTAAACGTAGGCAGATGGTTTGTGGACTTATTTTGTCTGTTCCCCCCCTAAATCTTGGCTGCATTCATCCTTCTGTCCCCGCTGCTGAGAAGACCACTCCCCAAATATAGAATGATGCTGCCAGGTATATTAGGTGTTTAACAGACACAGACAACAACGGGAACATTTGCGGTTCTGCTAAGAGCGTTCGATTTTTGTCTCATCTGACCAGAGCTGGGGTCTGATTAATTTCTGAAGCCACTGAAAGTGAGTCATTTTAAGTGAGCAATTTACCACAACTGGTTTCCCTCGCAACAGGAAATCCTTAAATACAAGTTTGAATCGACAGACCTCTCAAAATCAATGGTATCTATACGAATCTGCCCTTTCAAAACAGTCCTCCAGAAAAATCTGATCGGAGCTTCACATCTGAGCGAAAAGCTATGGCACATACACACCCTGCTTTTTGTTGCTGTGATACATGGACACTGCATGTATCCATGAGCTGAGTGTTCATTTTGTTCCACCCTCAGTGACTCCATTACTCCCCCTCTCACTCCCCCCTGCATCTCTTGTCCAAATTAGATCGGTCTCCTGTCACTTACTCACGTCCTTTCTCACCAAACCTATCTGACTCCAACTACCACCTCCTTCACCTTCCATCCACCTGCTTCGATGACTTACCCCCTCTTCACTCTTAACATCCCTTCCCCCCCTTATCTCTCTCTCTCTCTCTCTCTCTCTCTCTCTCTCTCTCTCTCTCTCTCTGTCTCTCTCTCTCTCTCTCTCTCTCTCTCTCTCAGCTGTGCAGGAGGCAGCATCTGTAGCTGGTGGGCATCTGGCACAGTCTCCAATTAATGAGACGGCAAGATGCTTTTTTCCCTCTTTGGCTCTCCTCTCCTCTCCTCTCCACTCACTCTGTAAGTTCAACCAGCTGAGCACACAAGCTTAAACCAATCAGGCTGTCAGCAGCCAGCGTCCGACCCACGACCAGCGGGAAGAGCAGCAACAAAGACAAAAACAGATACAGAAGGAGCAGCTAAAGGAATCTGAAGATCGCTGATTGGTGACCTATTTTCAGACACTGCTGTTCAAGGGGCTAGTGGTGCGTACATCACTGATATACTTGCTTTAACCCACACATTTCATTCAGCTTCAATGGGGGAGTTTTGTGCTCAGAAACGCGACATAACCCCAAGATGCCATTAAACACATGAATGACAGGGGCGGTGTATCATGATGTGGAGAAATGTCAGAAGAAGCCAGAAAGAAGAACAACGACAAAGCTTTGAAGAGAAACCAAAGGATCTTGTTACCACTTTTGCTTTAGATGCCGTGATCAATAAGTTCCCTAACCTTCAGTCCCAAGCCCATTCATTACTACTGAGTCCCTTCAGTTAGGAGACTTTCTGTTGGATTGTTTCAGCCTAACATGTCTGATAATACGGCAGCTTTTTCTAGAAAATAAACATAGTGTTAATGTGTTTTGACTGATTTGCTTCAAAATTGCAAGAGGACCAAAAAGAAAAAGCAAAAATAGCTCTTTTAGAACCATGTTTTTATTTCATGCATTTAACAATTTTCTCATTTAGAACATTTTTATGCAATCACTTGAGCGTAGCACTTTGTTGCTCACAATAGGCCAGTTGTCTTAGATATGAATGCAACAGCCTATGACATACTGTCATTTCTTTAAACATGTTTCAAGTAATGAAGAACCCACTTTTGTGCAGAAGAATTGGACTTCAGAAGTCAGTTTTAAATTTGAGACGTTTGTGTCACACACACGTTTGCAACTTCAGAATCAGGAAGTGAGTCTGGTGACAAACATGAATAAGTTTTACAAAAACTGTTACTGCTAAGATTCTTGAAAAATTACACATTTGTCAGATTTGTTGAAAAGAAGGTTGTGATTGGACAAGATTGGAAGGTGGGATTGGATGAATTTGTGTTTTCCATGTAAGGACTGTTTTTAGCAATTGTTGCTTGTGGTATTTATTGATACTAAGCTATGCTATTTTTATGGGTTATAACACATCTTATTTCTAAGAGAGGAAGTCGATAGAGGATTATTAAATAAAAAACATAGATCGCATTCACCTTTTGAGAAGAAAATACATAAATTTGCAATGGAAACTTTGGTGTGATTATGGAGAGATTATGGTAAGTAAATTGTGGTTAAACAATGTGCAAGGTGTGGCAACTTCAACTCATAACTATAGTATTTGGGGTAAAAGTTTCATGTAAATTGTTAGGTCTGGAATCACATTAGGATATAATTAATTCTCAAAAAAACTAAAATATCATGAGTCTCATTTTTATCTACAACTTTTCCAGCATAGGTTTCTTTTGTCAAAGTTTCAGACATACACACACACACCCGCACGCACACATACACGGCCAATCAAACGGATTGGATAGTTACCTCCAGGTGTTGTAGAAGAGCAGGGGGATGTTGAGACCCACAGTCAGCCACTCCTGGGCACACAGGAACATGATACAGAAGAGCCCATGGATGGAATACTCGGGTAGAACCAACTACAGAGGAGGGAGACAGAGTCAGGAAGAAGATGAGGATTAGTCACATAGTTCATCTTCTTGGGCAGCTGAACTTGGTTGGTTGGAACATTTGTATGTGGGGAGGTGGGGAGGTGATGCTGTTATTTAAATGGCGGCTTCCCCGTAAAGAAAATGCCACCCTTTTTTAAATCGACATGACAGCTACCAAAAATGAACTAGATGTACATCCCTAATAAAATGTAACACTCAGTTTTATCTGTTTCTCCATCTTCTTTTTACTGCGGTGCTGATACTAAATGCAGATATTACTTGAGCTAAAACTACATTCAAAGGGCAGTTTGCTAGCAGATGCCACATTATCATTTTAATGCCCACAGGTGAAAGAAAACGCATCAAGCATCATTAGCATTCAAATCCTTAGCCTAGCCTATATTTAGCCACTGAAATCTGTCTATCTGCATGTATTCCAAGTGGCTGAATGCCCCCATTCAAGATTATGGGGAGCTTAGCTTCGCAATGGGCAGCACACACTGATGGCACTGTGCCATCATTATCATAATTATCATATGGCAAGACCACCTCTTGGCAAACAGTGAGGGTAAGAATATGTGTGAGGGTGCTCGCCACCAAACCCAACATATTCCATTATCTCTCCCCCACCCCCTAACCCCTTAAGTAAATTGAAAGGTTGAGGGAAGTTAAAAGAAGTTATGTACTTTTTTATAATGACCCATTACGAAACATTTGCATTTCATCCACATACGCCCTCACTCGACAAGTCCTCAACAGAAGTAGCCCAACAGCTAAACAAAGGTCACATGAAGAAGAATGCGTTGTGCATCATGTTTACCTCATTTTCCCCTGCCTGGGTTATTATTAATATAAATGAGAAAGAACGTCTTTGGTTTGATACCTGGCAACTCTAATATAAATCTGTTCATGATGATCAGCTAAGATTCTTTTGTTGTTAAGCAACAGACGTTTGTGCATCATTAGCCCTGACACTGTTGCAGATGATAACTTCATGTTAGATTAAACACATGTATAATACTTGGCTACCACAGGAGTTGACATAAAAACACTAAAGCCTGGCTTACCAAGCTATGTGAGTCTTACAAAATTTTATTGCGTTTTTAAAATTGTGTGTCATGCAAATCCCTGCAAACAATAACCCAAATCCCAGTCTTAGTCCACCGAAGCCTTTCACCACTATAGTTAATGTTATTCACAAAGAAAGCCACTTCATCACTCATGTATATTTAACAGTGTACAGGGCGGCACATTATGGTGCCACTCTGGGCCTTGAACATTACTGTATACGCTGCCATAACAAGGCCGTGTTCAGGATGCATTATTCAGATGGCTACATGCCTCCTAATAACAGAAAAACACGTCTCCACTCAATAGCTCTTTAACAGTGGAAGACCAGAAAACTGCTGTGAAGACAAACCTAAATATATCCATTAGTTTTTACATATGCAGCAGTGAAGCTGTGCACAGTGTAGCACAAGGAAGAGAGCACACACACACACACACACACACACACACACACACACACACACACACACACACACACACACACACACACACACACACAGAGAAACAACCCACACAGAGAAAAAGCTTGAAGTTAAAGACAAATAGTCACACTGAGCTTTACATTCTCTCTTCTCTGTTGAGATGCCTCATGTTTATTGGCTCAGTGCTCAGATGAAGGTGCAAACACACGATCTGTCACAGCAGGAACCACACAACACTGAGATGTGCATGCAACTTTAAATGCAACATCACAATGTGATGTCAACAAGATGAGGAAAGCATTGTGTCCCTAAGTGGCCTTGTTAAAAAATTCAAAATAACTACGCTTTTATTTGGCATTTAATATAAACGTATCAAAGCGGTAGATTGAAGTATCCTATCATATGTTCAATGATGGTTTTGTGATGCAGATGTGTTGACCTCATCCAGTTATGGCTTAATACTGGTGACTCAAACCAATTCAGGCATCGTTATTTTTTTAAGTCCAGCTCCCACATACTGGAAAACAGAGGAATTAATGAAGGTGTAGCAATTCACGGATATGACCTTTAAAATGGTTTAGATGAAATGTAAGAGATGCAACTAAATCCGTCTGTGGACCCCTGGATCCATCTAGATGTACTATGACACAGTCTGTGTGGCCTGTTTTTGTATTTATGAATAGGTTGACAGAATATTCTTAAAACTCAAGCAAAAGTTCAATAATCATTATAAGACTCAACCTAGTTGTATAACAAAAACAACAGCAATATGTGTGACAAGAACTAAAGTTGAAGATTTGGATTTTATAAAGGTAGACAGAATTCTGGCCATACGTCAGCTCTGTAGAACAGAGATGAAGAACAGCAGTGGCAGGATAAACCTTAACACAATAGTGAAACCTGTGCAGGTTGTTATGTTCCTGTTGATAACAGAGGGTGAATTTGGGTAACGTGAGACACCGAAACTCCTGTCTGTTTATTTCCTGTTATAACAAAATCTAGTCAACAGGACTTTTACTATAGGTTTAGCATTAACACCAATCACATTTTTAAAATGGGTAATGTTGAGCTTGGCATAACAAAGTGACCTGTTCCAGATTATAAACTCAAGCAGAATTTGCTCTTCGGCATAAAGAACACTAAAAGAAGTAAACATTTGCAAAACTGTCCAAGGTTAACGAAATTTGCCCGAACAGAAACATAGTTAGCATTTCATTAAGTGAAATACATTACTGGCTTATTGTCGTTTGTCATGGCAAACCGATGTCGATATCAAACAAAGGATGTTTCACAACAACTACATCAGACACTTTCAGACATTACCTTAGGATAAAGTCCGGGGAATTGGGTCACAACAGTTCACAACAGCAACAAATCTTAGCAGTTTTTTAGTAACGGTTTGATTCCGCTGCGGAACACATCTTCACCGTCGTCAGCTCTCCACCATCTCTCTTGACATTTACGTCAGTGTCTTCTACGTGTGTGTTTATTTTTTATTAATTTTTTTATTTTAGTGTTGGTTGCGTGTTGGAAGCGTCAGCAACATCCACAGTTGCTCTCAATGAAAGTCCAGGCATAAAAAGTCCGCAGAAACAGCAGAGGCACTCACTTGGACATTTGCATTCATACATCCAGAGATTCTCCAGAGTTCAGTGCATGTCTGAGAGCAGAATGAGGCCCTCTCTTCCCTCCCACATTTACTACTACATCCGAGCACTTAAGTTGGAGCTGCAAATCTCTATAACATCAGAGACTCATGCAGAAACCAATGTAAACCCTGAAGTATTCTACTGGTAAAGTTATGGTTCTGGAAAACACAAACTCCCTTTGTACGATTTATAATTTTGGTAGAAAGCATAAAGTCCTATTTGCTCTCTAAATCCAACAGTGTGACGACAAACCATTCAGCCAAGGTCTGCTGAGCAGTCGCACCCATTCCTATAATTGTCTAAATAAACTGACCAAACAGAGGCTGTTCATTGTTTACCATTACAAATATTGAAAGTATATTTTCAGTGCACACACACACACAAATGCAAATTAACAATTAACAAACTCCACTGAACACTGCAGATGCCCTTGCAATGACTTCTTTGTATCTTTATATTCAGTGTGTGTGTTTACAATTTGGCATATATACAGTATATGTGTGTATGAAAGCATATGCATTCAATTTCCATGCTAATGTACTTTTTCTTCCTTCAATCACAGACTAGTGTGTGTGTGTGTGTGTGTGTGTGTGTGTGTGTGTTTGTGTGTGTGTGTGTGTGTGTGTGTGTGGCTGAGGGACCCATCTGGGACTGTGCCTGGCTGGGACAGCAGATCTGTTTCTCTGGCTGTGGTGCCCGGGGGCTCCCCCCTCATAACCCATCTGATCCATCCAGCAAGCAGCACTGGCAAGGCTTCATTCATATGGGGATCTACATTTTACCCCAGTCACTACTAGAGTCCCAAGATACACAGCCACTCTGCAATTTAGAAACACGACTGCAATCATGCTGCCTTCCACACTGAACAAGCTCACAGCGGTGTGTATGTTAGAACATTAAAAATGTACATATTCTGTAGGTATAGATATATAGGAATCTGTAGTTTAACTATGACGAGCTACATGAACACATTTTTCTGCAAGGATGCTATAATGGATTGAATTATAACATTAGGTGTTTATCTCATATTGGGCACCAATGGCAGTTTACACTGAGTTTTTTTTAACACTATTGAAGTTATTAAGGTAAAGTATACAGACAATAATAACAATGAAAAAGAAAACAGTCTGTCCGCGAACCGAGTTGATGTTGTCTTCTTCGACATCCTCAGATAAACTATGGCAGTGGTCAGTAACTAGGTCAGTGCATGGGTCTAAATCGTCACCAGATCATTTTGTTAATCCTTTTTTTTAATTTCATTTTAGCAAACATTTGAGGGAGTCGTGGGTGCTGTTCTCCGCCATGGCAACAACATTCACAACAAATTAATAAAGGACATTCTTTATTTAGCAAATTAGTCAAACTTACATATAAACTACACACATGAACAGTAATATAGTAAGTTCTGCTTAATTTGATGAATATCACTGTGCACCAAGTGCCTTTTCCAAAAAGGAACACTATATTGTAAGACTGAGGAGGACTCACTAATGACAAGGAGAAATTCTGAAGTTTCTCCGGAGAATGAACACAAAACATGAGAAGATAACATTACAAACAGGCTGTTTTAGGATGGGCTAGTTCTACTAAATTGTCTTACTTTTAAACATAATTAGCTAAAAACTGAATCATAATCTTCTGCTGTCAGACAAACCGTGTACTTAGATTTTTGATTCAATTCGACTCACACTTCCCAAAGATTCCACTATCTCTAATGGTCCATTAGGAAAAAACTCTCATAATTCAGCATAATCCCTGACAAAATCCCAAATATTTGAATGAATTATGTGTACATGATATATTCCAAACACTGTGAGGGCAACATTTAAGCAGTTTGTCTTGCTGAATGTGACATGAGAATATCGAAAGTATATTAAGAAGAGCAAGGAGGGAATAGCATTCCCATACATTATCCATATACCCTTTATCCTTGAGGGAGCCAGCTGACCAGTCCATCATAGGCCTGACACAGAGACAAACTGACGCCTACTTTCACGCCTCTGGGCAATTGAGTCTCCAATTAGCCGAGGCCGCTTGTCATTGGACTGTGGGAGGAAGCTGGAGTAGCTGCAGAAAACCCACGCAGGCACAGATAAAGCAAGAGTCACACAGAAGGCTGGTCATCAGGTTCAAACCCAGAATCTTCTTACTGTTCCACCTGCAATTACCCTACCTTAGCACAGACACTGTATTTGTGGTTATAGAGTAAGCAGCTCTGTGTGATGTAACTACTGGTTTTTGACTCAAAGGGACTTCTTGCAGTTCACAGTGTTTGCCTGTGAAGGTCATGGTGACAAAACTACTACTGGAAGTTACTGTCTCTTTATTAACAGCCTAAAGCTGATAAGAGAAAAGCAATACCTTCTATCTGTTTTGCCACCCAACTTTTTTACTGAACTTCGCTGCTTCCCAGAACCCTACTACTATAAAATATAAAAAAAGCCACACTGCTCTCTGCAAAATATAATCATGGGCTGATGGGTAAAATATAGTACCTGTACAGCTGGAATGCTTCGTATGCGAGAGTAGGCATAAATGCCATATAAAAGTAAGGTGGCAAAATCAACACTTTACTTTATTTTATTCCGCTGTCCCTGATAATATGGTAATCAAGCCAATATTTCACATCACTTCTAAGTGATCACTCGAATTTTCTCTGCTCGTTCACCGTCACATGCTAGTTTTTTCCTTCTCATTACCCCGGCGCTCAAGCAGACCTCTTATTGCAAATCACCATCCAACATGGTAATTGAGCGCCTCTGCCCACGCGTGTGTCGGAGCCCAAGTGGAACCTGGCAGGGCCGACTCCACTCGGCCCAGCCTCTTCAGGTCCAATTAGTCAGGCCCCCCGCCATGGAGTGCGCTCAGAGGCTTTTTCAAATGTGACTTTCTTTTTAGGAGCGCGGGGTAAGTCGCTGGCTCACAAGCAACACTAACAACTGAGGGGAATAAATAGAGGATAAAAGAGATGATGGAGAAGCGATGGGAAAAGAAAGAGAGACGCATCATGTTCATTGTGAGGCTGCTCACCAGTTTCACAACTTCATTTCTCCAGTCACCATCACACCCGGGTCACACTGACTGTTTGTCAGCCACCTGCTTGTGCAGCTTGCAGAGCTGAAGCACGTGTGAAAGCACAGATCCCAACAGTGCAGAGTGGCTGGGGCACTTTGGGCCTCATCTTGCTAAACGATTGTGAGGTCTGGTGGGCGCACATCATGTTTACACACACACACACACACACACACACAGACACACACACACACACACACACACACACACACACACACACACACACACACACACACACACACACAGACAGGTATGTTTTTCTCTAGTGTGATTTGAAACAGTCTCCTCTACAGAAAGAATTCACTCTTACTATTAAAAAATGGCAAAATGCTTTAATAGCAATATATATAATCAATCACACCTGGGTTTTAAAGGACATGGGAGGTGTCACTCGGATCAGCACATTAGTTATACCTTCCAGTTTTAACCATTTAACAACGGATAAATAGATAAGTCCATAGTAAAGTGGCTCTGGTCTTGTGTCATGCATCATTCATCATCACCGAACCAGATGAAGCCTTCGTATAACACCCATCAGACAGCAAAGCATGAAAGACATTACTACATCATGGATACGTTTATGGATGGAGTAGTTTCCTGTATTATTTCCAACAAACTGAATACATGTCTAAGAACAATTGTGGAATCCTGTTGTTTGAGAGTTTTTCTTTTTGCTGAAGCAATTATATTATTAGTCAATTAGCTGATACAAAAACAATTTAGAGTGTGAACATGTGGTTCCCTCCTCCTCAACTCTCCCCCATTCATTATTGAGTGCAACCAGGGGCTGTTCCAGGGTCCTGGCCAGGGGGGCACTGGTCCAGCTAAAATCTGACTAGCCCCTGAAGTGACCCATGTCCTGTCAGCAGTCTTTTATCAAGTCACTTCCTGCTAACAATAAACATTACAATTTGTTCAGAAGTTTTTGTGACACCTGTTTTCTTTGGTTCACTCTTTCACTTAAATGTCAATATTAAATTGATATATTATTGACATTTGGAGTTTATTACAACTATTTAAAATGTATTAACATAATAATTAGTTTTTACTATGTGTTTTACCTTGGTAAGATTCAAGATTCAAAGATCAGGTATAGATATATATATATATCTCATCTCATCTCATCTCATTTTCGTCCGCTTATCCGGGGTCGGGTCGCGGGGGGAGCAGCTCAAGCAGGGGGCCCCAGACTTCCCTTTTTATATATATATATATATATATTATAGTGTAAAGATTTACAGAAATAAAGCCTGAAAAGCTCAAATACTAAAAGCAGAAGACAACTATCTACAAAAGATAGAGTTCAGCTTCCATCTGTAATTTCACTCATAATCCTGCACTGCACTGGAAAATCACATGTACACAACTCCAATAGTGTTGTAGTTCAAAGGTGAACCAGGGCTGTCGATCTATAAATGGTCATATCAAAAACATTGATCTATCTTGGTATGTTTTCAACATGTACAATCAGCTGACCGCCCGTGTTGTTCTTCAGAGATCTCATCAGTTTATCAAAAGTATCAAAAGTTGGAATAGTGATATAAAGAATTTAAATAACTCCTAGTTTTCCTTTACATTGAAGCGGTATTCTACATTCTAAATCTAATTAAAATATCATGGCAGTTTTGTAATTGCTTAAATATTGACATTTTCAAGATATAAGGATTTGGCACAACAGTAGTGATACTATATATTATTCCACGGCTTCTTGCATTGATTGCCAAGCTGCTGAGAGACCATGTTCCCTTGAGCTGAAACATCAAAGCCCCCTCTTGCTCGTCTCAAACACACTGCGCTCACAACAGTATTCAGCAGCTCTCTGCTGATGCCCTTTCACCCTGAGGCCAGGAATGATAGGCGTGAAATTGGAAGAGTCTTGTTTTTGCAATTGAGTTGATGAAATGCTCTTTCCGCATGAGTTGGTGAGGACGGCTGCCCCAGGCGTGGGCATGTTCCAAAAGCCCTCACACACTCGGATGGAGCTTCGGGTCGGGCGACATATGCAATGTTGCCTTCAGCCGGAGGAAAGTGGAGAATTAAATTCCAAGATTTACTTTGATATCTGTGCATCACTTTGAGTTTTTACCTTAAAAAAGGTATTGTACTGTCATGGCTACTAAAGTAACTGCTAAGAAATATTCTCCCATCAACGTTTACGTTTTAGATGTGTCAGCTGCCATTTTGTTACAGTAGCTGTCACTAAATTAAAAGTTGTGTTTCTCATTTTGTAATGAAAGGCTTCCAAATGGGGGTTGCCAAGTAGAATATCCCTCTGACTTTGAGACACACACACACAACCACACTATCGTGTCTTGCTAAAAGAATGTGACAGGGTCGTAATCTCACTGTCGTTGAAAGTTGAGTCGTTGAAGGGGTTCTTGATACAAACACTATTAAGAGCTGGAGCATCCATCACAGCATCTGAGTCTGTTAAAGCACAAACGAGTGAATCCTTGTGTAGTAGATATAATGGATATCTTCTCTTGAACCTGTTTGCTCTCTCATCCCACTGAAGGTCTTTATGTTTGCTTAGAATGAAACTGACAAGCTATCGTGGTGCAAAGTTAACGACTTACTCAGAGCAGTTTAACATGAACATGCCAAGAACTGACCTCCAGACAATATAGGTCCCTGCATCAATGTTAAATGACAAGAGGAAGAAAAACTAGACTAAGATAATTCAAAAATTGAATGAATTACTATTTCTGTTGTTACTATTTGGATGATTAAAATCAGCTTGAGCTCACACAAACAAGAACTGCAGATTTCGTATTGGTGTGTATGTTGCTGGCAAAGAAGCCAACTAGTGTCATCACATTAGCCACGATTAAAGGCTAGAAATTGCATAAATAAAACAAAGACAAAAAAAATGCTTTAAATTCTAGTCTTGATGACCACTCAGCCAAAGCCGCCTACATCCATTCCTTAAATTCCCACTTCACTACACAAACGGTACCCACTATTTGAACATCTGCATCTGAAAGTGAATTTTTAGGTGAAGAATCGTCCACTACGACCGAACTTCCTAAAGATACTGGGTTGAATATGTCTATGCCTCGCGGTATTGTTTCCTCTAGTTAGCACTTCCATGCCCCCTCCCATATATTCAGCCTGGTCTCTTCCAACTAAGATTTGCAGGCTCCCTGACAAGCTAATGAGTCCTCCTCTCCCACACTGTACCCTCTGCATCCCCTCGTCTTTGGCAGGCCCAGCCTTTCCCTTTGATTATACGCTGTTCTGTTACAGATTATGTGGACAATGGTGGTCATGGGCGATGATGCAGCAATTCCCCTAGTTTCAGACTCCCTTCTTATTGCATAGTGGCTTCATCAGCACCCTTCCCATTCCAATGTTACAATCTCATTGGTAGCTCATATAGTCAATTCAATCTTGTCTGACAATTTGGTGTCAAAGCATTAGTTTGGATATTCATGGTCCCCACAGGATGAAACTACTATTTTGGGTTATCTTGATTTCTTTAACCCTTAACCAAGATTTTGAAGATATACTTTTGTCTTTGGCGAATTTGTAACAATGAAATAAGGAAGGTAATATACACTTTTTAAATAATTTGCGCTAAACAACAAAGCATTGTATTAATATGGTCTTCCATGTCACCACCCAAGGGAAAACAGGGATATTGAAAGGAGTTAAAGGAGAGCAAAATCCATAATTTCTTCCAATGTAAATATAAATTTCCCGCATATTTATACAGTTTTATTTTGGATTACATTGCAAAACTTTGCTGCTTCTTAGCAAAGTACTCTTATGACATACAGAACCACTTTACGTGTGTACACACTCTCATGGTGTACATACTAATATGTTGTTAGTCATTAGTGTTTTCAAAGTACTACATAGTCTCCATTATTACTGTAGAGTACAGTCCAGACCATCCACCAGTATAGTTTAAGTAGTTTTGGACCATTCTTTAACTTCCCTTGCTATATGTCTACTTCTATGTAAGTTCAATAAGAGCAGTGTTAAACCAGAGTCCAATTCCTTGAATGTGTACATATACTAGGCCAGTATGTTCTACTTTATTGGGAACAAATGGTAGTTGTTACTGTCTCCCTTTAATTACATGTTATCCCTCCTCCTTGAGCCAATAGCTGTCACTAACCAGGTAAAAAGTGATGATGATTACAGGGGCCTGTTTGTAGTATAAAGCTTCTACTGGAATGTACAGTAATAAACTGGGACCCGGAGCAACATTGTTTCAGTGGGTCCAGATATGCTAACAGCGCCCCTGCTTGTTAACGACTAAGAAGATGATGCTGTTTAAATTTTCCAGACAATTGCGTTGGGAATGGAGCAATGGTTCAGAAGGAGTTCAGCTACGCCTCCATCACTGAACTTCTCTGCCACAATTACTATCATTCTCTTATGCTAATGTATTTGTTAATTATCATTATGAGAACAAATTGTCTATAAATAACCCTGCAGGCTCTTAATGATGATGTGACACTGTTATATCCTTTACTGATGTGCTAAAGGCTCACAGACACTTTAACTTTCACAAAAGTCTAATATTCAAAACCAATATAAACAAAGATCATCAGGCTACATCCACACACACTCAAGTGTATGAATACACACAGATACAAACACATATTTGTATGTAGAACCTGTCAAGGTGACAGTCTGGTACATGCAGACCCATAGAGAATGAAGCACATTGGCTGAGTATATCCCCACTACTGTAACACGTACTGTTCATAGAGAACAGCTTCTGTCTGGCAAAAGCACACAGAAGACATGCAAAGGAAAATGCTGCATAAGTAAATTCTTAGCAGTTTTTTCAGTAACTGGGATTACACACCTTTTATCCAGCAATGACAGTTCACTGTTAAGATGCATGATGGGATACCCAGCTAAGTAACCCTGGGAGTTATTTTTTATTCAAATTTTCAGCGCATTTTACTATGCCAGCATTTATCATATCAGAAGTTGAGATGTGGAGATTGTGGTGGTAGATGATTGTATAGTTAATTACTGGTGCATCTTTCCTGCTGGATGCAGAGGGTTGCTGCCATGATCCTTCCCTTACCCCTAACGACATACTGTGTTTTAGTTTCCCTACATTAAATATTCCCTGACCTTTCCACACACATATATTTAGCCTTGTGCAAGAGCATTTCTGTATTTTTGCTTGCTCATTAGATAAACGTTATCTAATCATGGGGAGGCTCTCGTTCGAGTGGCATATATGGCTATGTACGCACCATTCAAACATTCAAATTCATTCCGTCTGCCACCAGCAGTCACACCACGGTGGACGTCACTAACATCACATCTTTTCTCAATTCTGATGATTAAAGTGAACATTACTTGACTTGTTTTTTCTTTTTTTTAATATATTTTCTAACATCTCAACCTTACTTTGTAAAGTTCCTTGAGATGATGAATGCTATGACGTGGCGCAATACAAATTAAATGCAATTGAACCATTTAATCCACAGAGTGCCTCTGCTCTGCAAATTAAAAAGCATAAATAAGGAAGCAGTAGGAAGAAATTATTTTAGCACAACTGCTCTTATTTGGCGAACAAAAACCAGCACTTTTATCCTTTAATCTTCAAAATAGGGTTTGGAGAATCATTCAATAATTTAATAAGGTATCCGAGCAAGTGTGTCAGGTAAGCAGGATGTGGGAGAGCTGCGAGCCCGAGCCTGAAACATGAAGACGGTGCTGAGCAGCAGGAAAAACAAGTGAACATAATCCACTAAAATCATGGACATTTAAATGATGTATGTAGTGCTGCTGTTGTGCCTGCCCCGTGTAGAATTATTCACAACCCTTCTCCCAAATCACAGACTGCAGATAAAACACATGTACCAGGTGTTTAAGGGACAAACAAATCTGGGTGATTCTACAGGTCGTTCACTCTTCACAGAACAGCAGCACTGATGTGTCACACTCATGGATGACATTGCTGGTATTGTCTGTTGTTTTTTCTAAATTTGCAGCTGATGGAAAAATAAGCAAACAGAAAGAGTCGAAACAGTCTGTGTGTGTGTGTGTCAATGTGTGTGTCTGCCAGGCAAAGCCAAAACAATTGCCCTGGCCCTGTGATAAAAGGTGGTTTAATCATACACTAAGGCAATTTGGCGCCAAAATCAGCACCAGTAATCCATCGCATCACCTAATCGGTATAAACGCAAGCCGCACCTCTCCCCCACATGTGAGGAAACACACTCCTTTGGAAGCAGGAATTTGTGAAAATGTGCAAGAAGAAAACTGCATTTCCCCCTAAGCTTGCAGTGCACCTGCAGGAAAATATAGTCCTCAGACTGCAGAAATTCATTGCTTGAATAGAAAGAGTCTAAATGTGCCCCTGTCATTATATGCTATTTTAAGTTATCTACATTGAATCCATTAGTTTAGAGGATTTTATGACTGACATCCACCTTTATGCAAGAACGTTCACACATAAACATAAGCCAAACGAGAACACACACAAGCGCACACAAACAAACATTCAGAGCTAAATCCCACACACAGAATCGCCATCTGTGCAGTGCAGACTGAAGTTTTACTTTGTGTCCTGTGTCCTGGCAAACTTCCCAGAGTTTTAGCAAAGTATGCAGGACGGGCCCTCAGTGGCCCCACATCAGTCAATACACTCACACATACACACACACTCCACAGCACCTGCACGCCCAGCTACTCCTACTGGCTTCTGAGGATTGTCTTCTAAGAGGCTAGTGTGTGTGTGTGTGTGTGTGTGTGTGTGTGTGTGTGTGTGTTTGTGTAGCTGTTTTCAGACATGACCTACAGGTATAATCTGGAGAATTGGATACTGACTGACATACCCTCAGTTTGCCTTTCACACATGCACAACACGGCGAGAGGTTCTCTGCACACACATTTCACAACAGCAACAAACAGGGTTCCTACGGTCATTAAAAACCTGGAAAGTCATGGAATTTTAAAATGTGTTTTTCCAGGCCTGGAAAATTCATGGAAAAAATAAAATAGCAAACGTTTTTGGAAAGTCATGGAAATTTGTTATATTCATATTTTCATATCGTTCATTTTAAGTTATTGAAAAGTAATGGAAATCCATTGGTCAAAATGTGATTGAACCCTGAACAAATCCTCCGTATTATTCAGACGAGAGGTTGGGCAGGCGGGCGCAGCAGACAGAGGCAGGAAGTGGCGTATTTACTGTGGAGATCAGGTGATTTTCTTCACTTCACACAATAACCGGTGTCGGCTCTTATTACCACAAACGGTGTCTTAGTCTTCTACCTTTGTAACCGCCTTTTCACCTTTTAAAAAAAAAAATTGGGACATCAACCCCACATGCTGAATCCAGTTGGGGATCCCATGCTGAGTTCCCACATCGACCTCCCCGGGATTTCTACGAAGTATCTGCAGAGTTCAGTGCATGTCTGAAAGCAGCTCGCTTGTGTGTGTGTGTGTGTGTGTGTGTACACAATGGTGGGTAAACACAAAGAAAGGACAGGGGACAAACTGAGTGAGATGTGGGTATGGATGCATGATGGATACAGGAAATGGGAGCGAGTCAGGGAGAGATGGGGGGGGGTCTGAGGGATGGAAGGAGGCAAAGAGGCAAAGAGACCTTTGTACTAAAACTTCAAACGCATCACGGCAACCACAGGGGACCCTCCCTCCCCCTCCCCTTTTCAGCTGACTCCTCTGCATCCTCAAATCTGGTTGGCTATAACTGGAGCGTTGGGTAAGCTTCACGATGACATCACCAGCATGTAGGAGTGAGGGAAGGAACAGGAGGAAGGGAGGAAGCCTGAAATTAAAGAGTTTTGGCTTCCGAAAAATATAATATAATATTTCGCTTCATTATTAATGGGGTGACCCCTATTTCTCATTGGATTTGGTGAGAGTTTCCTTTAATGAGTAAAGACACTGACCTGAGGCGGCTCAGGGGACACAAAGAGTGATGAGTATGGGGCTGCGGCAAGAGCCGAACCTCACGGGCCGGTCCGGGTACAGACCAAAGAATATATTTCAGCTACCTGTTTCCTGGTTAAATTAAAGCTGTGAGCGAGCTGCAATAGAGATTGCGGTGATAAGAGATGACGAGGGTGTCAGGGTGGTGCAAAACAAAATCACAGGATCTTCCCAGAAGAGTTAACACAGGAGGTTCTCTGCAACACCGTGCAGAGAACCTCCTGCTGCGTTGTGCATGTGTGAAAGGCAAACTCTGGGTAAACATTGTGGCCAATCCGGATATTACACGAAGGTCATGTCTGAAAACTGCTTGAGAGATTGTTCTGTCATTAAAACAATTACTATGTTGGTGAAACAGGGATTTTATGTTAGATAAGCCCTGTGCTCTTCGTATATTTTCCTTAAATTCATCCTATTTTTATTCATCATATTCATGCAAACAGGGAAATCCATAAAGTGGAGCTCTGCTGATTTATTTTGTGCCATGCCGTAGATACAAACCTTCACCCCACCTCATTCCAGCAAAGTTTTTAACCAAGTGCTCCCTCCTCATGAATATGAATGGAGTTCAGGATGCATTGCAGTTTTGCCCTGGGCTTGAATCTGAGTTAACTTGGAACAGGCAGGCTGACCGGCTGAGTTATATTCCTGGAGAGAGTTCACACCATGATGCTGCAGAGCTTCAATTTGCAAACGCAGCATTCAGCATCTGCTAATCGTGCTCGTGCACAGCCACGTGTTAAGAGAAAGGTCTGTTGTAGGAAGATATGGATGGATGTCTACTTAAGTCCAACAAGCAACATCTGGATGGACAGATGTTTGGATGGAGGTGGCATCCAATGTAGTATGACTGTACAATGATTGGGGATTACGCTGCTTGTCATATTCTACTCCATGCGGCAGCGAGCAAGCTGCTATCAAAACCATGCAAACCGTGCTGCTGTTATAACCTGCTTTGCATATATATCTTTTTATTAGGGAGTGTTGTCTGTTTGCTGAAAACATGCTGCTATAACATCAGCCAGGTGTTGGCAGATGGAGTGTACACTGTGTAATACCTCTTTAATCATGTGTGAGCACAGCCTCGTACGAAGCACATCTGTTTCACGGTCTAGCTCCACCAATGCTCTCTGTGCTGTAGTGCATGATGTTGCTTATGTAGGAGAAGACTGGAGGGGTGGGTTCATGCTGTATGGGATGTACTATTGGTTACAGGGGTGTTTCGTCAGTCAAACATTAATGACATGCTTTTATTCCATCCATCCATTATCTGTTATGCTTCTCTTGGCGGTTGGGGGCGGGGGGGGCAACATTGTCCAAATGTTGCCACCCTAACCCTAACCCAAGGACAAGGGCAGACTGCAGCGGATCATTTGGTCAGCCGAGAAGGTCATCGGCTATGACCTGCCGGCTCTCCTAGACCTGTTCCACTCCTGTTCCACTCCAGGACCAGTAAGAGAGCAAGATCATTGCTGATCCTTCCCATCCCGGTCACCACCTATTCCAGAGACTCCCATCCGGAAAAAGGTTCCGGGCCATCAGGACTAAAACCTCGTGTCACCTGAACAGATTTTTCCCCATGGCAGTGGGGCTCACAAACAAGCCCCCTGCATCACACTGACTCTGCTGACCCCCCCCCCCCCCGCACATAATTTATAACTATATATTATTTGCACTATCACCAATCTCTGCACCTTAGAAACGCACGTGCCCATAACTCTCTTAATGTATATATTGTTGTTCTGTTGTTGTTTTTATATTGTTGTTTGTACAGTGCACCAACCACACCAAGGCAATTTCCTGTATGTGCAAATATACATGGCAATAAAAATAATTCTGATTCTGATTCTGATGAGACGATCCACAGTTTCTGCATACTCTCTCCGCCTGGCCTCCTAGTATGTTGTCCGTAGAAATGGGAGATGGTTGATGATGCCTCTAACCCGTGGCAGATGCAAAGAATCTGAAAGAGAACAAATATCTCCCGATGAAAACGCGGTCCACGCACTGGTGTCTGTGTGTTGTAAAGACAATCATGCAGCGAGTTAATACATCGCTTCCTGTTTCTGTCTGCTGCACCTGGCTGCTCCATCTCTCGCCTGAATAATGCAGAGGATTTTTTTGCTCTGAACACATCTGTGCAGGGAACCTCCTGCTGCGTAGAGCATTGGTGAAAGGCAGGCGGGTAAACTCCATGGCCAATTCTCCTCCGGATTTTACCCGCAGGTCACGTCTGAAACGGCTTTACGGAGACAAACAACCCAACCTACTAACATTCAAACCTAAAGACACTTCAGGGTACAGCAATAACTACGTTTTTGTTTGAAAATGACTAAACTTTGTCTCACTCTACTCCACATTACACCAGAGATTTAGAGCTGCTAAAAACAGAGAAGCTGCTGCCCTCAACCGCTTACTGTTTTGGGTCTGTGCGTTCACGACGTAGCTTTGCCCACTGGTTTGCTTTGCTTCGGCTACCAGTGTAGAACACGAATGGATAATTAATTACACAGGTTACTGGCCCTGTTGTCTTTGCTCACAGCTGTTCAGCAGATATATTTTGAGTTTTACAGTGGAACAAGTTCTTACATAGGAGAAAAGCTATTATTAGAGAAAGCTGCAGCTAACATGCCAACGCTTTCTATGTCCACCAGCTGCACGCATGTGTTCCTATTCGGCACGTGCAGGTCCAGTGTATGGGAGCGGTCACGTGAGTTGGTATAGACAGGGGTTGTAACTGGTAAGGCGCAAACATGCTGTCTTGAAACCGTTTTCAGATTGAAGCATCGTCAAATGGATGTAGAGTCTCCAATTAACCCCCAATATGCATGATTTGGACTCTGGGTTCCTGCAGACACAGGGATAACACGCTAACTCCACACAGACCTGATATGACTGTGCTGCTCATCGTGCCCCCCCCATCTATTCCATTTATGTTATTGATCTAGACCTTCAATCACTGTTATTTTACAAATTATTTGTTTGTATACATCGATTAGTGTCAAGACAGTTGAATCCATGGTTTTCTCAAAAAAATCAATAATTAAATGTTCTTCCTAGATATGAGGCTAATGGTGTTAGATTTTGCCACGGTATGCAGTTTGAAAAATTTAGCACAGCGTGGTGATGGCACAGCGTCAAACTTTCAAAGCCCCCACTCTATAACCCAAATCAGCATCCAGACTATTATAGTCACCAATTACATCATCATTTATTCAACACTTCCTGTGCACAATAGTACAGAATCTGAGAGAAGAGAGTTTATTTTATGATGACTACAACTATGGAAATCTGGGCTGTTTGGAGCGTAAGTCATGCGGCACACCATTATTATTCATTTCCTGCTGAGCCTCACAGTGGCTGGTGATTTCTTGTCTAGGACGAGGTTCCCCCTCCCCCCTTCATCCCCCTCCCTCCTTTCACTACACCTCTCAGGTCTTCTTTCCTGGCAACAGTGTGTGGGATCGAGGGAGCACTGGGGTTTGCATATAAGCTCATTATTGTGACTGACAGGGAACTTACACAGCTGCTGCGTGAAGGATAACACACGAGAAATCACACATGTACTGTACAGCCATTTATCAGCAACACACCGGATGGCCTTGTTATTGTTGTCTGTATACTTAATGTCTGGCAATCGCATAATGTTCGTCTTATTGTTCGACAAAATAGCACGATTAGGTGTTTTTACAGCTAAAGCTCCACTGTCAATCACTAAAATATGTGAAATAAAAAGAAGGGAAAAACGTGAAGAAGGTTTTGTGATTTATCAATTTTAGGAATGTTAATTAATTCACTTTAATTAAGCAGCTCAATAACGTGGTTTCCACACACACACACACACACACACACACACACACTAACACAGGTTTGTGCTGCAATCCTTGTTGATTAACTAGGACCTCAGAAATGACGTTTTGCAGGCTTTGGTCCCCATGACGCCCACTGCTCAGTGTTTCTAGTGGAAAAACACACTTTTTACCATTTTGTTGTTGCTCAGCCTAATAGTCCATAATGAGCCCATGCAAGTAAAAACCCGAATTGAATCGTTTTGAAAAGACATTAAGAAGGACATACTGTAAACTGAATTATAACATTGAGATCATTATTTCTACATTTTTTCTTTGTTGGAGTAAATTCAGTTGATTGGTCATGAGGAAATGTCAAACCAGACCAAAACCAAGCCATGAGGTGGGAGTAGCTGTTTTCTCCCACCTGTGGCCCAGATCTTAGGGCACAGATCTGGGGAAGGCTACAAAAAACTTCCAATGAGCTGTGGTCTGAGCAATCAGGGGAGAATCGTCTTGGTTACAGAGGTTAACAAGAACATGATGGTCTCTCTGGCTGGGCTCCAGAGATCCTGTGTGGAGAGGTAGTGTAATCATTGCAGCAATCCCAGATCTGGGATTAATGCCCCTCCTCAGTGAAAGCAAAAGGAATCAAGCCACAAGAAACAAGACTCACAAGATTGAACTGTTTGGCCTCAGCTCTTGAGCTGCTTTCAGACCTGCACTGAACTGCAGATCATTTCCTTATATTCACCGAAGGGGCTGCATATGTGAAGTTTGCATCTTAACAATGTTCTTCATGAGATCACTAAAGATACAATGTTTCCCAAGAAGATCAATTCCAAATTCTAGTCAGTGTTTAAACCAATAGTTCAAATCAATAAATCAAAATCATAAAAACATTCAAGATAAAGCATTGGTTAATAACAGTGTGTGGCCAATTTCAATTACTGTAATGATAGGATTCATGTCAATATCAATTTAGTTCATAATTAAATGTAATCAATTAAATCCTACTTTCTTCTGCTTACTTTTCATAATAAGATCTTGTTCCTGTCTTTGTTTGCAGCAGCACGAGGAGCACTGTTCAAACAGCGCGCATCCCAGTGGACTTCAGCTTCCAGCTCACTGCTGGGAAAAATGGGACGCACCGAAGCCTTTTCACAGATACCACGTTAAACCCACCATGAACTATGTTTACCACTGGAGGTTCTATTGAATGTGATGGCAGATAAAAACGGGAAACCTGTTTCATTGGAGCAGTAGAGTTTGTGAGGAAGTCTGATCAGAGGAGCTGTGAAGGTGATGGGAGGCAGACATGAGAAGTTTTTAGTTTACTAGTGTGCCACCATTATACATGAACAAAACAAGAAATGGATGTGACCTAAACTGCTCTGACATCTGCAAGTGTGGCTCCTGTTAGCTGTAAACCCAGCTGCTCCTGAGCGGCTGGGAAATCCGGTTAGTTGAGTGACTGTTTGTAGAAAGCAAAACCTTAAACAAATGCCCCCAGGACATCACCAGCCGCTTTCTTATAGATTCTCCCGACTTAACAACACACATCCACGGTGGTCCTTCTGGAAGTTTCTCTCATCTCCTCACAGGATCTCTGCAGCATAGCCAGAGTGACCATCAGGTCCTTGTTCACCTCTCTTACCAAGTCCCTGCTCCCCTGGTTGCTCAGTTTGGCCGAGCTTCGGGAAGAGTCCTTGTTTTTCCAAACTTTTCTTGTCTTATCGACAGCTCCAAGTGCTTTAAACTACAGGTCACTTTTACCCATTCTCTCTCACACACACACACACACATGCACACACACACATGTGCACACACCTTTGCATACTTGAGGATTCGCTCTATCTCCTGCTCCTCTACTTGAGGCTACTGTGTATCTGGGGAACCTTCATTGTTTGGAGCCTTCCCCAGGCCTGTGTCTTGACAGGGAAATGCCTCTTTTTCTTTTTTTATATACGTTTCTTTTTTGCTTATTTCTGGCAGTGTTAAATTTTTTCTCAGAGGCAACACCTATAGTGTAGGAGGAGACAGCCCTGAGTCTAAAAGGGAAAGGCATCGTGTTGACGTCGGTGCACGGAATCCATTAAGCATAACTGCAGCTTAAGAGTGATTTAATGCAGGAGCTGTTGCTTCTGTTTTTGGTTTGACACAGTGTCATCAAGCAGACAACCATCTCAAACTGTAACCTGCTCTCTGTGACCACTGCTAAAGACGGATGGAATTATCTGGATTATCTTTAATACTGACTGTTATGACCTTGGTGACGCAAGTGAAAAGCAGCTAAAGATGGTTTTGGAAGACACTGGCAGTTATTAAAAGAGACAATACCCTTGGGACCTTAGAAATAAACCATTATGTGCTGTGCTCATCCTCCATCATCTACTCATTACTGTACTAAGGAAGGGGGAGAGAGTGGGAGGAGGTTGAGAAGAGGAGAGATAGAGGAGGGAAAGGGTGAGACAGGACCAAAAATAAAGGAAGGAAGAGCGCTAATGAGTACACTCAGGTTTGCTCAGTTGCTGTGACAACGCACCGACTCAATCCACAAGACTGCACACACACATACACACATGTTTGTATATCTATTTTTGAGTGCGGACACTCATTGCCATAATGCATTCCCTGGCCTAGCCCCTTACCCTAACCTTATCCATCAACACTAAATGCCTAACCCCTAACATTTAGCCCTAATCCTAAAAACATTTCTGAACCCTGAAATATCTAATTGAAAATGTGTCGGAAAGTGAGGAACGGCCAACACGTCCTCACTCTGTAGGTTGTAGACTCAAAGGGGTCCTCAAAAAGATATCTGTACAAGTTCGTACACACACACACACACACACACACACACACACACACACACACACACACACACACACACACACACACACACACACACACACACACACACACACACACACACACACACACACACACACACACACACACACATACATACATATACGCTGAGTGTAGAAGGACAGAATAAACCCTTCAAGCTTTTGTCATCTCCATGTGTTTGCAACCGCTTCATACCCAGGAGAACACGCACACATCAAAAATGGCCCGTGTCCACTTCCATAGCGAAAACTATAAAGTAGGTGTGCCAACATAAAGAAACGCAGCCAAAGCTTTGAACCAAATCAATCAGGGACACCGCGCTGCGACTGTGCCAGCTGGAGCGAGCTGTAGAGTTTCAGAGGGGGAGAGAGGAGCCCCGGACAAAGGAGGAGAAACAGCAGCAGATCCTCTTGCATCAAGACCTCAGGCATCCACATTGACTGGCACAGTGTGTGACAAATCAAAAATACTTCCAAAAACTGTGTGCATACAGCATACAAACCTACCATTTTTTTCTCCTTTTCAATTGAACTCCTCGGCAATACTCAAAATTCACAGCAGGTATCTTGATGAAATAAAATCAGTAATAAATAGGAAACTAGTGACTGACTAAGTGTGTTATTTTAGATCTTAGTAATCCTGCTGACATGCACCACTAAAGATTAATATCAGTATAAATGTTGTGGGCATTTTTATTTATTGTTGAGCAAGGCTGGAAATTTAGTGGCGTAAACTAACTCTATTGATAAATAAGAAAAATGTGATCCGTGTCAGGTGAAACGTTGTCACACTAGAGGAAAGGAGCTGTCGGCTCAGCTGTACTGTACTTTTTTTTTACTGTTTAAAGTTATTGAGAGAGAGTTTACAAGGTCACAATGGGCTTTAAACTCCAAGGTAGCACACGGGCTCTGCATTTCTCACAGAAATCTGGTCCTGTTGTATTACACTGAGGTTAACTCTCTGGAGACACTAAAGAGGAGCAGATGTGACACCTTATGCATTTATTGCTCATTCCTCCTTTTGGTGGTCGTGTATTTGGTTATTGCTCCGACTGCGGCTGCATTTGTGGTTGACTTTGCGTTGCTATGGATATGGCAGAGATAGCTGTTCAGGGATTGGAACAAATGATGCTTCTATCAGAGAGGACAGATGTGTGACCAGTACAACACATGATTTCAGGAATATGATGGCTTCAGTACAATACTCAGCCAACATACCGAACAAACTGGTGAATGGAGGATACACCCACGGTACACCCATAAAGCATAGCTGTTTCTGAAATCACTCACTAGTCCCTATATAGTCCACTATATAGAGCATTTGCCATTTTGCCGTGCTGTCCAAATGCTCAGTGAAGATTTTAATCCCTACATAGTGGACTCATTGTTTCCAACAATGCATCGGGAAATGTAGTGTACAACCTATCACAAGCCAAGCAATATATACAAAATATCAATATCATCACGAGGAAACAGAAAAGACAGACAGGTTTATTTGTCACAGTAAAATCTCTGGTAAGACCTGAGCAGATAAATATTAAAGTGTGAAAAAAATAAATACAATTTGCCATGGGATTTTCCACTGGCTGACGTTGTTGCTGAACGACGTAATCCTACGACATTTGCGTAATTACGGGCGCAGAGAAAATGTTCAGAGGAGTGTCTTGAAGCGTTTCTTCCTTTGCCAATGAGCTCACGCTATAGATTAAGATTAAGATACATTTATTTGTCCCAAACACATGCACAGACATGCACAGGCACACTCATGCAGGTAGGGAAATTTAACCGCTGCTTTTAACCCATCTGGTGAAGGACACACAGAGCAGTGAGCAGCCATGTACGGCGCACAGGGAGCAGAAGTTGGGGGAGTAAGGTGCCTTGCTCAGGGGCACTAGACAGGGTAGGGAGAATCCTCTTGGACTTTTGGATAGATCCATCCAGGTTCGTCTTTTTGTTGTTTTTCCTTGGAGTCGAACCAGAGACCTTTTCTGCCCATATTCCAAGTTTCTGCCACTAGTCCACCACCTCTCCCCTATAGTCCTCTATATAGACGTCCCTATACAATAAGGTAGGGGCAGGCGAATGAGTGGGGGATTTCGGACACAGCCAATGTCAATACAGGGTTTCAGTCATTATCGGGGCTTTGGTTTTCTTCAGTGCAGAGAGCTATAGGTTAACTCAGCTCTGTAGCTCCAATAATCTGCCTACCTGTAGTGTAGATTAAAAAAGTGGCTTGCGTCGGAGCCCACCACAGCTGAGACTGTGCTGAATTGCACTGTGCAAAACAAATGGTGCTCCAATATATAACATATACATGATATTTGTATTGCTGGGTAAAGCTGAACATTGGGGATGCAAGACGTTAGATGGTATTGGCAATGTAGTCTTCGCATCAAGAGCAGCTGTAGCAAATGTCATGGTTGTCCATTAAATAGGTGAGTTATTTTTGTCAGGAGCAAAGTGGTTCGACCGATCAACCAACAGACTGACTTTGTCATAACTGGAGCTATGCCTCTAGACTGTCTGAAGATTTACATGATGTCATTCATCCATCAGCTAAACCATTTACTGAACCCATTAGGGGCCCTAGAAGGGTTCAGACCGATCCCAGCTCACATAAGGTAAGTGAGCTGGATGGGTTGCTAGTTTATCACAAGGCCTGGGGGGGGCTTGTAGCAGGTGTCATGCACAGAAGCCGTAGCACAAGTAGATCCCTCAAAGATTGCCAGAACCATAATATTGTGTTATTGTAGGCTTGTGAAAAAGTTACATATGACCACAGCAGTGAAATGAACCGTTATATGTCTCCAGAGAGATTAAGCTGCATTTTCCACTTACAATAACCCATCGTAATAATGCAGCTAATGCAATTCTGTCCCACAAAAAAATCAATCAAATATATAAACTGACCGCATGGCTGCAGATTTTGACCTTTTACTGACTAGTCACAGGTCTAGAAGCCGTGTGAATTTAGGCTTTGGAGATGTTCTTCGTGTTGATTAAAATGTCAAAGATCAGTGATACATTAGCTGGAGGTCACCTTTAAGCTGCACTGTGACAACACATCCACAGCTACCTCCAGTTATCACTGCACAGCCGGTCACAGCTGCAAGGACAGTGCATCTGGATGTGTGCACTTGTGTGTGTATTTGTACTGTATGTTGCTTTGTTGCATTTATTCATGTGTGTATTTGTCTCAGTGTTAGTGCTGTGGGAAAAATGTCCTCTCCAGGGGCCAGTGGAGGGCCCGGGGGCTTGAGTTGACAACACTGATAACCAAGATCAGCTGCTGGAGTAATGAACCTCCAGCATAAACACACACACACACACACACACACACACACACACACACAAACACACACACACACACACACACACACACACACACACACACACACACACACACACACACACACACACCATGGATGCAGCATGCACAGCTTGAGTTTCAGGGAGTTGGAGTGAGAAACAGATGTCACACTGAAGCTGAGAGGAGGCTTCTTCACAGACTCACTTGTACCTCAAGGCAGAATGTCTGCAAACACACACACACACGGATTGCACGCAAGCACACACACACACACACACACACACACACACACACACACACACACACACACACACACACACACACACACAGAACAGAGAGAGAGCTTCCATCTGCAGAGCACAGAGCAGTCTCCCGATGTCAGTCCAGCATGAGTCAATTAATAGACTACATCACTAGTTTTATGAGCAAACACTGATGTGCAAAGTACAACATTCTCAAACAGCAGCTTTGCAAATAGAAAAGTACATTTGTGCTGCAAATGACATGCATTTCCAACACGTGTAATATCCTTTAACGTGTCATCTGTCCGTGTAACGTAAAGTTGCATCAGCAAACGTTTAGCATTTCAATTTTCATTGAAAGGTGCAGTGCTCCTTACACTTCATTTTATTCTCATTAGCATAGTAATTCAAATCTGCACATCAAAAGTGGGAGGATGATGATAATTTGTCCTCTGCTTACCTTCCTCAGCAGGTTGCAGATCCTCTCAATATTCCGCAGTCTCTCCCTCTGTAAGAAGACAAACACAGAAAGAGGTAAGTTTGAGGAGTCACACTTGATCCAATTAGTTTGTTTTTTTATGATGGGCTGAGTATGCTGACACGTGATCAAAGAGGAAGCAGAATATAAATAGGGCAAGTATCTAGACGTTGTCGGTGTCGAATGGGCCTGATGCTCAGTACCAGCACGTTTCCAGAACGCTGCTCAAAATTATGAATGATGAGAAGCTACAGGAACGATCACAGCCAAATATACTCTACATTAATTATACTGAACATGAATGCACCTCACAAACTCTTTTAATGTCTTAAAGGCTTGGATTCAAGTCCAGTTCAGACTTCAGACTTGAAGAAAATCACAAAGCTGCAGTTAGACCCAATTTTGCAAGATAAATATTCCTCTTCTCACCGTCATGTCCCCCACAGCAGCCAATCAGCACCCGTCTCCATTACCTGCTCATAATATTTATTTTTGTGCAGCTCTAAAACACCCCTCTCCTAAACTAGCTAAATATTGGAGATCTGTGTGATTCCTTTTTCTATTCTCCATAACTTAAACCTTCAAAACCTGCATATAATGACCCTCTACCAATATACGTAGGAACTGCTGAGATGAGTGAGTTCCCTCAGATTTCTTGTCAGCTGTTCCTGAATGATGGGAGAACAGAAGTCATCATGGGTTTTCACACATGACAGTCTGAACATTTACCATTTTACACGTTTACATTTGTCCCACTTCTTTTTGGTTTCACATTGTGATTTAGGGAGCAGTGCCTCCTGCTCCTCACGTCTGTTCCTCCAGGCTTTCTGCCTTCTTAACCCTAGAACACTAACGTACAATTAGAAACACCATCACTAACGTCGGGTACATTTTACCCGATATAATATACCTGATAAAAAATACTTCTCATCAAAATCTATTAATGTACAAAACTACATAGCAATTTGAACAACTCTTCTTTTATTTTTCCCTATACAGCATCTCATCAAATGAATAAAAGGTAGCATGTGGCGAACCTATAGAAAGGCTCTAAAATTTGTGAAAAATTAGGGAGTGGTTAAAGAAATCATTTACAACTTATATCATTTTGGGGGTCGTGAGAAAAATTTGAGTTTCTCTCCAGCAGCAGTTGTATTTGTTTATACAAGTTAGTACATTTTAATATTTCTATGGTCTTTGTGTGTGTATTCAGCTGTAAAATGCCTAAATCAGCAATCGCCACAATGCTGAGGCACCGTTTCACCGATGCTTTTAACATCATCATCAAATATTAACTGAACTCCTACCGAGACCCAATATGGAATGGACTGGCAGTGCAGTGTGTTCCACGGGGGGGCAATGCACAGCTGCGGCAGCTCATAAATCATACATCGCTCTGAGCGCCGCACTGTTTGTGCTCGTGGAGACGTGGACAGTCCATTTGACTTTGTTCCTCCTGGACTGGTTGCGAGTCAACAACAGTGTCTCCATGGTAACGATGGAGTACTCAAAAAAAAGTATTTGGGCTCACACACAGTGTAAAAGCCAGCATGTAAAAAGACTGATATTTTGCCGGCAAACAAAAAATTGCTGAAATAATTGGACTGAAAACACAAAATGGAAACACTATTTTGAGTGTTTTCTGATCCACGCTGGTCTGGTTTCTGGGATTTACCTTTTCATCAGCTTGAAGCCAAAGAGAGAATCTGTGTCTGTGTATACCTCACACTATAGCCTACATTCAAGAACCGTGGGTTACAGCTCACCTGTGCATTTTTAATATCATGTGGGTTTAATGTTAAGTGCAGGGAAAAAGTGTGCTGAACTACATTGCACATTGTCATGCGGCAGTTTGTGTTTGTCTGTGTGTGTGTACTTGTACTTTGTATTTTTTTGTGAATACCATTACGAGCATAGACCTTGTGGAGTGAGGCCATTTTGGCAGATCCTCACTTATTGGTTCAACTTACTCTTAGGTTTAGGTTAGGGTTAGGATTCGGCATTTAGTTGTGATGGTTAGAGTTAGGAGATGGTGATAGGGAATACATCATGCCAAAGAGGGTCCATGGTAAGATAGAAGTACAAGTGAGTGTGTGTGTGTGTGTGTGTGTGTGTGTGTGTGTGTGTGTTGGCATGTGTCAAAAACAAGCAGAGGCAGGAGCTCAATTAAAAAAAAGCTGCAAGAGATATGCTTGTGTGCGTGTGTGTGTGTGTGTGTGTGTGTGTGTGTGTGTGTGTGTGTGTGTGTGTGTGTGTGTGTGTGTGTGTGTGAGTGTGTGTGTGATGAGGGTTGTCATTTCCTCCACACACACACAAAGACTGGTGGCTTTTGCCAGTTTAAAACTGGCATGCATGTTATTTCAAACAAACAGCAACCCATGAAATATGATTTTGACTTAGCCGAGGGCTCCACTGAGTCTCCTTACTTCTCTGCAAATTCAACTTTGCATCTTTTCAGACTTTGTGTCTCGTCTTTTTCACATTCAGTTTATTTCAGTCCAGTAAAAACTGTTTATTATAATAAGACAGTTATTTCTCCTCTCTGTGCATGTGGAGTGTATTAATATACACAAGTCAATAGCAACCTGCTGTGCACACAGTCTTTATCGACTGTGTGGCACGGCATGTGTTATTTAACTTTTCACATTTGAACGTGTTACCATGACTCTTTTGGCAGCTTTTACAACTCCTGCTCTTTTTTGATAAGTATATCTGCATATGTGTCTATGTGTGAATCTCACACAACAGGGACAACAAACCAGCACTTTAGCCAAAGATGCTGTAAACAGCTGTTCATTAGATGGATGAACTGTCAAGGAATGTCATGTGCTGTTTAGAAAACATCATTAATCAGTGAGCTGTAGAGGTGTGGGAGTGTCTCGTTTGCTTGTTTCACTACACATCTTAGCTATCTATCTCAACCTCTTAATGCTAAATCATGCTCCCCACGACCTTTACCAAGCTCCTTAATGAAAGCTGTACTAGACAAATATCAGCATGTACAAGGGCTTCTTATATCAGTGAATACATAGATTTATTAGCATTTAGCTTATAGGCCCATCAACTATGTTTTTTCTCCTGTCACCATTAAAGAGTCAAATGTCAGAGATTTTGAAATTAAATACAAAATATAAACATATACATTTAACGAGAATTTTATTTATAATATGATAATAAAGTCATAATGTAGTGAGAAAAAGGCTATAACGCTAAACAAATGTTACCAACATGAAGCTAGTAGTCGACCTTGTCCAATCTTTTCAAAGTCCTGATACTTACTGATACTGATAATGTAAAAATGCTTTATTCTTGTAAATATCTGAGATTTTTCTGATAACAGTACATCTTCATTCTCATATATTCATATGTGTGTCTGATGGATGTGCACAGTAATTTAGCAACTGTGCTGAGTTCTACTTGTTGCTGCATTAATTAGAAGTTTCATTTCAAATTTGATCCTCACACGTGGAGGGCTTAGCTTTTCCTACAATATGTATTGTTGAGTTTTTACTATTGAGCACTATCGTATCATTACAGTTTTTCTTGAGTGTTAAAGACATTTCTACTGTTAAATGTTAAATTTATGTTTGTGCTTTAAATAATGAAACCCGAGGGTCTTGGGTGGGAGGCTGCAAACAAGTCTGAGATAACCCCACTGTAACAAAGCAGAGAGAAGAAGCTGAAGAGAGCAGAGTAAAAAACGAATATGGAAATGAGTGTGACAATCTTATCATTTTGTAACATTTATTCTTAGTCTTGCCTGTGTCTGGGACCCTGTGTGTGTGTCTGGGACCGTGTGTGTGTGTGTCTGGGAGTGTTTGCAGAGAGACAGGCTGATAAAAGTGTCCCGACTTCCATTCTTTCAATCTCCCATCTCCCCCTCCACCAAATGCCTCATGTGGCTTTACCTCATTTCACAAGAGCATCAGAGGGAAGCGTGGGAAAAAATGTGAGAGAAACTAAAAAAAATTGCTCTTCCTTTTACACTTTCATTATTTAAAATGTTTTGAAGTACAAGGAGAAGCCACTTCAGCAGAAGAAAGTCTCACTTTGAAGTGCAACATATACAGGAGATGGGCAAAAAAAGGGAATCTACAATTGGGAGGAGGAACGGCAGTGTGATCTGGTTGGGCTCAGACTTTGTATTCACAGTGGTGGATTACATTTTCCTGCATATGTGTGTGCAGGAACTCTTTCATGTTCCTCAAAACAAGGAATTTTAACCATTCCTCTGTCCTCAGTATGACTTCCATTCACATTAAACCAACATTCACACACACACACACACACTTGTCTTTTGACACAAACAAACCACCACAGCCATGAAAAGACCAGACTGGTGGCGAATTATCTGCTTCTAATATCTATTTCTGGTCGAGAACATGCATCTCATCAGGAACTGGACAATTTCTATCCTGCAATGCATCATCTCCGCTTGCCTTCATCTGCTGGCGGGTTTGAATGAGGACACAAAAATATATCCCACTCAAAACACTGGAGTTTGTGTGTGTGTCAGTGTGTGCCTGTGTGAGTGTTTGCCTGTGTGAGTGCGTCTGTAGGTGCATGTGCGCACACACTGGCAACTGTCTACTCATTAGCAAGCAATTAGGTTGATGGCTCTTTGAAATGTTACTCAGCGAGAATTTGCTTGACAAGCGAGAGTGGCGCGGCAGTACAGTATAAACAGGAGCTGGGAGGAGGGAGGCTGGAGTGGAGTGGGGTGAGGAGGTGGTGGTGGGGGGGCTTTAAATTGACCTTTATTTAACTGCACCAATTAGGAGAAATCTCTCATTTAAAGCGAAGCGCCTGATTAGTGTGAGCTTGATTGGACGATGGACGTGATGTTCATAATGTTAATTAACTGTCCAAATGCTGTGAAATAAATTTCCTGCGTGACTAAAGGAAGACTTGAACTTGAGAAGGGGAGACAGGCGTGGGGCAGCGGGGGGGATGGACAGATACGATGAGTGGGTGGGTGGGTGTGTGGAAGGGTCATTTAGATGGCATGAAGAGGCTACAGAAGCAGACATCACTTGTGCTTGTGCCCTTGGTGCATCCATAAACAAAACTGTCAGTCTCTCTTTCGTTCATCTCCTTCCTCAGTTATCACTGTGTATAAAGACATGAGCGTGCATCCCGGTAGGAGTCTGTCTGTGTATGTGTGACAGTGACACAAGCTACAGATGTCATTAGCATTGGAGACATTCAATTCTCAGCACAGTGAAAAATAATGCAAATAGAGCGCAAATGCCTTTATGTGTGCGTGTGTCTGCATGTGAGGGAGTGATGGGTGTGAAATCATGACAAACATGCACAGCAAGCTGTGGTTTTACAGCGTGGGAGAGAATACGTCGTCATGCATGACAATGTGTGTGAGCACGTAAGTGTGCATGTTCACAGATACGCCTGTTTGCTTCTTGCTGGCAGCAAAGCTCCAGTCACACCAGAAAGCAGCACGGCAAAGTTCATTCAACCGTCTTCGTGAAATAAGTGGTGCTGCACGCTGGATGACTCCTTGCAGAGCTGCTGTAGCTGGTCAAGCTAATGGCTGAGACCCAATGGCGCCTTGATTCTTCTTCTCTTGCAGACACAGGTAATTGGTAGATGAAGGTGGCCACTGATTGGGAGCACAACGTTCACAGCTATTACATCAGCTGCCACCCCACGCCTCAGCCAAACCACCTGTCATTCAACTGGAAGATGGCTACCAACACATGTATCCGCAACCCGAGTGGTGTGTGATTTCATTTTAGTATAACCAGTCACATGTTTGTTGATTGCCCTTGTTCAGAGCAAGAGAGAGAGGGTGTGAGAAAGAAAGTGTACATTATATTTAGAGCTGTGCCACACTAAGAAGTGTGTTACTTCAATCTGATTTAGCTGTTTAACTATGACAATTTAAACGCAAAAGGCGGCCATTTTGTCTTAAGTCCTATCAAAGACAAAGGCGGCCATTTGTATTAAGTCAGATAAAAGGTGGATTGCGGTGATACACCTTGACGTTGGTTGCCACCCGCTAATAAACTAAACGAAGAAGAAGACAGAATGAAGAGAATAATGGATGAGTTCCAGCGAGCAAAGAAGAAAGATAATTATAGTAGGTGGTGTTAATGCAGCTTGATTGTGGTTGTCAACTGCTAATGAGTCAATGAGTCAATGAGTAAATGACATGGATGGGTCATGACCCATCCATGTCATTTAGCATAGAAACATTATTTCAAATATCACATATGACAAAATCATTTACTGTCCTTATCCACTCATTTGATTTGAAGTAAAAAAAAAAACGTTGTATGTGTGTGTGTGTGTTTGTGTGTGTGTGTATGTGTCTGTGTGTGTTTGTGTGTGTGTGTGTGTATGTGTCTGTGTGTGTTTGTGTGTGTGTGTGTGTGTGTGTGTGTGTGTATGTGTGGGACAGGTCTTCACAAAGTGAGGTTCCTCCCCGAGGGAACAGGCTAAGAGAAGCTGCTAATTATCATGCGTGAAAGAAAAAGATGAAATGCGGAAAGATAGGCAGAAAGAAAGCCGGGTTTGGAGACATTTTGAAAGAATTTGTGTGTGTGAGAGAGATAGAGAGCATATATATATAATTTCTGTGAGTGTGTGACTGGGTGTGTGACAGTGTTAATTTCGTTGACGAAGACTATGACGAAATATATTCGTTAACGACCTTTTTTCCATGACGAAGACGAGACGAAGACGTAACGAAAACGAATCTTTGAAAATAAAAACTATGACGAAATCTATTTTAATTTTCGTTGACGAGACGAGACGAGACGAAAATGTTGGTGGTTGACTAAGTCACAATAATTTTTAAAACATCATCGTATCAGGCCGTCATGAAGTATCAGGAGCGGGCGAGTGAGTGTGTCTGTGTGTGTCTGTGTGTGTGTGTGTGTGCGCCCCAGATAGCGCTCCGGTCCGTAGCTCCGCCCCCCGCCTCGCGCACTCGCTCAGAGAGACACAGTGAAAGCAGAGCGCGTTCTCGTGGAGCAGCCTCTCAGTGACCGACTGCTTCTTAACTATGGAAACAGTGAAAACCAGAGTTTCTATGGTCTCAGCTGCTCAGAGATCAGCGCTTCAGCTTCTTCATCAGAGCAGAAGCTGCAGTTGGTTTGTACAGAGCTGAAGTTGCTGTGTCCGGCTCCAGTCTGACCTGCTCTCCCTTTTTGTTTTCACATTTAAAATTAAATATATATTTTTAAGCTATTAGGCTGCAGCTATATGTTTTTATAGAAAAGGAGTTTAATGTGGCTATTAAATGTGACTAAAACTAGACTAAAATGGAATTAGTTTTCGTCGACTAAAACTAAACTAAAATGTAATTTGTTTTCGTCGACTAAAACTAGACTAAAACTAAGAAGGATTAAAATGACTAAAAGGTGACTAAAACTAATATGCATTTTCGTCAAAAGACTAAAGGCCAATGTATGCTTCTGCGTTTTGACGGACACGGACAGATAGGACCGCCCTCTCCAACGTGGAACGCCCTCTGCGTGCCTCTCCGAGGCTCCTCGGAGAGCTTTTCGTGCCGTGCTCATTTTTCTAACTACACGTCGAAATGACGGACAGCCCACGGATAGCACTTGGCTGTGATTGGTCCGCTAACGCCAGCATTTCGGAATGGAAACTTCCTGTTCCATTCCCTACATCACAATAAACCAAAATCACAACTACGACTCTATGATAAATGTGACAAGTGTGTCCGGCTGACGGTGGCTGGTTAGAGCACTTACAGCATGTGTGTACGGTCACATACGGTTATAACGAACTTTGATAACGGGGGTAGCGGGCTAGCCACCATGCTAACTGCGGTGGGAACAGCGCAAAAAACCCGCTGACTTTAATCCCACGGCTGTCATGACACTGTTTCTCAAACACCGTCAGGTTAGAAGCAAACACTTAGTATCGGGTGTCCGTGCTGACTGTGTGTGGAAGCTGGGGGGAAGCTAGCTGCCTCCGTGTAGCTTCAAGCTGTTGCAGCTGTTGAATTAGCAACGCAGTTTGGAAACAAGACCGGGGAACCGCTGCGCTAAGACACGATAACATAAGCATTTTGACCCGCTGGGTGTCACTTTATTCAGCAAAAACTGTCGCGTCATCAACATCCTTTTTCTGTTAGTTGCCATCGTTCACTGTGTGTGAGGAGCCGGGAGGACGTAAATAAACCAGCGTGGACTTCTTCTATATACCTCATGAGGTAGGCTTGTCTAAGCTCGACTTCCGTCTCGCCATCTACTGTTCTGGCGGTGAATTGTTTTCACAACAAAAAGGCTCGTAGAACTATAAATCAAAAAGGGTCCGTCCGATCCGTCCGTCCGTCATTCCGAAACGGACTCGGAGAAGCATACTGAGGCCTTCAGACTAAGACTAAATCAAAAATAGCTGCCAAAATTAACACTGGTGTGTGATGTGTGTCAATGTGAACTGCGGCTGAGTACTGCAGTCAGGATGAAATCTCAACGTGACTGATAAAGAAAGATGGTAAAGTGTGAGATTCTCAAGCTTGATTTCAAAACCCAAGACACTTGAAAGAATCAGTGCTTGTTAACTGTAATCACTCACACAAAGTCATATTTTAATAGTCACACGTTACAAGCTATAGTGCTTAAATGGAGACTAGAGGCCTTGATATTTTACAGAGGAAGTTAGGGTACATGAAGTGGAAGATTCAATTATTAATGAGGGGTCATTATTTTGGGGGAAATATGTATATTTGACCTATTTTCCAAGCGACAAATGAGTGAGTGGTACATGTGTAGCTGAAGCCAAAAAGAGCCAGGCCGAGTTTACCACGGAGACAGGAAGCAGTCTCAGTGCAGAATAAAACACTGACCATCACTTCTAAACCCTGAAAATATAACACTCAGACATGCATACAGTGGACTGATATCCTCTCTAAGAAATGTGCTTGAGGCTTTTAAGTATTTTACTCTTTAAATGTAAGTTTAATGGTAAAAATATTGAATAGAAGAGTCTCTTAACATTAATGAATAACTTACATATGTATTAACCTTTAATTAGTAACATTGTTATGTCTAAAGTTCTAAAGGAGGAAAGCAGCAGATACCAACCAGCAGTAACAATAGGTGCCTATTTTTAAAGACTTCTGAAAGGACAGGGGAACTTTAGGGTCCAATTAGACTTCAGTGTCCCCCTGGGCCCTCCCCTGGAGTTACCCATGAAATGGGCAGTTCATATCGTATTAATAATGATATGTTAGTAGTTTAATATTGAAGAAAAAGTTATTATTTTAAATAATATCCAGGCCCTTTATTTATGTCGAAAGCTTATGCCATGTAATGACTTCTAACTTAAATTCATGGTTTAACAGAAATGGAAACCTAACTGACAGTGCAAGGCTAAGCTAACCCCATCCTGGCTTCAGCTCTTTACATACAAGGAACACAAGTATGATCACCCTGATAATCCGTCACAATATGAGACACCTATGAAGTCATGTTAAATATTTAACCATTTCTAGAAACCTTATTTATTTATCATTGCTTTTCCCAAATCAACAATCTTTCCAGGCGTTTCTGGTGCCTGCGGGATCTCATTAGAAAACTTTAAGAGTAGCTACAACTTCAACAATATATTAACTGGATGCTATGAAAGAGAAAAAATACATTTAGGGCCACTTTCCTATTCTGAAAATGGGTAGCAGTGATGCATTTCATATAAGAAAGCAGGAGGCAAAGGGGAAGGATGGGTTTAAGAACCATGAGAGAGAGCGAGAAGAAAGAAAAGGGAAGAGAAAATTAGATGGAACTTTTGTGCCCATTCCCCTGCTGGATTCTTTGATACATTCTGTATTGCATAATGATATGCAAATATGACGAAAGTATGAAAGTGGCAATGAGTGGGGAAATCTGGTATAATGCACTGTTTTCACACTCTTGAAAATGCCTTTCAAGCTGACGAATTCTTTTCATTTTGCCTCCTCAGAAATCCTCATTCATGCATCTCTCCCTCCTTCTGTGTGTGTCTCCATCTCTGACTCTTCTCTTGCTCTCAGTTTGTTCATCTTTCTCTCTCCCTCTCCAACTTTTCTCCCCTCGCTCATCCCCAAGGAACTATAGAAGTCAATACTCCGGAGGATCTGTGCAGTCCAGAGCTCTTAAGTCAAAGTCACCTCCAAACTAACTGTTTGTGCTCCACTCCAGCACCATGTATTATTAAGCGCCAACTGTGTTAGTGGAAGCCCAAAAGACTCATGGGAAAGGGATTTAGCGGGCTGGAAGTCGTCCTAGAGCAACTTCACTTGGGGCATGCTTTTCTACGCTGGCCAACACTAAATGTGCATTACACTCCACAGCTTCTCCTGATGGCTGGTGTGGCAATTCTGAGGAGCAACGAACCAGAACATATTTACTCTCCTTTGTTTGTTTTTTCAGTTCCTCAATGTGACAAAAGGTAAAAGAAGTTTGATGTTTGAGGTGAAGGGTGAACAAACGTGTGGTTTGCAGCAAAACACAACAAGGCTCAAAAACTACCACTTTCTCTCACAGTACACTCTTGCATATAATTTAAAATGTAATCATATAATTACATTTTACATTAAATGCATTAATGCAGATCTGCTAGGCCACAGATTAAACCACAGCATTTAATTAACAAAGAAAGTGTATTCCTATTTAAGTAGCAGATGGGATACTCAAAATCACTAAATATTAAATTCCAGCATTAGCCGTAAAAAGTCTTAAAAACACAGTAGGGATGGGTTGAAATGATCAGCATTATCTGCTAGTGTGGCAGTGAGTCAGTGAGACTGTTTATATCTATCTGTCAAGGTGACACTTGAGCCTCAATGTATCGTTTTGGGCTGTTCCTGGTGACAAATGAAAGTGACGAGTGAAATCTTCAGTCAAAAGAATTCCTTGATCTAACAGTGAGACACTGGAAACAAACAACATCCACCTTGTGTAGTGAAACATCATTTGTCAACTGATGCACATGACACACCAGATGAATTGGACCCAAAAAATAAAAGAATGGTAACTGCAGCATTTTTCACAAAGTTGATTTATCTATGGCAGTAATAGGAGTGTGCACACGCACTCTCAGGAGGGAACGGAAAAATCGCACGGGAAAGACAGAGCTGCATTGCACGAAACAAGTGCAGCTGAAACTATGAGGTCTGACTGTCTGCGTGGATGGTAAAAATGTCGTGGACAATAGTGCAAGCGAGCACATTGTAAATGGAGCTGCAAACAGTAAGAGATCTACTATGTTATTATGAGAAGTGAAAGTAATTTTTGGGTTCATTGTAAAACTGTGGTGGGACAAATTAGAATAGGGTGGGTTGCCACAGTCTAGATAATGAATGGGAAACACTGGTATCTGGGACGTATCAATGTGGGAGAGAAATTAAACTACATTTTTCTTTTCTAGACTCATGCCTATTGATGCCGGTAGCCAACACAGTGGGATCCTAACATGCACAATGCATGTCAACATGGCCCATCGTCCATCTTCGATGCATTAGCGTCTGAGGAACGGGCGCAATATTTTGCTTGTCCTGGTTTGGACATTTCCGTTCCCTACAAACTATTTTCTGTCTGACTAGTTTCTATCATAACAAGAGTCAAATGTTTCTCCAAACAAAACATAAACAGAGATGGACTTTTTGTAGGTGTTTTAGGTTCAGGTGACATTTTGGCAAATCTCTATAATCAGCCATAAGTATATGGATGCAGGTCAATTTAAAAGTCATTAGCTGATGCATCTCAGTCAATGGGTTTCACCTCCTCTGATCTCTACATGGACTGTTTACCAGCGGGCAACCAAAGCCTGCTCTAACAGGATCGGTCAAATTAGAAATGGAAACCAGAGGGCTTCTGAGCCCAAACATATTGTCCCTAACCGACAGAATCTACATATTCACGTGCAGCATCTGTTTTTAGATATTAAGATGCAGGCGATGTCAGTTCATACCTCGATAAGCAATAGGTTCAAGGTTTTTGACACACATCATATTCCCCTGGTGTGTGTTGTCCTTTGGCCATTTAATAACCCAAAATCCTGACAGCCAGAAATGCAAATACATCTGCAAATCAGCCGTCATCTGAATGTGGCAGGGAATTATGCACAACAGACGGGCTGATTATGACACTGAAAGAAAAATCTGACTGCTAACATTGGAACTGAAAAACATCATGAGCAGCTACATATTATGTTTACATGACAGGGACCTCTAGCTTTATAATGAATTATGCTATTAGCACGGCAAAGCCTTGTAGGAAGGAGTTGTGAGTATGTCATTAAGTCAACCATGAGTGTGACTTTGACAAAGGAGATCAGTGTTCATTTCCCATTTTAACACGCACTGTGACACTCCACAATATTTCTTGACAGGAGCTTAGCATTCCTTCGACTGGGCCTATCAGGAAATGCTCATTTTGGGAAGGCACTAACAAATGATGCTGTGCTCCTGAAAGATCGGAACAAGTCTGCTTTCCTCACATTTGTATATTCACCAGGCATGAAGATCATCACCCTCTGACTTCAAATTCATATTTTATAACTGAAGTCCTGATTAAACAGGGTTTTCTTTCCCATCTTGTATGAAGAGCTTGGTATTCAGTTTGAGAGCAGGACATGTTGATTTCACGTTCAGATTTTGTTATGTTTTCACTCTAAACCCTGGAGCCAAAAAAAAAAGAGTCCCTGCTTGTCATCAAACATTGTGTAAGCTGCTTGGAAATATTTTCTGTGCTTCAGCTGCAGCTCTCTTCGCACTTGCGCTGCTTCTGTGCATTCGTAAAATGTCTCCAATCAGATATCTCCACCGATTGTTTTTGTCTGTTTAAATGGTGAATGAAATTGTCTCGTCCTCGGTGTGCGTGTGTGTACTTTACTTCATTGAGAGTCCTGTAAAGGTGGCTACTTTAAAACACAGTTTGAGCACAGTAAATCTAAGCACACAGGGTCAATTAAAGTGCAAGCTCAGGGTGTTGAATTACAAAATCTGCGAAATTAATAAATAATGCCCTGAACGCTCTTCAATACAGATAGGGGGTTTAAATCCTGAATCTGACGTAGAGTCAGGGAATACATATTTTTGCACAGTAAACAGGTAGGTAGCTTCGAACAGGATTCTGATTTCCAGTAGGATTTTAGCAATTCATTTTGGATATAGTTTGTTTAAGATATAAAAAGCCAGAGGCCACACTGAAAAACTAGCTGGAGGTGTGAGGACTGAGATGGTTTAGGGTAGTAGAAAGGTTAGACACAGTTTCCAATGAGTGCGTTTAACCTTTTGCCGCTGTGAGCAGGATCACACCAAATGCAAATTTAATATCTATCTCCTTTTATGGCTTGTCACTTTTGTTTTATTTATATTTGGATTCAGGGGTTATTTGTAAAAGATGATTCATTCATACTTGATGCTTTGCCCCAATGTCTTGTAATAGTCTGCATGTCAGCCAGGAAGTAAGGAGAGGAGAGGCGTACAAAAAACCAGTGTGTTGCCAGCTGTCTGATTTAAAATTAATGGACGGAGGGAAAATGTGAAAAAACAGGAATGTAGACAAGGAAAGACCGAGGCAGAAAGGGGGAGACAAGTGTGTTGATGTTTGTAGCCCTTGGCGAATGGATTGTATTTATTTCCCCAACACAAAACAAAAGACAGTAATTGAAAGAAACATGTTGGACAATATGTGTAGTAGTGGAAATGTAAAAATGAGTGGGGAAAGGAAACTCACCGCATGGAGTGGATTGCCCTGATCAATCGGCACTTTGAAGTCAGTCTGGAGCTCATCAAAAGCTGTTATCTGAGAGAGAGAGAGAGAGAGAGAGAGAGAGAGAGAGAAGTGTTAGAAGGGATGAGTAAAGCAGATGGACAAATAGAATAGCATCATTATTGCCAAAAGCCTCCTGAGTTTGTCACCTTTCATGCAGACAGTAAAGCTTTATGCATCCAGCTGGGCTGCAGAGGACCACGTTATAGGATTGACTTTATTTTGTGTTTAATAATGCTAAAAACAACTGGTGCAATAACAAATTTACATTTATGGGTTGAACATGACTCATAAAGCGACTGCCAGTGTTTCAAGTCATCTTAAACCTTCATGGGCCAATGCTCACGTAGTGTCAACCATTCGGAGTGTATCTGCATCATGACATTTATATATATTTGAAAATGTTAACACCCTCTGATCAAAGATGGGCGTTCCCTCACCACCAGTGACCGTCTCTGTACCTCTCTTTCGCTCGCTCGCTCCAACACACACAAACACACACACACCCCCCCAAACCTAACGTATGCCAGAGCTCTTTATTCACTTATTTCCTCGCCTCTACTGCCCTGAGACATCAAGGTCAGCATTTACAGTCAACATCAAACCACTCCACGTGCTGCACTGTCAAAAAAACAGGCCCTGCCATTAAACTTAATAGTGTGCGTAGCCGGAGCTCTCCTGAGGGCTGACTAGGAGACATCCTCCATTTCACAATCAGCTCTTCCTCGTCGTCATCATTAACATGATCTGCTACAGTAGAGACGTTGGATCACTTCTGCCCAGAGGGACAACATTAAGACATAAAACGAACCCGTCGGATTGGTGTCATTTGATCTGTCCGCCCACTCACTGCCACACTCTGGGATGACTCTCAGTAATAACAGCATCAAGTAATGATGAACAGTAGAAACACTATGCAGCACTTCCATGCGTGTTGCAAGAGTTGCCATAGAGGCAAGTGCACACCAGAGGCAGATGCTGCTGCTGGAATAGCTTGGCCTCAGGAGGAAACTGTGTGTGCGCGGGGAAGAAATACGAGTGTGTCCATCAGTATTTGTGCATGAGGGCAACAGTGCAACGTAACATCAGCACAAGTGCATCAGTGTGAGTGAGAGTGTGGTGAGAAAAGTAATTTGTTTGTGTGTTATGAAAATGTTAACGATGCATTGTGTGTATACAGTGTATGAGCAGGAAGCAGAGGAAGCAGTGGTGTGTGCATTCATACATGTGAACGTGTGAGGGGAATTAACATCAGAGAGACGGCAGAGGTTCACACCATTCCCGGGTTATTTCCCTGGGCTCGCCCCGCACTAACAGCCATCTCTTTACATGTTATTTCCCAGCGGACCTCGACAGTGATCCTGGCTCATTGCCTCTCTGTGTTACAGTGAGCGAGCTTCCCCCAGGCTGTTCCTCCTGGGCAATGGGAATACACACACACACACACACACTCACACACACACATACGCACACATCAATCACTCGCACAAGTCTTCATGGTGCATCAATCCAGACATATAGGAACACATTCCTCCACAGGGACGACTACATTAAAAAAATAGAAAGACTGCACCTTTATGTGCAGCACGTGAGATGTAAGGTGAATGTTGTCCTGCTTAAAAAGACTCTGAGATTTCAAGTAGTAGGAGAATAAGGTAGTAATTTAGAAGAAACCTTTAAAAGTGCAAGAATAAAGCTGGGATATCACAAGAAAAAATAGATACTGTTACGAGAAATGTGATTTTACAGGATTTAAGTCATAATTCTACAATAGTAAAGGGGAAAAAGAACCCATGCTTGTCTGAATCTGAATGTTTTAACCAATCTCATTGTGAAAAGATTAGACCCCTTTAAATATCAATCAGATGTTACCAAAAATATAGAATCATCGTCCACCAATTATTTCTAAAAATGTTAAGCCTTTGTGGTTCTTTCTTCAGAATTGACAAAGTTTATTACACAATCTTTTCAAAGTGCTCATAATTTAGATCATCTTGTGTTGATGACCCAAACATATTTAGCCTTATGTTATTTGTGAGACCTATAGTATAACTTAACAAGATGCTGATCCTGTGACATTTCCCTTCTTAAACAGGGTGCGGTATAAAATTATAACTTTGTTCTCATAATATTACGACTTAATTCTCGTGAATTTACAACTTTACTCTGATAATCTCATATTTTTTTCCCCCATTAGTGGCCTTTATACTCTGTTGTAGATTATTGCTGCCTCTTTTAATACATTTGACAAAAAGACATTAGTCCTTGTTATCAACTACTAATATAAGTAAGTAAATTGTGTAACACTGACTTAAGCTAAAAAGCGCCATGTTATAATAAAAATATGTATCCCCAGGGAAATAGTAGCCTTTCATTCCCATTGATTTATGATCCTCAGCTAGTGATTAGAAGCAACATCTGTTTCTGAACTGCAGACAAGATGACCAAAACTCAAATATGTGATATGCTCAGAGGACGATTCCTGCAGAAGATCCATGGCAGAGACCCTGGATTCTGTGTTTTGCAAATCCAGTTCTCTTTTGATGTGGATGTTCACTTTAACTGACTGCTTTGAAGTCATGGTTGGCTGGCATCAAACCCTCTGCTCCTCTCTCTTGGCTCAGTGGATTCTGTGTGTCAGCGCAGACTGTGGCTGCTAGTGGGCCGATGCCTGGCTATGTGTCTTTGCATGGGAGAGAGATGGTAACAGAGAGATGGATGGAGCATAATTTGTGTCTTAGTCCACGGAGGTAAATTTGTGCTCATTTCCACTATCTGTCAGTCGGTAGAAGCTACGATCACAACAAAAAAAATGTTCCGCCCATGTTGCCTTCAAAGAAATCAAATAGAAATAACAACATTAAAAAAAAAAACAACAGCAATCAGCGGAACCTCCACTCGAATATGAAAGAATACAAGGTCTGTTTAAATTATTCAAACTTTAGCCTTAAATATTTATCCGGACTTTAAATCCACTCGGCGTGGGTTAATTTTCTGCACAACCACTTCTCACCAACCTCTGATGCACAAATTACAACCCAGTGAAGCCGAAGCTTAAGTCGTCTGTGCATGCAGCCTGAATGCTGAACTTCACATATGAAATCATTGTATTAACCACCAGGACACGATGCAAAGGTAGGAACACAGTTATAACAAATCTCCCCCTGTGGAGCACACAATTCTATCTTTACCTCAAGCAGACAGTAAAATGCAGAGGCTAGCTGACAAAGAGAGAGAGACCTGATGTCAGTACGCCTGTGTTGGTTTTGCAGCGTCAAACTCAAGCTTTCAGCAATGGAAGGGTCAATTGTGAGATGGCAGGAAAGCAAAGAGAAATTGGGATGCTCAAAACCTCACAGTTTAACAGTTCCATTCTTGAAACATGTATCCTTTACTGGGTACTTAAGTCTCATGCAAATTTAGTTAATTGGAGACTATAATGCTACATCCATATGTTTTCATTTGAAAACTGTTGAACAGTGATGGATACACCTCGCATTCACACTACTCCAGAGGTTTAGAGTCACTGAAACAGAGACGCTTGGAAACGCTGCTGGCCCTGCTTTAGTACTAAAACTTCCAAGATTTTTTCTGGATGTGCAGAAATGGAGATGTTTGGAAGCGATGTTGTAGACATGCATAGGATTCTGCTTAAATTCATAGGAGACTAAATATTATTCTAGCAATTTGTGACAGGACGCTTTCCTGTTTACACAGGCCCACTCCAAATCTCAAACAATGAATAGAAGAGATAATAAATACGTCTGTAAAACTGCACCAAATGTACTATGCTTCTGAGTCCCTGCCTTTTCAGATTAATTATCTCTTCTAGGAGATGCTGAACATCAAAATATCTATCTCCTGTAGACTCAGAGTCCACTGGTTGGGAGTCATGTGTGGCAGATGGCTTCTTTTTTTTTAATAACCAACATGTCAGTGTCACACTATCTGTGCTGAACACCTTGGTAGCAGTATCTTGGCTGAACACTGTGTCAGGGTGAGACAGCTGAATATTCCCTGAATAGATAGTATTGGCACAGTAAACTCCTCCGTTCAATGTGACAAGATCAAATGAAATAAAGCTCTTCCTTCCCGGAAATTCCTAAATCAGCATTCTGCTTTATTCAGCTATCAGGTCGTGCAGCGAGGCACCAAAGGTAAATGATAAGCACATATGCAGCTACAGTGACTAGGTTAATAGATCAACTGAGCATATTCAACAGATATAGTATTGTAACTTTTAGGACGTGTACTGTGATCTTATTCTAGGTGGTAATTGTGGGTAGTTTGGAATATATTCTACCTCGTAAACAAACAAAGATAACCTGAATAAATAGTAATGTTGGTAGTTTAACATATTTAAAGCTGCAGGAGTAAACATTTATTTATAACCAGAGGGGGCTTTGTGCTTCATAAACTGCTTTTATACACGCATTGAACTCTGGTTAATCTCCTGAAATTATTATCTGGAGGGGCTTTAAGTGAGAATGCAAATATCAGAGTTAGTTGCTTTGGACATTCTCCGCAGTTCAGTACATTATCTGAAGACCCTTTATGGGACAAAATTACAGAGAAAGCCAACACCATAACAGAGTTGATTTAGTGTAAGAAGGAAACGTTAGGGTCCTCTCAATCAAACACAGCGTGCATATGCCCCCATACGAGCACTAACCCACCAGCACATAAACCAACTGTTGTACCACAGAAGTGCAGAAATCGAAGAGGTTTTAAGCAGAAAATCTGAGATCAACACATCTCCTTCCAAAATGAAGACCAAACTGTAAAGTGACTCATTTACATTGCATTCCCTGGCCTTGAAGCAGGGTAACGATTTATTTTGGACTATGGTGTAACATGTGTAGTTAAAGGTTGCTACAGTTTAAACAAAGACATAACAAAGAGAGTTGGCTGTAACAGACTGGAGTTGTAACCTCTAACCAGTTACTGCTGTTAAGTTTACAGTATTTGACAGTGAAAAAGATTAATTTTGTTCAAGTTTTGATCACCTAGGATGGATCTTCCTTTCTTCTCACACATAGAGGGCAATATGAACAGCTTTCTGTCGTCTTTGCTTAGGATCTTTCACAATGTGCTACATGTGGCAAATCAAAATCCAGTTTAATTTCCATGTCAAAAGGTAAATGATTTCTATGGCTGAAAAGCTGTCAACAATGTAAACATAGTGAAGCAGTATTAGGCTTTACGTGCAAGGATCTAATGAATGAATGAATAAAACAACAACTCTCCACCATTCTGATCATCAATAAAGCCTTTTCCCCGCACGGCCCCTTGTTCTGATAGTTATCCACTACTGTACATGTGAGGCGGCTGAAGTCTCTTTACGCAGAGGGAAAATCTATGCAAATCTTGTTGTTTCTAATCCACACAATCCACACGAGCTTTACCTTGTCACTTGTGATCACTTGGCCCAGAGAAATGTTCACAAACTAAACGTAGCCACAGAGAAAGCGCTGGAGTAGCAATTTGTCTGAGGTGGCAAGCACTCTGTCTATGATGGGGCTGCTTAATGGGAGCAGCCAGGGCTTCTGAAAGGGCAATCGAAACGTGATAACACTGGCTCTGCTATCGCCATCAGTCTCTTGTAACATTATCACTTACAAAGCTAATGAATAAGGATGTGAAAAAGAAAGCTAAGCTCGAAAATTGCATATTTTTCCCTATTTATTATTCTAGTGTAAAAAGCAAGTGCTACAGTGGGTGAAAAAAGAAAGAAATAAGTGGAAATTAAATGGGTAAAAGAGGACAAGGATCACCCATATAATCCCCCAGTGGGTGCACTGTGCAGGGAACAATGGAAACAGTGGAGTCAGATTGATGGATGAGGAGCCAGCAGGGGTTAATGAACACATGGATCGACGCTGAACCAACTTGGCTATACAGTGAACGCCACCTCCATTAGCTCCCAGTGGCTGGTGCCAGAAAGCCCGGTTGACTGTTCATTGAGATTACAATCAGCTATATCACCAGGCCTTTATTTTCCCTTGAAGTCTTACTAGGGCACCTTGAGCCTAAGCTACTTCCTTTACAGTTCAGGGGAGTTGGGTGGAATTTCAGGCTCTACATGTTAACAGATCAAACCGTGAAGGTCTGAATTAACGTATTTTTGTTTCAAAATGTACAGACCTATGTCTCCAACCTTAAACACCTATCTTCTTCTATATATTCCCTTAGTTTTCCTTAGTCTTATTAGAAGTAACAGTCTCTCAAGGTACAAGGAATCAAACTTTGGCCTTTTACTGAATGGTAACATGGCACCTCCAGTTATGATAAGAGCAATATTGCAGAAGAAATGTTCACTTAATCGTGAAAATTTGGGTTGTATAAACCCTGTGTTGTAACACTCGACTCATCCCTCAGATCTGAAAATACATAAGACTAGCCAAATTATTTAAATTGGGAAAGCTGATAAAGATTGTATGACCCAAAAATGTCATCCGAACCAACTTCCTGGAGAAACTTACTAATTATTATTTTGCGCACACCTTTTCCTTCTGCTATTAGGGGAATAATACCATCATCTAAGTCTAAGATGTGCTCACTTTGGGATTTACCAGTTGATTATCAATGAGAGCTAGCTACAATCATGCATTGCTACAAAAAAAGCCATATTTGAATGACTACTGAAATAAAGAAATAGTTTTAACTTTTGCATTTCTGAATGAACTAAATCATTATTTATATTTAATTCCCAATATAGTGTTTAGTTAATATTAATATCAGATGCAGCCTTTAGACAGTTGTAACAAGAACATTAAGTGCGAACCACATCTTTATTTCATCGCTGTTATAAAGACATGAATAATCCAGATGAAGACGAACTTTGAGTGCCCTCCCCACAACATAAAGCTTTACTTACTATAGTCTGCCCCTCTGTCTGAAGTTCATTTCTTCTTAGATCTCATTATCTGTTTCTGCATTCGTATCTATACACTGCCCGGCTTGGTACAGCCCAGGACCTTTCCTCACTTTGAAGGAGACTCAACCTTCCCATATAGGACTTTTTTAAATGAATCCTTCCTTTCTTCTTTTGATCCCGTCCTATCTGCAGTGCTGCCTTATCCTTCCTTTTCATGGCTGATTATCACTTTGCTGTTCCAGTCATCCATTCAGTCCAGTCTGAACTGGGCTGAACCCCTAGTAAGTGAAACCCATAGTCTCTCTGGCCTTTTCCCCCTTATTTCTCCATCACCCCATCACTCCTGCCGCTCCTCTCTCCGTCTGCAGACCCAGCCTCACCCCCCTTCCATTTATCTTCCTGTCATTTTCTCTTTTCCTTCTCCTCTGGGTCTTGACCAGTCCATCCCCAGAGGAGCCATACTGAGGTGATACAGATAATGGGAACAAGCTAAGGCTTCTGCGGGTTAAAATGAAAGAAGCACTAACCACATTCGGTTGAATATCAATCTTTCAATCTTTCTTCAAGATGCACTTCCTCAAAGTCTGTCTCCTCTGTCGTGCACCCTCATCTTCTCTCATTCTGGCACAGAGCACCCCATTGAATAAATAAGTAAATAAAAAAACTTGAGACAGGAACGGATGAGGGAGTGTTATGGTTGTTCTGCGTGAACGATTATTCACACGACACCTCTGTTAAGCCTGTGAATGCACTGTACTTGTCAAAATCTCAGTGTGATGCAAAGTCACGCCCGGCGAGGAAGCGACGCCGACTGAGACGCGAGCTGAGCCTCACCCCTCAAAATCCATCCTGAAGAGCGCACTGAATCCTGATGTGTGGTGTCGCCTCGGTGCTACTCAAATCAGCGTGTGCTCTGTGTGAGGTGATTTACGTGAACTAATGGACGACAGTTGGAAGGAAGGGTGAGGGGGATATATTCCTTCCTCTCTGCCACAGCCGTATTAAACTTGAAGATGATATATATATAAACTAGGAATTATTCTTATGCACAGTGAGGAAATAATGACAAATTGTATTTTGTGTCTCAATCTTTGACATTTATTTGTGTGTGAGGCATGTCTTAAAATTTGAAATGTTTTCTATGTGGTAGTAAGAAGTCATACATTTAATTTGATATGCACCCTGAGGCGATCCAGTTTTGAAACGGCGCAATTCGGTAAACAAATTAATTTCTCACCGTATTGCTTCATACTGTCTTTTGCATATTACCATGACCAAAGTTATTATCATATTACATTTTCCCTTTCATTGCTCTTTGGGGAAAAAAACAATAATTTGAAAAAAAACACAATAAAGAAGTGAAACTGTACCACAATGTAATAAGGTATAACTTATTAGGTATATTAGTAGGTTAACTCACAGCTTAAATGAAAGGATTAGTTTGACATGTTGGCGAATAAACTTCTTAGCTTTTTCTACAGACAGTTATCTAAGACGGTTGCTTTGACCGTCACTCAGCATGAAGATCATGCTAAATATAAAGCTGGAACCAGAGGATGGTTCGTTGGACATTGAGATTGGAAACAGAGAAGAAATGTTCAACTAATCTGCCAATCAGCACCTTAACAAATCACAAATGATCTCCACCAAGGAGCTCATGTTTTTTGTTTTGTTGGTCTTCCAGTTAGTTATTTAACATCATTACACACATTTACTCCACAGATTACCATGAAACATGATGGAAGGATGTGGTATGGGTCAGGTTAGAATCCATTAAATCACGAGCTACAAATAGTGCTGCATACTAAAAGGCAGGAAGGGAGCAAAAAATCTACTTAGAGATCTCTTATGTCATTATGAGAAGTGGCATGTAATCCTCAAAAGTGAAGCACTGTTTTTTCAAAGATAAACTATTTACTTAATATTTGATTTCATTGAGAAGCTAATAAGGAACTGTTCTGGGTTGCCTGGGTTGGGTATCTTTTTAACCTGGTAATAATTGATTGATTTTCTCTTGATTAAAGCTTCCATGGGTTTCACTTTCTAATACGAATAAGTCTGTAAATGTTTATAAGGTAATAATAAAAATGTAAGATGGTCTATACACCACTTTAGGGGTCTTCAATGAAGAATATAAGAAAAGTTATGGAGGATAAACATACACCAAATCCTTTCATTCATTTCACAAATTAACAAGCCCAAACATACTTTAATTGATTTCTAGCTGATTTACACCAACATTCATTGTAGTTTGTATTAACTATAAACTATTATATACATTATCAATGATGCTTTATTTTACCCATGAAAACAACAGCTTCAGAATCATGGTATTTGTACGCTTTATTGTAGACAGACACTCTCATTGCCACTCTGCAATCCTAACGGCTTCACTGCACATGTAACTTTGCTGAGCAGGTAGAATTACCCACAAAACTGAATGATAGTCAGCTGCTTTAACCGCTAGAATCAGGCTGAGCAAATGAAAAGCAGAACAGCAGATCAGTTAAAAAGACATGGAAGTCATATCCATTGAGGAAACATTAAAAATATCAATATTTTAAACTGAGATTGGTGTGTTTGTTACAGCGTCAGCTCTTCTGGTTCCGGGGCCTATCATGAGGAATAAGTGCTGTTTGGCCCGGTTGCAGTTGAATAGATCGCACAGTCCGAGCTCGGGTCAAGCGCTCAGACTCTGAGCTAAATGGAATTATTTGCCTCTGCATCGTCGCTCAGATTTAAAAACTGTTATTACTCATATTATTCAAGTTACTACAAACCAGAAAGTTAACTCAGGGCCTCTACACTCCCGTTGGTTGGAGGTTCAGGGGAAGTTAGTCCATTTTCTCTTGGCTTGTTGCTCTATCCATTTAAAATGTGCTTTCATACCACACTACACCTTCCACCCAGTAAATACCAAAACTGCCACTATATAATGGAAACACAGGGAGAGTATATTACGTCAGATTGACAACCTACCCTCTGCCACGCTGCCGGGACAGTCTCTACATCATAACTGCTATGGGGCTTTCCCATCTATCAGATGCCGGTGAAACGAGCGTCTGCCTCGCTCTCGACATTAATGACACTCGGAGCACATTAGGCGGCGTGGCTACATGGGAGCTGAATCACTCAGGCAGAGTGGAGCTGTTGAAGCGCTGAACCGTAGAACTCAGGGGAGGTCGCAGTTCACCTTGTATGTTAATTAAAATGGCTTCAAAATTGCTTATGTGAGTACTCCCGTGGGTGATTGTGATCTTCTATTTTATGTGATGAACAGACTCACTCTGCCCATTGCTGCAACTGGTTGTTAAAGAAAATTCACTCTGGAAGTACAGTTCAGTGGCCAGGATTATATATCGTGATTAATGGTACCATCAATGGTTTCATGAACCCATCAACTGGATTTACCCAAAAGATGCTTCGTCACCAGTTTATCATGCTGTGGCTTTAAAGTGAAACTTCCAAATCTAGGTTTGGTGTGAAGTGTCTCGCTGTGAAAATTCAAAAAATCCCTTGAGAACGTGGTGCATGGAGGCGGGGCTAACAGCACAGAAATGGCCTATGAAACAGATGTTTCTCTGCTCCAGAGTTTTCCCGACCAACAAGACTTCGGTCGTCCTGAGCCATTTGGACTTGTGTGTGAGACAATCGCCTGTGCCAGCAGTTCAAATGGCTCCTGGCGACTGTGTGTGTGAGAGACAAAGACTGCCGAAGGGGGCAGAGAGGATGGTGGATGTTTCTGAATGGTTCACAATGTGGTGGTTTAGGGGTTTAGTTTTGGCATAGATTTGAAATTTGAGTGTGGGTCTCCAGATTCCCTCTCATGAGCGGACTCTGGTGATGTAAACTTTTCAAATATATGTAAATGTCATGACACAGAGAAGTACTAAATGCCCTGAGCCATCCATCCAGGCTCAAGATCAACATCATCATCCTAAACAGGGACTCTTTCTAAGCATTGGCCTTGCAAGGTCCAAGATGGTTTGAAACTCTAGGTGGAGTTGTGAGCCAGGTTCAACAGATAAATGTAGATCTTTCATAAATGTGGTAATGATTTCATCAAAGAACAGTCATAGAATTCAGTTAACAGCTCAAAAAACACCTTTGATTGTGCAGCATCTCTTTAATGAACTTCTAAAGTTCCACATTCTGTTCCGTCCTTATTGCCTGACCTGATCTTATCGAAGACGTCAACCCACAGTGAGTCGAGCGATGGCCAGAGAGGAGTGATTAACGACAGTAGATATTCTAAAGATAGCCAATACGCACTCTCCGTTTTTTCTCTTCAAGTTGGTTTTAACGGCACAGCTTGATTTGCAAATGTGGGGAGTGGAAGAGGAAGAGTCGGTTATGTTCAGTGTGAGCTAATGAAAGATTTATCAGCACCTGGAAATAAGTAGAAGACGCATACATATGAGCTAATTTACCAGGCAGCGAGTGCTTTGATTGATTATGGTCATTTAATGACAGAAGTCTATCTATGTGAAGTCATTTGTCTTCTGGGACTCCGGCACTCGTGTAACCTGCCGACAGGACCGGTGATACGTCTGAGTCAGAGCACTTGGTTACTCACTTTATTCCGATTGGCGTTTGTAGGGCTAAAGCGGCCGTATAGACACAAACATATAGCCTCTGTCTCTGTATACATCTCGTTTATTTATAGTTTGGTTTTACCTGGAGTAGGGTTGACTCAGCACCCTTGCTTGTTTTAGCAATGCACTGCCGCTCAAGGCGTAAAAACTAACCTGAATCCTATACTGAGAGATGGCAACCTGCCAAAAGCGACGGATAAAAGTGTAACAGTTCCAGCCCCAGAAACATTCCCCAGCTTTTGGCAGGTGGCTGGTGTTAATGTGCAGCCTTGGATCTGCCGCTCGTTTCCCACAGCTCCACATATTCCCACCTCACAGCCCCCCTCCTAATTATGCTTACTCGCAGTATGGAGCCCTGGCTTATTATTGCTGCATGTCTGTATGTCACCGGGAAAGAGAATCAGTGGAGGAGGCTCCTCCACTGATTGTTTTGCCGTGTCAAGCAGGATGCAAGATAAAGCCTGGTGCGATGTGGATTATTGCTGAAGCTACAGAATATTGTCTTCCTTTGTGATCCTCCCACCCGTGCCGATTTATTTTAAACCGTAGACAGCACTCGAAGGGAGCGTTTGTGGCTTCTGGCCCTGTATTATGAATCAGGACAGATGGAGATGTTTTTCTTTGTCAGTCACTAGCATCTCACAGGGTTTTCCTTTTCTCATAACCACTCATTTTGTTTGCGCTATCATTACTGTCTGCCGTGTCACTGTCCTGCTCTCTTTAATTCTGCTCTGTGCAACAGAGACAGGGCCAGTGTCTCATAGACAGGCGGACCGGCTAGTATCTGTAATTGCCAGAGGATCAGTCATCACAAGTGCATCAGGTCGGTTGCTGTTTCAATACAGAAGGCAGCCCTGGGGCAATAGGCTGGAAGACCTGACCCAAATCTTTCTTTATGTAAGGCCCTTCATGATGGAGATGTTGCTCAGGGAGCAAATAATGAGATTATTCAAATATCATAATGCAGTCTTTCAGACAGGCACTGGTGTATAGCTGAGCTGAGACTTGATTAAAGGCAGAGGGATAAGAGGGAGATGAGAGAGTGGAGATAAGGCTCGACAAGATTTCCTAATTGATCTGCAAGCTAGGGGCTTTAATTGATCTCAGATGCTGTGTAAGGCTGCAGGCATCTTTGGATATCGAACTGGGTCAGTACAAATGTGTGACGTGAGCCAATGAGAGGAAATTGTGATTCAAATGACGGGTGCATGCACAGTATTGAGGATTGGAGCCTTCTCCGTGAAGATACAGGTGCACACCTGTCCTGTCTTCAAAAAAAAAGAAGAAGAAAGATCGTGCATGCACTGTGCACGAGCCTCGAAACTGAAGAGAATCGATGCACAGGGTTGTGTTCACAAATATCACACCTGCGCATCCAATATGCACACACATCCCCGATGATGAGACAAAAGGATATACAACAGCTAAGGTACTTACGTGCCATATTGCAAAGAAGATCAGGGACACGCAGAGGACCAGAGACAGCATGTAGCAGAAGGCAGCAAAAGTGAACATTATTGAAAGGGGAAACGATGGAGGATTCCCCAAAGGAGCACGATCCCACTGACAAACATCCAAAAAGAAAAGATGGAGCGAAGCGGGGCCAGGAAGAAAGTTCTCACGGTGCCATGAGGAGCCGAGGCGGTGCCGGCACCATGACTTCCTCCTTCGCTATGTTTGCAACAAATTGTTGCAGGAACCCTCCCCAGATGATGCAGGTGGTGGTGAGCCGCGCGTCGTCCTCCAAACCACAGCGGCAGCAGCGATGTGAGCGAAGTCCAAGCTGCTCTCAGATCAGTGCGCTCCGAATGATCCAGCGTCCAGAGCGTCGGAGAGATGATCATGTGAAGCAGTTTCCTCAAGGAACCGATGGGACGAGGCTGCTGCGCAAAAGCACCCGAGAGAGGAGGATTCCTGGGTGATCCATTCACAATCCTGTGTGTGTGTGTGTGTGTGTGTGTGGTGCTGCTGAAATACAGGGAGAGGGGGCAGCTCCTCACTTCGTGCACAAGGCGTTAATATAAACCCAGATCTCTCTCTCTCTCTCCCTCTCCCTCTCCCTCTCTCTCTCTCTCTCTCTCTCTCTCTCTCTCTCTGACAAACCTATCAGCAGCAGTAAAGGGATGGATGCGCGTGAACAGGTGGATCTAAAAGCGCTGCGCCCGGTGCGTGCACGTGTGTCTATGTGGGTGGTGGTCCCGATATAACTCATGTAGGGTCTTGTCTTCCTGATGATGTAAATCATTACATTGTAAGGTCAAAATATGTTTTTAATGTTAGGTTAGGCTAAGGTTAGGATGATGTAAGGTTTAGGTTAAGTTTAGGTTTAGGTTATGGTTATGGTTAGGATGATGTCAGGTTTAGGTAAGCGTAAGTGAGAGTTTCCAGAAAAACAATGGAAATCAATGGAAATCGATTGAAAGTCATCTGAGGTTAAGTAGACACGACTGTGTGTGTGTGTGTGTGTGTGTGTGTGTGTGTGCGCGTGAGAAATCAATGGCACCATTCTAAACTGGGAGCATGAGGCACATTTACACTGTGGTGATGTCGCCACCTTCTGGCGCTTTTGTAGATCGCCTGCAGTGACATTGGCATCAGTACGAAAATCAAACATCACAGTGGGTTAATGGTGCTGACACTCTGTAAAATTGCTACTTATTATTATTATTGATATGACCGAAGTAACAGCCTGGTTTATAATCATCTTCACTGAATGTGTAACATACACCTCTGACACCGTACACCACAATGAACCACAGTGAACCACAGTTAACACCTGCATTATCTTGCATACAGTTTCACAAAGTTTTCATTAGCACACTCTTCAGCAGTGTTCTGTGAAGGGGGTGTGAGGAAATGACATAGATTCCCCCCTCCACAGTAGTGGTGAGCTTTAACCACATTTATAACTATCAGAGGTGGGAAGTTATAAATTACAAATGCTTTGTTACTGTACTTAAGTAGATTTTTCAAGTATCTGTACTTTACCTGAGTGGTTATTTTGCTGATGAATTTTGACTTTTACTCCCTACATTTGACCACAATTATGTGTAGTTTCCACCAATAACGGTCACAACGTAGCACAGCAGCAGAACATGCTTTAACTCCTGTTTGTATTATTTTGTGATGTAATTTAGGTTAAATAGTCTTTGAACTATATTAATGTGACACAAGTCTAAGTTTGCCTTGCACAGTTTGCCTCAGAGGGTTCCTTTTTACTTCACTACTTTGAGTGCATTTTAGAGCCTGTACTTATACTGAAACTTAACTTATACTTGAATAAAGAGATTGAATTAATACATTAACAACACCTCTGACAACCACTGCATTGTGTCAGGTTGCAGATACCATTGAATAGAAGTTATAAACGTCAAGCGCACAGAGCGCACACAGGAGACCGATGTAGACCACTTTAGAAAATAAACTATGCTCACCGCCATTTCCAAATTATGTCCCTGGGCGGAGTTTAGGATACCACTGATTGTCCTGATCAGTTTGTGAAGGTGTGAATTCATCTGTCCTTTCACTGTAATCATAAATACTGCGGTGACACTCATGCGTAATGCTGCGTATTGGATGCAGTGGCTCTCAGAGGACAACGCGAGGTAAACAAGTGCTTGTGGATAATCATAATAATAATAATGACAATAAATATCATTTGTATAGAGCTTTTAAAAAAAAACCAGAGACACTTAACATATAGTTTAAAATAAATATACACTGTAGATAAAAAAACATACCATTATTAAACATTGAAAGCAGATCTGAAGAGGTGAGTTTTAAATAGGGATTTGAAGGTGGGCGGTTCAGTGTAGTGTATGATGGGTTGGGGGAGAGAGTTCAGGTGGGATGGGGCAGCTAGAGAAGGCTCTGTCACCCCAGGTCCGATGCTTGGTCCTGTGTGGAAGGGGGAGGATGTTGGCATCAGAAGCTGAGGGGCCGGGAGCCATTGGAGGACAGGGGGGATGTGGTCACAGGAGCGAGGGGGGGTAGAGGGGCAGCAGAGTTGTGGATGGACTGAGGTTTATTGAGTACTTGGAAAGATGTACCATAGATGAGGTGGATTCATCAGGGATTCAGCGGCAGAGGAGGGGAGAGTGGATAGAGATGAGCTTCAGTTACCTGATTGACATCGTGTGCGTAGGAGAGATGGTTTTCTGACTGTTGTCCATTTATCTCTGCGTCCTTTCTGCAGACTGGAGAAGTTGGTGGCGCCCAGAACCCCGAGTCACAGCACAATGTCGTCAGAACATCTCTGTAAATGCAGGACTAGGAGTTGTTCGATGCTGGTTAATAGAAATAGAAGTAGTAATAGTGGCCCAGCGGTTAGATGGAATAAAACACAATGTTAAGAAGAATCAAGGATTTAAATAATAAATAGATAATAAAAAGAGGCATTAAAACAGCAGTGGCAGAAAACAGAGGCCTCGAGAATAAGAGCATGAAAAGATGCTGTTCTGGCTGCATCACCAGTAAACAGCCTTTAATAGCTGCCCAATCATATGGTGTACAGATTGTACAGTCCCGTGAGCCAAACGTGAGAATTCAGCTTACAGAGGCTAAACAAAGCTGACTTGGCTTGAGTGCTCACAGAATTGCTCGCTGCGACTGGAGCTGGCAAACCAGCTTAAAACGTCTGTCTCCCCGTGTGTATTTCTGGCAGGTGGATGTCACCCTGTCAAAGCTGAGGATCATTTTGAAGGTTTTAAAGGTTGGCTTGTCGCCTAGCAACAGCTTGTCTGTGACAGCTGATTGGTGTTCAGGTGGATCATAATAATAATAACTCTATTTATCAAGCACTTATATAAACAAGGTTAATGAGTGCATCACAAAAAGTACATGGTATAAATAACGCTGCATGCAGCTAAAGATAAATCTGACTGGCTACTGGCTTGTATGGCAGTAAAGCCGGGCTCTGTAGATCAGACATCATTACTTCTATGCCCTTTTAAACTAAACACCTACTGTCATAGACATCAGAGTCAAAAGCTGTCATATTTAAGAAATTACATATTATTTAGTTGTAAGTAAAGGTATAGAGAAAACGATAAAAAAAAAAAAGAAAATGTTTAAACAACACAGTAGCACCAGACTTACAAATTAAACAAACATGCTTTCCTATAAAAATAAGTTTTGAGCAGTGACTAAAGGATAGGTAGTGAGTTGGCGAGCCTAATGTCAAAAGAAAGAGAGTTCCAGAGCCTCTGGGCGCTGAAAAGCAATGACAGGTTGGGCGATCTCAGGATGCGACTGGGATTGTGGGGAATCAAGAGCTGTGCAATGTAAGTAGGGTCCAGTGTTTTGAAAGTTTTTAAAATAATCTTAAAATTAATCTTGAGTTTAACTGGCAACCAGTGAATGGATGCAATGATTGGCGTGACATGAGACCTACCGTTTGTTTTAGTTAAACTACGGGCAGTAGCCTTTTGATCAAGATGTTTGAATCCAAACCTTAGTAGAAATGGCGTTATATCACCTGGCCAACAATTGAGCACCCAGTCCACACAGCTATTCAAGATTTTTATATATACATTTTTAGACCAATTAACTGTTCTTCCCCCTTTGTAGTCCTTTTCAGGTGCAGACCAATACCCCTTAGAGGAGGGGGTCTTGGTGTGGTCTCATCCAGAGTCTATAGTGGGACATTTGCAGTGTTATGGGGTCCAACCTTGATGCTGCAGAAGTTTGACCTGAACTGCTCCTGTAGCAAGGTTTGCTGTGCATTCTGGGATGTGGCAGAAGAAGTAGTAGCAGCTCTTTTTTGAATTGTAGAATAATGTTTCACTTACAGAAATATGCATTGGGACATTCTTCCCAAATTAATGTTCTTGCTCCCACCCAAGACACATCTAACCAATAAGCATGAGTGAAACATGTATTTTGGCTGATTAGGATTGTTCTCTTTGTAAATATTTAATATTTGTCTTGAATAACATTTGAGCTACAACACAATGTTTTGGGAAAAATGACAACTAATTAACACACAAGGTTATCTACATTAAAGGCAACCTTCAATTACATTATCATCATTGTAGCTAACTATCAACTTAGGGAACATCTAAAAAAAAATTCTGATTGCACGTCACGTCACTACCCCCAAATATCGGGAACTAATCAACTGCAATGGCCTCCACTTTTGACTGAACTGCTGCGGTGAACTTATTCAAAGCACAAACACAGATTATTGGATGATAAAATGAAAGAGTAAATAGACATGCATTTGGAAAGCATATACATCCACTAGGGCTGACCCCTTACCAACCAAGTTAAAGCGATAGTTCACCGGAAATTGAAAATTCACCCATAGTTTACTGACCGGCTTATTGTGAGAATATAACGACTGAAGTTTTTCAGTCCTCAAAACAGCCCAGGGGTAAGCAGTGTTTTAGCCAAAGTGACACCTTCTTCCGACGTAATAAAACAACAAAAGAAAAACATAACATGCATCCATACTGCTCGTGTGGTGTCATCCAACTGATCCCAACACCAGCATTCACATTCGACGCGAAACAAGGTAATTTAGTGTGTGCAGTGTTCTGTTTGAACGAGGGAATGTGAACACGCATCAGAAGAGACTATCCATCGGCATAGTGGTGAGTAGATAATGAGTGAATTTTCATTTTCCGGTGAACTATCCCCCAAAAAAATATGGTGTCCACCTGTCCAAAATGTCTTCCCTCCTCAAAATGTAATGCAAATCAGTCCAGTAGTTTCTAAATAGTCCTACTGACAAAAAAACATAGTAATGGCAGTGCAAACAAAACCTGAATAATTAGGAACTGCAACTTTTCGGCAAAATATCACCCATCCATTATATTTATCGCTGATCCTGTTAGGATCATGGGGACTGGAGCCACTCCCAGCTGAATGTCGGCGTGATGAAGGGTTCACTAGGGACATTCATTCACCCTCCCATTCACAATTTAATTTAAAGTGTCCAAACAACCTAACCCAAGTCTTTATGTCTTTGGACCGTGGGAGGAAGCAGGGGAATCCAGTGAAAACTCACCAGGAGATGTAAACTCCAGGCTAAACACTGAACCATTAGGCCTCATTAAGTGTATTTCATGAAAATATATTCATCCTATGGTCAAACTTGTTTGTTTTGATAATGAGCTGAACTTTGTAAAATCTCAATAACAAAAGGACATTATGCACTTTGGTCACACTTTGAACATCATGCAACACTTAAGCTTCTGGTTAGATTTATGAGTGTATTGACTTTGGGGGTTCTTTAGGTTGTTGATTCTGCTATCACTGGAAAGTTCAATTTAAAACACTTTATGCTGAGCACTCACACCAGGTCTAATGACTTCAATTCAAGACATGATTTATTACTGAGATTATTCCACTGGGACAAACAGTGAAAAAAGATTCTAACAAGCAAAAGGCAATTTTACAGCTCATTGCATCATTTATGCGTTCTCATTTTCTCCACAGCATGCTAAGTGCTCAGTAACATTAAAAAAAATGCCCTAAATCGACACTTTATTCCTCTCAGAGTGTCCATGTGAGAGCTTTGTAATCAGACACGGAGGCACTCAGTCAGCCCTCCTGCGATGCTACAGAGAAGTGCTACCACACACACACACACATACACAAACACACACAAACACACGTTGACTTACATAACATTCAGAAATACTCACTCTAACTGTAACCCTAAATACTACATCTCTAGCTTGTGTGTTACGCTTCACCAATGCAATGTCAGTGAGAGACAGACAGGTATAGACAGACTGACTGACGAGTCTGCCTGGCAACTAGTGATGCAGTAGATTTAAGTTCAGTCATGTTCCCCATTATTTGAGCCTTTCTGATTCAAGCAGCGTTGCCAGATGGGAAATGTTCAAGTATCGTACCAGAAGCTTAAGATGATTGTATTTTGGGATGGTACGCAACCAGAGTAGGGATTTCCAATCTGTGTTGAGGTTGCAAAGCCATTTAGTTTACAGAGACAATCCTTTTAAAGGCACAAGGCTCTTATTTTGAAACATGAGACAGGGAGGACTTGTTTTAAGCTCGCAAGTCACGGTGTCACAACGTGACGGTCACGTTGTCATCACATGCATGATTTGCAGGAAAGACGTCATGTGACAAGAGATGCGGAAACACAGACGTGATCCATGTTTTACACTCCAGATTACAACTGATAATACTAAGTGTCACAAAATGATAGAATTATCATACATCATGCATTACTGTTCATGCATCGTACAGAGGGCAAAGTTATCGTACATCTGGCAAAACTTGACACGAGAGTTACATTTAATACATTCAAAACTCTTGAGGGTGTATCCAAGGTAACGTGGGAGTTCTCTTGACAGAGCACATCATGTTCTAGAGATAAAGTAAAGTGGGTGGTAGTTTTATATTTCCCACTTATAACTTTCTATTTTAATTATTATGAAGGAATTGGGCAGACATTATCTTGAAATAATCCCGAGGATGCTGCCACACAGCTATTCAATCCTTTGGTATGGAGATGGTTGTAGCCAGAGGAGCATCATCATGCCTCGACCTCCAGTGCCGACATGAGGTAGAGAATTGTGTGATTTCAATATTGGCAGGATAGTCAAAACAAAAAGGTTGACATTCACATTCTCTTGAGGAGGAAATGTATGTTAACTTTATTTGACGTAAAACTTTTCTTCATTTGGTCAAATGTATCATATATCCAAGGCCGTGATTCATGATCAAATACCTGTAAAATCCCATGTGCTGTGCTGGTTAGCAAATGTTAGCATGGTAATATGTGAGATGTAGACCTTCAGTAGCACTTCAGTTGCAGGTCAGACGTGTCAGGTGACAGTCACATTTAATATGTACTGTATGTGACTTTCACCTGACACGTCTGAACTCTTAGTTGTTGGCTAGCTCTGCACGTTTCACTGATAATTCTTAGGTTCTTGCAGAATATCCCTCAACTGAAAGTTTGTTCAGTTGAGTCTAATGATGTTTACTTTAAGATAACTTTCCTGTGTTGTGCCTACACCTCCAAAGTGTTTATGAGCAGTGGACTATCAGTATCAGCTGCTGTGGGGATTCGTTTTTAGCAATAAGTGTTGTCCTCTTTTGTGAACGCAGAAATTGGCATAGCCTTTAATTTCTTGTTTGGAGAGGGGCCAAGGCCATAACATGCTCATTTCCCAGTAGGCAATTTAAGTGGTGTTGCATAGCAACCCATAATCCATTTTTTAATCAAGATATTCTTTCTTGTTTTTTAATCATTACTTGCTGTTTAACATGTATTTAGTGCATGTACTATTCACACCTGACAGTTCTTCAGTCAAACTGATGGTCACTGATCATCGTTACAGAAAGTAGTTTTTACAATTTAGACATTTGCAGTCTGTTAAGGTATTTTTTTTAACACTAAATTCAGAAAGAACAGATTTATTTTGTATGTACATTATTTATGCAATATTTGTTTGGCCACTGGGAGGCAGTATAATTGGCTGTGAACATATAATTGACATATTGTCAACATTTTAGTTTATCGTACAAACTTTGTTTACAAAAAGTTGTTTATTTAAATATCCTGCAGTTATGAAGCACTACCAGCATTCATTACTCTGAGTGCTGGCATAGCTGCATAGGCAACATTACCCCTGTCTGTGGGAATAAATTACTCAACAAAACATGGACACACTTTCACCAAACTATATTATTTGGGTGTTATCTCCATATGATTAAGTTTTGGAGCCGATCAGTCAAAGGAGAAAGTCTACAAATTTGTAGTCTCTCAATGTAGTTTTTCTTTTCGATAGAACAAAACATAATCATTTGCTTTTCTTGGTAATTTCTTACTAATGGAATTATTATTATTAATATGATTATTAATATTTGTGTTGTTGTTGTAATTATTAATAGTGTATAAATGTTATTATTATTGATATTATTTTTATTGGGCTGATGCTTTGTGACAGTCTAGTGACAACTTAAAAGCAGATCATGCTCCTGTCTTCACTGTTAGAAGAGGAACTGGAGAGGTTTGTCCACTAGGTAGTGTAATTCTTTAATTTGTATCAGTGAGAGGAGCCGACAATACAGCTCCATTTTACACGAGACGGTGTTTTATATAAGCAGCTTTTTAGAAAACTGCCGTTTTCTATTGTCTACCCGTGTACCGACCCTGGACTGGATCTTCACCAACCCCTGCTACTGCCTGACACTCATCGGAATAGTTTGTTGTTATTGGACTGCCTTACCTGTGTGCCGAACCTGGACTGGGTCTCCCTCGACTTCTGCTACTACCCTACCCTTATTGGAATTTTGTTGTTACTGGACTGCCACTCCCTGTACCATAATCTTCAAGTAAAAGTGATTAATTATCATCTCTATCTCCGAGTCGAGCATTTGAATCCCACACCTCTCAGTACATTACAAATCTGCCCTCCACACGCCCACATTCAACCATAAATGGTCAATGCAAAGCGCGGCATGAATGCGGAAGCATATGAATTAACCTGCTGATCGATGGATTTGTACAGAACATGGAGGGTGTATATCATAAGAAAACCAAGAAACGCAATTACACTGACACGGAAATAGAGGTGCTTGTGAGTGTGGTGGAGTTGCGGAAGAACATTTTGTTTGGAAGCCACAGCACCGGGGTCACTAATAAGCAAAAATGCACAGAGTGGCACAGTGTAACTTCTGCTGTTAATGAAGCAAGTTCCACGGAGAGGACGGTGGCAGAAATAAAAAAAAGTGGTCCGATTTTAAAGTGGAGACAAAGCGTAATAATTACAAATAAATACAAAACACACACACTCTGACTCGTGACTCTGACTTCGGTGCCTGAACCAATTGAAGACTGAGGGTCGCTTTTCCATCACTCGGAGACCCCCGTGTCTCCGCGGCTGGGGCTGTTGTAGGCAAGCTTCGGCCCGCCTTCGTCCCCCAAAAATGCAGACGCTTTTGTGAAACCTTTCTCGGCGGGGTCTTTGTTCCTCCCGCCCCCAGCCTTTCCAAGCCGACCCAGAACCGGTCGCGGTGCACCGCCACGGAGGAGGCCCGACGGGAGGTGCCACTTCCCGTGAAGGAAGGAGTGGAAGTGAGAGGAGATTATGATCCTGTATCCTGCTCACTATTTCCAACTGCCATTTGTTGATGAGTGTTAATAAGTTAATATGTGTTTTATAGCAACATCAGTTTTGTCAGTTTTTCACTCAAATACCTAACTCTGCCCTTGCACACCCAGAAGCTAATGTTATTTTGACATTCTTGACAAACGGTGTACTCAGAGCCAATTGGTCACTAGTAGAAGGAAACTATAGTTATTGAAATACTTTTTTTCATAAGATAATATGGATGGAATTGATGGATGTACTCTTGTATTTCTGATGGATGTACTCTTATATTTCATTCTCTTTTCCCTTTCAGTTGAAATGCCAGGCTCCTATATGAAAACCTGCATTTCTTGCATGCAAAATAAAATTGTGTACGATCCAATACTGTTTTTCTTTATGTTTATGTAACCCAGGTTAAAAAAGAAACATGATTTAGTAAATAAATTAGTGAATAAATAATTGAATAAATACTATTAAAATTTACCTGAGTTAAGTTGATATTATTTATAAAATCCATGATTTGATCTAATTAAAATGTTTAACCAAACACTAAAACAAATATCAAAACTATTACAATAAGGATCCATATTATTAGTTGTGAAGTAGTTTAAAGTGCACTGTTGCTTTAAGAAAGCACAGTGGCAAGAGCCAATGGGAAACCAGGTAGTTCTCCTGCTCCGTAGAACGGCAGGTGGAAGACAGGGAGATGGAGAAAAAGAGACTGGTTTGCAAACAGTGAACTAAAGTTACTAGAAAACCTGGATTTGGACTGTTGTTAACTTTTATTTTATTTTCTAAAAGTGTTTGAGTTCTATTCTGTCTTCGTCGGTGGACTGTGGTTTTTTTGGACATTTGAAAAGAGATTTAGACTGACTGAAAGATCGCGAGGAGCTTAGCATCCATGCTAGCATCGTAGCTTCATGCATGCAGAGGAATAGATGGCGAACCAACCGAACGAGTGACCACACCCTTGCCAGCGCGTGACCCCACGGGACGGAGTCCTGTTCATCGGAGGACAGCACGTGTTTTTCTGGAATTTACGGACTGCAGCACGTGGCCGTAAGAAAGATCGTCTGAACTTGCTAATACACACTGAACTGGATTTACATCACAAGATTCACCGTATGATTAGAATGGGTTTTTTGTAAATATTATACTTGATATTGATTATATTGCATTGAATGAATATTATTATTATTTTTTTTTCCTTGTGTTTATCATTCTATCTAAAACTACTTTTTCTATTCTTATATAAAAGTCCGGCATTTCAACTTATTCTATGGTCTGGTGTGTTCATTATATTTATATTTATATTGTTTAACTATTTTACTGCTCCCACGAACTTAGACTCTGGTCCTGTTTCCAACTTAACTGCAACTAGCAGTAAGTGTTACATTTACAAGTTTAATCTTACTAACATTCAAGTACCTTTCAGTCAACATCCTGGTATACATCAAAATGTATGCACCCTGTCCTTAATCTATATTCTTTCTAACCCGCTGAACTGTACACTAAACCTGAACCTGCACCTCCTACCACAGCAGCATCCACAACCGATTCACCACAAAGACCAAGTTCCCCACCCCCATCTACCCCACACTCACACACCAATCAGTGCTGTTCACTAAAGTATCCAGGTAATAAACCCTGTAAGAGACCAGCAACATTAACAACATTTACAGTTACAATTTGTAGGGATTGAAAGAAGATGCCTACATTGGAAACTGAATTTCCTGCCCTAGTAATGTATCTCTCTGCCTGGCAGATAGATTTAAGTATTCATAACTGTAAACTTGAAAAATATTTGAGTAATATTCGTATATATGTTGACTCAAACATTTTCTTCATCCCCCAACTGCCTAGGTGGCAGCAAAAAGGCACATAAGTCAAGCAACAGATACGATTTAATCACTATTCCATTAGGTATTTTCAGACTTTCACCAAATACCATATCTAGATAGATCTATAAATGACATTTGGACTTGTGGCTAACTGCTAATATTTATATTCCTCTGACTAGTCAATGAAATGCTACTGTAGAAAACTGTCAAATACTTATTACCTTCATACACTGGGCAGTAGACCTGGAAAGTGTCATTATATTTCTAAAGACTTCAAGGTTCCAAAAGAGTTTTGTCTCTGTTCTTAACTAAAATGATTTCAATTTTACGTGAGCAAGGTTGCCCTTTGCATTTTGACAATTGGGAATAAAAACAAAAAGTTGTGGGTGCAAGATTGTGGACTTAATGAAGTCATAAGTACAAGAAGTACAATTTTAAACAGTCCAAGACTAGTAATAAGCAAGGACTGTGTAGCTCTGAGAGGGTAAAGTCACCAAAACCAAAATACGCTGTAATGACTGTATCCTTTAACAAAGTAATTCAACAGTTGCATATTTAATTTCCCTTTCTTATCTAAATATTATTTACTATTACTTCCTGCCAAAGTGTATACACTGGCTGTGAGAGGATATGTTAGAGAGATTATTGTGATCGATTCAAATAATACTAATGCCTTGATCCATTGCTGCCTCCCTATTTCAATATTTTTTTACCTGCATTCATGCCACCACAGAACAATTATGTGTTTACAAGGATGCACACATACAGGATGGCAGGTAGACATATTCATACTATGTAAATTGCATCACAAAAACAAGATCCAGTCTACATTCATGAAAAACCATGCTGCGTTATTTTTTCTATTTAATTGTTAATAATTATATTTCTTTGTATCTATGTTCCTACTTTGTGTTTTCTGTGTGACTATAATAAATGTACTCTCTTTTTCAGACTACGATTATCACAACTCAATGGTACAATACCCATTTTTAGAGTGACCATTAAATGGACCATGTCATATAGTGATTGATTATAGTGATTTAATGACTGTTGGTGGCATTTGTACTGTTCCTCCTGTACTGTAATAAGCCATAAGCCGCAAACGTTTTGCTTTGAAGTTTATCATTGCATGCCCATTCACAAGCAAAATAATGTTCACAGGCTAAATTTATTTTAAGCATATAATAGGTGCTTTTTATTGCCTTTGATTGTTAGGAAGAAGAACAAGGGAAGATAGAGAGGGGAGGTTATGTAGCTAATGGTAGCAAGTCAGATCTCAGACAAAGCTGAGCCATTTGGTTTTAATAGATCGGCACAATGCAGCTGAGGAATGTGATACGAATTGCGTTTTGTTTGTTCGCTTTTACAGTATTCGGGTTTCTGTATCTGGAAAAAGAATCAAGACTCCATCAGGCAGATAGTATTTCACTCAATAATGGTTTGTCGATAAGGAACAGATGGAAAGACAAGAAGATCAGCGCTCCAATCCAAGATTGCACTGCAAAAATTGCAAAACTGGAAGAAGAAGTTAGACTCCTACAGGCAGGTCACATTTCACTGCAAAAACAATTGTTGTTAAGGATCAGATCGAATGAAGAGAAGATCAGCATTCCAATCCAAAATGTCCCTGCAAAAATTGCAAAACTGGAAGACGAATTTAGACTCCTAAAGGCAGTTCACATTTCACTGCAAAAACAATTGTTGTTAAGGATCAGATCGAATGAAGAGAAGATCAGCATTCCAATCCAAAATGTCCCTGCAAAAATTGCAAAACTGGAAGACGAATTTTGACTCCTAAAGGCAGTTCACATTTCACTGAAAAAATAATTGTCGATAAGGAACAGATGGAAGGAAAAGAAGATCAGCGCTCCAATCCAAAATTTCACTGCACAAATTCTAAAACTGGAAGAAGAATTTAGACTCCTAAAGGCAGGTCACATTTCAGTGAAAAAAGAATTGTCGATAAGGAACAGATGGAAGGAAAAGAAGATCAGCGCTCCAATCCAAAATGTCACTGCAAAAATTGCAAAACTGGAAGAAGAATTTAGACTCCTAAAGGCAGTTCACATTTCACTGAAAAAAGAATTGTCGATAAGGAACAGATGGAAGGACAAAAAGATCAGCGCTCCAATCCAAAATTTCACTGCAAAAATTGCAAAACTGGAAGAAAAATTTCTACTCCTACAGGCAGGTCACATTTCAGTGAAAAAAGGATTGTTGATAAGGAACAGATGGAATGAAAAGAAGGTCAGCGCTTCTTGTTTGGAGAGGGGCCAAGGCCATAACATGCTCATTTCCCAGTAGGCAATTTAAGTGGTGTTGCATAGCAACCCATAATCCATTTTTTAATCAAGATATTCTTTCTTGTTTTTTAATCATTACTTGCTGTTTAACATGTATTTAGTGCATGTACTATTCACACCTGACAGTTCTTCAGTCAAACTGATGGTCACTGATCATCGTTACAGAAAGTAGTTTTTACAATTTAGACATTTGCAGTCTGTTAAGGTATTTTTTTTAACACTAAATTCAGAAAGAACAGATTTATTTTGTATGTACATTATTTATGCAATATTTGTTTGGCCACTGGGAGGCAGTATAATTGGCTGTGAACATATAATTGACATATTGTCAACATTTTAGTTTATCGGACAAACTTTGTTTACAAAAAGTTGTTTATTTAAACATCCTGCAGTTATGAAGCACTACCAGCATTCATTACTCTGAGTGCTGGCATAGCTGCATAGGCAACATTACCCCTGTCTGTGGGAATAAATTACTCAACAAAACATGGACAGACTTTCACCAAACTATATTATTTGGGTGTTATCTCCATATGATTAAGTTTTGGAGCCGATCAGTCAAAGGAGAAAGTCAAAGTCTACAAATTTGTAGTCTCTCAATGTAGTTTTTCTTTTCGATAGAACAAAACATAATCATTTGCTTTTCTTGGTAATTTCTTACTAATGGAATTATTATTATTAATATGATTATTAATATTTGTGTTGTTGTTGTAATTATTAATAGTGTATAAATGTTATTATTATTGATATTATTTTTATTGGGCTGATGCTTTGTGACAGTCTAGTGACAACTTAAAAGCAGATCATGCTCCTGTCTTCACTGTTAGAAGAGGAACTGGAGAGGTTTGTCCACTAGGTAGTGTAATTCTTTAATTTGTATCAGTGAGAGGAGCCGACAATACAGCTCCATTTTACACGAGACGGTGTTTTATATAAGCAGCTTTTTAGAAAACTGCCGTTTTCTATTGTCTACCCGTGTACCGACCCTGGACTGGATCTTCACCAACCCCTGCTACTGCCTGACACTCATCGGAATAGTTTGTTGTTATTGGACTGCCTTACCTGTGTGCCGAACCTGGACTGGGTCTCCCTCGACTTCTGCTACTACCCTACCCTTATTGGAATTTTGTTGTTACTGGACTGCCACTCCCTGTACCATAATCTTCAAGTAAAAGTGATTAATTATCATCTCTATCTCCGAGTCGAGCATTTGAATCCCACACCTCTCAGTACATTACAAATCTGCCCTCCACACGCCCACATTCAACCATAAATGGTCAATGCAAAGCGCGGCATGAATGCGGAAGCATATGAATTAACCTGCTGATCGATGGATTTGTACAGAACATGGAGGGTGTATATCATAAGAAAACCAAGAAACGCAATTACACTGACACGGAAATAGAGGTGCTTGTGAGTGTGGTGGAGTTGCGGAAGAACATTTTGTTTGGAAGCCACAGCACCGGGGTCACTAATAAGCAAAAATGCACAGAGTGGCACAGTGTAACTTCTGCTGTTAATGAAGCAAGTTCCACGGAGAGGACGGTGGCAGAAATAAAAAAAAGTGGTCCGATTTTAAAGTGGAGACAAAGCGTAATAATTACAAATAAATACAAAACACACACACTCTGACTCGTGACTCTGACTTCGGTGCCTGAACCAATTGAAGACTGAGGGTCGCTTTTCCATCACTCGGAGACCCCCGTGTCTCCGCGGCTGGGGCTGTTGTAGGCAAGCTTCGGCCCGCCTTCGTCCCCCAAAAATGCAGACGCTTTTGTGAAACCTTTCTCGGCGGGGTCTTTGTTCCTCCCGCCCCCAGCCTTTCCAAGCCGACCCAGAACCGGTCGCGGTGCACCGCCACGGAGGAGGCCCGACGGGAGGTGCCACTTCCCGTGAAGGAAGGAGTGGAAGTGAGAGGAGATTATGATCCTGTATCCTGCTCACTATTTCCAACTGCCATTTGTTGATGAGTGTTAATAAGTTAATATGTGTTTTATAGCAACATCAGTTTTGTCAGTTTTTCACTCAAATACCTAACTCTGCCCTTGCACACCCAGAAGCTAATGTTATTTTGACATTCTTGACAAACGGTGTACTCAGAGCCAATTGGTCACTAGTAGAAGGAAACTATAGTTATTGAAATACTTTTTTTCATAAGATAATATGGATGGAATTGATGGATGTACTCTTGTATTTCTGATGGATGTACTCTTATATTTCATTCTCTTTTCCCTTTCAGTTGAAATGCCAGGCTCCTATATGAAAACCTGCATTTCTTGCATGCAAAATAAAATTGTGTACGATCCAATACTGTTTTTCTTTATGTTTATGTAACCCAGGTTAAAAAAGAAACATGATTTAGTAAATAAATTAGTGAATAAATAATTGAATAAATACTATTAAAATTTACCTGAGTTAAGTTGATATTATTTATAAAATCCATGATTTGATCTAATTAAAATGTTTAACCAAACACTAAAACAAATATCAAAACTATTACAATAAGGATCCATATTATTAGTTGTGAAGTAGTTTAAAGTGCACTGTTGCTTTAAGAAAGCACAGTGGCAAGAGCCAATGGGAAACCAGGTAGTTCTCCTGCTCCGTAGAACGGCAGGTGGAAGACAGGGAGACGGAGAAAAAGAGACTGGTTTGCAAACAGTGAACTAAAGTTACTAGAAAACCTGGATTTGGACTGTTGTTAACTTTTATTTTATTTTCTAAAAGTGTTTGAGTTCTATTCTGTCTTCGTCGGTGGACTGTGGTTTTTTTGGACATTTGAAAAGAGATTTAGACTGACTGAAAGATCGCGAGGAGCTTAGCATCCATGCTAGCATCGTAGCTTCATGCATGCAGAGGAATAGATGGCGAACCAACCGAACGAGTGACCACACCCTTGCCAGCGCGTGACCCCACGGGACGGAGTCCTGTTCATCGGAGGACAGCACGTGTTTTTCTGGAATTTACGGACTGCAGCACGTGGCCGTAAGAAAGATCGTCTGAACTTGCTAATACACACTGAACTGGATTTACATCACAAGATTCACCGTATGATTAGAATGGGTTTTTTGTAAATATTATACTTGATATTGATTATATTGCATTGAATGAATATTATTATTATTTTTTTTTCCTTGTGTTTATCATTCTATCTAAAACTACTTTTTCTATTCTTATATAAAAGTCCGGCATTTCAACTTATTCTATGGTCTGGTGTGTTCATTATATTTATATTTATATTGTTTAACTATTTTACTGCTCCCACGAACTTAGACTCTGGTCCTGTTTCCAACTTAACTGCAACTAGCAGTAAGTGTTACATTTACAAGTTTAATCTTACTAACATTCAAGTACCTTTCAGTCAACATCCTGGTATACATCAAAATGTATGCACCCTGTCCTTAATCTATATTCTTTCTAACCCGCTGAACTGTACACTAAACCTGAACCTGCACCTCCTACCACAGCAGCATCCACAACCGATTCACCACAAAGACCAAGTTCCCCACCCCCATCTACCCCACACTCACACACCAATCAGTGCTGTTCACTAAAGTATCCAGGTAATAAACCCTGTAAGAGACCAGCAACATTAACAACATTTACAGTTACAATTTGTAGGGATTGAAAGAAGATGCCTACATTGGAAACTGAATTTCCTGCCCTAGTAATGTATCTCTCTGCCTGGCAGATAGATTTAAGTATTCATAACTGTAAACTTGAAAAATATTTGAGTAATATTCGTATATATGTTGACTCAAACATTTTCTTCATCCCCCAACTGCCTAGGTGGCAGCAAAAAGGCACATAAGTCAAGCAACAGATACGATTTAATCACTATTCCATTAGGTATTGTCAGACTTTCACCAAATACCATATCTAGATAGATCTATAAATGACATTTGGACTTGTGGCTAACTGCTAATATTTATATTCCTCTGACTAGTCAATGAAATGCTACTGTAGAAAACTGTCAAATACTTATTACCTTCATACACTGGGCAGTAGACCTGGAAAGTGTCATTATATTTCTAAAGACTTCAAGGCTCCAAAAGAGTTTTGTCTCTGTTCTTAACTAAAATGATTTCAATTTTACGTGAGCAAGGTTGCCCTTTGCATTTTGACAATTGGGAATAAAAACAAAAAGTTGTGGGTGCAAGATTGTGGACTTAATGAAGTCATAAGTACAAGAAGTACAATTTTAAACAGTCCAAGACTAGTAATAAGCAAGGACTGTGTAGCTGTGAGAGGGTAAAGTCACCAAAACCAAAATACGCTGTAATGACTGTATCCTTTAACAAAGTAATTCAACAGTTGCATATTTAATTTCCCTTTCTTATCCAAAGATTATTTACTATTACTTCCTGCCAAAGTGTATACACTGGCTGTGAGAGGATATGTTAGAAAGAGAGATTATTGTGATCGATTCAAATAATACTAATGCCTTGATCCATTGCTGCCTCCCTATTTCAATATTTTTTTACCTGCATTCATGCCACCACAGAACAATTATGTGTTTACAAGGATGCACACATACAGGATGGCAGGTAGACATATTCATACTATGTAAATTGCATCACAAAAACAAGATCCAGTCTACATTCATGTAAAACCATGCTGCGTTATTTTTTCTATTTAATTGTTAATAATTATATTTCTTGTATCTATGTTCCTACTTTGTGTTTTCTGTGTGACTATAATAAATGTACTCTCTTTTTCAGACTGCGATTATCACAACTCAATGGTACAATACCCATTTTTAGAGTGACCATTAAATGGACCATGTCATATAGTGATTGATTATAGTGATTTAATGACTGTTGGTGGCATTTGTACTGTTCCTCCTGTACTGTAATAAGCCATAAGCCGCAAACGTTTTGCTTTGAAGTTTATCATTGCATGCCCATTCACAAGCAAAATAATGTTCACAGGCTAAATTTATTTTAAGCATATAATAGGTGCTTTTTATTGCCTTTGATTGTTAGGAAGAAGAACAAGGGAAGATAGAGAGTAGAGGTTATGTAGCTAATGGTAGCAAGTCAGATCTCAGACAAAGCTGAGCCATTTGGTTTTAATAGATCGGCACAATGCAGCTGAGGAATGTGATACGAATTGCGTTTTGTTTGTTCGCTTTTACAGTATTCGGGTTTCTGTATCTGGAAAAAGAATCAAGACTCCATCAGGCAGATAGTATTTCACTCAATAATGGTTTGTCGATAAGGAACAGATGGAAAGACAAGAAGATCAGCGCTCCAATCCAAGATTGCACTGCAAAAATTGCAAAACTGGAAGAAGAAGTTAGACTCCTACAGGCAGGTCACATTTCACTGCAAAAACAATTGTTGTTAAGGATCAGATCGAATGAAGAGAAGATCAGCATTCCAATCCAAAATGTCCCTGCAAAAATTGCAAAACTGGAAGACGAATTTAGACTCCTAAAGGCAGTTCACATTTCACTGAAAAAAGAATTGTCGATAAGGAACAGATGGAAGGACAAGAAGATCAGCGCTCCAATCCAAAATTTCACTGCACAAATTCTAAAACTGGAAGAAGAATTTAGACTCCTACAGGCAGGTCACATTTCAGTGAAAAAAGAATTGTCGATAAGGAACAGATGGAAGGAAAAGAAGATCAGCGCTCCAATCCAAAATGTCACTGCAAAAATTGCAAAACTGGAAGAAGAATTTAGACTCCTAAAGGCAGTTCACATATCACTGAAAATAGAATTGTCGATAAGGATCAGATCGAATGAAGAGAAGATCAGCGCTCCAATTGAAAATTTCACTGCAAGAATTGCAAAACTGGAAGAAGAATTTAGACTCCTAAAGGCAGTTCACATTTCACTGAAAAAAGAATTGTCGATAAGGAACAGATGGAAGGACAAGAAGATTAGCGCTCCAATCCAAAATTTCACTGCAAAAATTGCAAAACTGGAAGAAAAATTTCTACTCCTACAGGCAGGTCACATTTCAGTGAAAAAAGGATTGTTGATAAGGAACAGATGGAATGAAAAGAAGGTCAGTGCTCCAATCCAAAATTTCACTGTAAAAATTGCAAAACTGGAAGAAGAATTTAGACTCCTACAGGCAGGTCACATTTCACTGAAAAAAGAATTGTCAATAAGGATCAGATCGAATGAAGAGAAGATCAGCGCTCCAATCCAAAATGTCACTGCAAAAATTGCTAAACTGGAAGAAAAATTTCGACTCCTACAGGCAAGTCACATTTCAGTGAAAAAAGAATTGTCGATAAGCAACAGATTGAATGAAGAGAAGAACGGACTTATAATGAATGATTACATTGATAAAAAGGCAGAATTCGAAGCAGGCATTCAAATCCTACAGGTATTTCCAGTTTCCCTAATAGCCACGACACCGGAAATAGTAATTCCTCCACGTTGCAATCCAGGCTGGCAGAAGCATGCCTCACGCTGCTTTTCTTTAACCAACATCATAAGTAATGGGAAAGAGGCTCGTGAGGATTGCCAAAGGCATGGGGGTGACCTTGCAGTTGTTCAGGATATGGAGGACCAGAAATTCTTGACCAACCTGACGTATCAATACAAACAGAATCATTTTTCCGGCAAGGTTTTCCATGCAGCTTGGATCGGATTGACAGACGAGAAGTCTGAGAACAGTTTTGTGTGGGTCAACAACAAAACACCCCAATCAAGTGTCACTTTCTGGTCAAAAGGGGAGCCAAACAACTTCATTGCCGTTTGGGATAAAAACATAAATGGACAAGACTGTGTTGGCATTGTAGCACCAAATGACCTCCACATATCCCCATCATCATCTTCAGGCCAGGGATTCCCCTGGTCTGACCTACTCTCCCCCCTCCTCCTCCGCACTCTGAGAATCTCTAACCTGACAGAGAGCGATTCAGCTGTGTGCAAGTTCACAACAAACCAACCTACTTGGAGTTCAACTGGTTCAGCTGGAGTCACTCTATGTGTCACAGGTAACATTTACATCCAAACATTCGTTCATTTATTTCCTACTATTTTGTTTGGTTCACTTGAGTGTGTCTGTGCACTTTAATATGCATGTGTGTGTTGTCAGGTTGGACTAAAATAAATTCCTTATTCTCACACACAGATTTGCATGTGGAGCTGAGCACATCAGTGAATCCTTACTCTTATAACAATGCAGAGTTCAGGTGTCAGAGCAGTTGTCGGCTTCCTGATCATCTGAACTACGTCTGGTACAAGAATCAACAGAAGAAGGAGGAGGAGGAAGGAGCATCTTATTCAGATACTTTTCGTCGTACAGACAGTTTCCTGTGCTGCTGAAGGACACGAGGATTTCCGCTCTCCGTCACTGGGTGAGTTTAATCTACAGTATTTCACTAACAGCACCATCTGCCCTAGTATTTGAGATAATGCATTGTACCATAACTTCATGTGTCTTAAAATACTTCTTTCTGCATGGGCACATTGAACTCTTGGGATACTACTGTCAGTACTGACAAAATAGTGTAGTACTAGTATTCTGCTTGTGTAAATAAAGATGCAAGACATGACTGCTCCCCAGAAGTGAAGCCAAAGCATTGTGATCGCCCCCTGGTGGCTGGCTGCAGTATAGAACATACATCCTGTCTCCTCCATGTTAGTGGGAAAGACATGGACCAATCCAAAAAGTCAAATGCATTTTTGTCAAAGATGGTTTGTGTCATTTTAAGTCGGTTTTATCACACTCTAATCGTCATGTTTCTCATAAGTTTGGTTTTAATTAGTTATTTGATGCAATGAAAAGTAGATTAAACTGCATGATTGACAGCTGAGGCTGACTCAGGAATGGTCGAGCACATGTATGGGAGGTACCTTGATACTGTGGCTCCTTCTCAGGGGTCACTGCTATGCAGACTGTGATTGCAAATGTGAAAGATGGCAGCGTAGGTATCCAGGATATTATGGCTTAATTTCTGGAGAGTGGGAGGAAGTGGAGACGTGTCGTCCATCTTTGGTTGACTCTACATAAAAGACACAGATCATTTCCTCCATATTGGCCCGTTTGCTCCATTATAAGAGCAACTTATACAAGGTCCCTCATGTTCCTCACCTCCAACAGTGTGTTTCTCCCTCACACTGAAGTCTAAAGGGCACTTCCCTGTGTTAGATGTGAACTGAAAGTTTCCTCATCTTGGAGAAGTCATCGTCTTAAAATGAAAACCTGCCGACTGGTGTTAGTTTTATAAATGTATAAGTCTATCTTCTGATTCTCTGATGTGCTCCGTGTTACAGTGTTATGGACTCAGACTGGCTTGGACGTGAGACACACTTCTACTGATATCTGTGCCGTCAGAGGATCAACAGTGGACATTGACTGTGCATGCACATACCGATCCAGGTTGAATCACCGTGATACAACAGTTCAGCAAACGTTCTGGTTCATTCAAGAGAATAAGAGGACTCACGTTGATCCATGGACTTATCCGGAGTATTCAGCTCGTGTGGAGTATATCTGTGAAAAGAAGAAGTGCACTCTGAGAATCTCTAACCTGAGAGAGAGCGACTCAGTTGTGTACAAGTTCAGGTTCACAACAAACCAACCTGGAGGGAGTTCAACTGGTCCAGCTGTAGTTACTCTGTCTGTGAGCTTTAGTTCTGATGTTGGTTTAGGTTGAAGGAAGATTCCCAGATCCTACGACCCTTTGTGAGTTGGTGTGTTGGGTTTTCCTTCTTTTGTACATTTTGCCGGCCTGTTGTTGAAGTTGTTATCTTTTCTGCAATAAATCAATCTTTTCCCTTTATGCTGTTACACTCTGAACAATTTTGGACGTCTTGGTGATGAGCCTGTGAGGCTGTGGTAACACCACCCGACTCATCTTGTGTCTTATACATGATATTCAATTTGGGCATGAATCCTGATAAAGGGTCAGAGCCAAGAGCCTGTTTGTTCAACTTTCTTTATAATTGGGAGACTGATGAAAACAGTCAGAATTATTTAGAGGACTGGTTTCTATGAGTGATTGATCTTTGGTGCAGCTTGATTGAATTGAGGGAGATTGAATTGATGGAGGCTGGCATGTGCACACATGGACACCAGAGGGGGCTTGAGCCACTGCCCTTTTCCTTCCTCGAGAGAAACAGCCCTTTTTTAAATACATTAAGATTATATTCCTGTTTGCTCACAGCTTCCCTCTCAAGCAAATATATTGAAATATAATAAAAACTCTAAATGTCAGACTAGTCTCTATAAACAAGCCTGTAACCTCACCAGCACCTCGGACACGGAGACCCAAGACTCCTCCTCCCTGATCGACCCGGGATCTAAGCCGGACCCGCTCTCCCCTGACCCTGCCCCTGCATCCTCTTGAAACCTGGACTCCTCCCCCAAGGGTGAGAAGATGGAGGCTTCTTTATCGTCATCCTACTCCTTGTTCTCCTCCTCCCTGACAGCTCAGAAAAACAGATCTAATAAAGATGCTGCCGCAGGGCCCAGTTGCAGGAATGTTCACAATATGTCTAATGCCCTTCAGTTGCTAAGACAGTTTTGAATATTCGCTTGAATATGAATCAACTAAATGACAGAGCCACATAAGTCACACAGGCTCTGTGCTGCTTAATGTGCATTCCTGCATTTAACATGTACAACTAGACAGGTGATGCCCCATTACTTAGATCTTTATGTTTACACAGTATTTGTCATTCAGGCAGTTTTAAGTTGATACACTTTGCTGATAATGATTAAGTCATAACTTCTTTGCCTTAAGTGGAGTAAAAGGTTGGAAATTCAGAACCCAGATTTCGGGCCTGTTCTCCATTTAACTTTTGTATTCGATGATTTTCCTCTGATTTTGACCTTTGTGCTCCTTCCAGACTGAAAGACTTTAGTTTTTGACGTATTCTTTAATAAATCCCTTAATTGCCTTAGCTTCATAGCAGCATTTGTGTTCTGTTCCCTGTGTTCCTGGCATCAGCTGCAACACGGATCTACCACCTGTGTGTTCATAATCCAGGTAGTGAGTGGGACACAAATGTTCCCTAACAAGCTGAATTCCACTTCTCTATTATCCCATCTTTTTGAGATGGCTGTAGTGCATTAAATCCCACAGAAAATAATGGAAGTATTGATACAATAATCATCACTAAATTAGTAAAATATATACTATTGTATGCAAGAGAGAGTCAGCAAATTATGTGTTTTGATTTTCAAACTGAAAAGAACAACCCTTGGAGCCATTGCAAACTCTTCAAACCAAAGCACTGTAACTCCTAATTAACTTAGAAATTTAGCAAAAAAGAGAGGGGGCACTCTACCTCCGCCCACCATCAGGTATCACAGCCTGTAAGTGATCTTTATTTCCTTCATTCAGGGATTTTCACCCACTCTTTGTTCAGGATCTGAGATATTATAACCCAACATGTTTTACATACAGTCTTTCAGTGATGTTCAGGTCAGGGGGCTGTGAGGGTCATCCCTAAATGTTCTTCCTCCTCAAGTGTTTCCTGGTGAAGATCGGCTTTGGATCATTGTCCCGTTTTTACTAAAGGACACTATTTGAATCCAGAATCTGCTGATTTAGTTAAATCCATTCTTCCAACAACCTGTTTAATATTTGCTGTGTGACTGGCTGCCACACAAACCCAAAGTTGTCTTCCTTTGGAGTTTTGTTTTCGGTGGCACAACTATTTGTGAATAATTCTTATTCGAACAAGTTGATAAAATAAAAGTAACAGTGCATTAACATAGGAAAGACTTCAAAAGTTCTAATGTCAAGTCATGTTTGCTGCAGTGTCAATCGCTCAAGGGGTTACCACACTTGAGTATACAACTGTTCACATTGTACCGATTTATTCATGTGATTATTTGGGATATCATTCTTGCAATAAATTTAATATTGAACACTTCACACTGTTCTCACAAACTGAAACATGTCATTCTACGTGGCCAACATTCACAATTTCTATCATAAACAGCTGACATGTGGTATTTTCCTTGTAAACTGATCTCCTGACAAACAAATAGACAAAAATACACCCAATTAAAAGCACTGTTTATCTTTTCTTCTTGAGTACAATACCTGCTTGTAAAAGAACATTAAGTATTAAAAGTAAAAAGTACGTGCTCAGAGTGGCCTAACAATCAACTACATAATTTACTTTGTCTATTGTTTAATACAAGAATAGTAGAGTCTGTCATATACAAATAGTAATCTGAATAAAGCCATGTATGGGGTGTTTGTAATGGCTGAGTCTCATAGCAAAATCCATTTCAGCAGACAGGCTTTGTCCTCATTGAAGGAGGCGGGTTCTAGTGGGACATGTAACGTTATGCATTATAAAAATGTATTGGAGAGAAAAGTACAGGTATTTGCTGATATATTTAGCTGAGTAAATGTACCTTAAAATAAATCTACCAAAGTACAGATAATGAAAATTGTGCAGTTACGAAGAAAAAACGTTGTTACATCGCACCATTGATCTCAGAATGCTGCTAATTTATCAGAGCAAAAGGGTTTTCTGGCCCAGTGCTCCAATTCTGCGTAATGGTTGTGCATCATTCATTTTAAATTATTAGCTTAATACTCATTTAAGTCAGTTCAGTGCAATTCCCCCTTCAGTTGTGAGAGTCACCCGAGTGCTCTGCTGGTCGTTTGTGTGATCCAGAAAGATCAGTGTTAATGACTTAATCGATAAGGCCTTAGGCTCTGAAGCCACCAAATAAAACAGAATTACTGCTTCAATATCACACACTGGGCTGCTGCTCTTACCTCCCTGGAGTCCACACTAAAAGGCGGATCCGCTGCAGCATGGGGAGAATGTTTCTTTTCGCTAGTCTGCACTGCAACAGCAGGCATTTTAGTCTTTTAAATGCAGTTTGTCCTTACAGAAATAATCAGCTTTTTGTCTATGATCAATGGCTCCTCACTGTGTTCAGATCATAGATGACTGAAAAAAGTACAAACCTAAAATACACAGTGTGTAATGCTCCTGTACCTGATGTATTTACAGGCGCAGCGCGTCCCATTTGGCAAGTCGGGCAGTTGCCCAGGGCCTCGGCCACCAGGGGGCCTCGTCGTATTTAAGATTTTTTTCTTTATTTTTCAAATAAATCACTCCTCATGTCCTCCTTCATTCAATATGAACCCAATAGCAAGACAGGCTTCATCGTACTTTCTTTTCAACTTGGTTTTTGAACACCGTGTCTTGTTTGTCACTGACCGGCAGCTTAACAGGAACGAGCTCTGATCTCACTGTGTGTCTCTGAGCGAATGTGAGAGGGCGGAGCCCCGGGGCCTGTGTGTGTGTGATGTCTGGGGACACACACGCACACACTCGCCCGCACAACACTGTACAGGTAGCCGCTGTAGAGCCGCGGGTTGCTGACCCCTGCCTACGGCGAAAGAACGATTTGTTTACAGTTCCACCGTTAAAGAGATGCGGACGTCAAAAGTTTTGACTCAAAACATTAGTTCCTCCTCACATATCCCCTACCGCAGTTGGGGCGCGCGACACAGTTTGAAAATCACTGCATTTGGGAGACCCAGAGGTGAACTGTCCCCCTCGCCCCCTCCCCTTCCCCCTTCTCACACAGCATCAAGCAGGGGCGCCTGCAGTTGCCAATTCCCCACACAGTGATATGATAGATAATAGAAAACCGCTTCGCGGGCCAGATGATTTTTTTGTGTGTGTGTTTGGTTAGTGCAGGGGTCGGCCACATGCGGCTCCGGAGCCCCTCTGCAGTTGCTCCCTGTACAGTGTTATGCATGTTGCGCATATTTTTCGCGAACGGTGAACTTAACGAATAAGTTTTCATATAATGAACGTGAGTGAACGTCACATTCACGTTCATTTTTTAAATCATCATCGTATCAGGCCGTCATGAAATACCAGGAGCGGGTGAATATGTGGGTGCGTGCTCCCAGTTAGCGGACACACACACAGGCCCTGGGGCTCCGCCCCCCGCCCCGCTCACTCGCTCAGAGAGACTCAGTGAGATCAGAGCTTGTTCACGTGAAGCAGCCGCTCAGTGACTTACCGGCTGCTTCTTATCAGTGGAAACAGTGAAAACAGAGTTTCTCTGGTCACAGCTGATCAGAGATCAGCGCTGCAGCTTCTTGATCAGAGTAGAAGCTGCATTTGGTTTGTACCGAGCTTCAGTGTCTGTGTCCGCCTCCAGTCTGACCTGGTCTCATGTTTTGTTTTAATATTTCGTCAACTAAAATATGCGTCACATCCTATTACGTCCTGGCGGTCTTACCTGCAGGTTGCTAATCTATAGTGTCCGACCCCCGGCCTCGGTAAACTAATCAGGGACAAATCCCCCAAAAGAAATGTCTGGGAGGTAAATAGAGAGTTTAATTCTGCGTGGACAGATTAATTTGCTTTCACTGCCAACGATGCAGGTTTACCTGTATGCTTGATATGTGGCGAGGAATTAGCAAACAATAAGAAATGTCATGTTGAAAGACATTTCCAGAGCGAGCACACAGCATCTGCTGAAAAGTACCAAGCTGGAGATGAGCAAAAAAAAGCATAGTTCTGTGTTTCATTTATTTCAAAGTAGGCCTACACATGTATTATGTTCTCCTCTTCATAAGAGTTTGGTGTTTACCTTTTTTGTAAAAGGTTTAAATAGCAGTTAAACAGTTTTTTTATTGTCGTTCTATAATTTAATAAATGCAACAAACTATAGTTTTTATATATATTGTATAACTATATATATAACTTTATAACCTGTGTTATCAAATTTTTTTTGGCTCCAGGCAGATTTAATTTGGGGGAAGAGGGGGCAAAATGGCTCTTTCGATAGTAAAGGTTGACTACCCCTGGGTTAGTATGACGCAAACACTAACTCACTCACTCACATGTCTCCCTTTCTCACACACGCTCACACAAGTCCATTTCACACACACTTATTTACTCACTTTTTCTCTTTCTCTTTCCCTCTCTCTCTCTCTTTCGCTCTCTCTCACACACACACACACACACACATAGTCAAAATAGATTTTTTTTTTTTTGGGGGGGGGGGCCTCAACATTTTTCTTTGCCCAGGGCCTCCAATTAGCCAAAACCGCCCCTGTTTATTTGTCTATTTTTAAATTGACAAATAGGAAACTCACACTCACATGTGAACATACAATTAATTTTGGAACACAGTGCATGTGGGTAGTGCATCCACCCAAGAGCACAAATGGACCTTGACATTTCTGTCAAAACCCCCAAAAATAAAATCCAACAACGTTCACACAAATCATTTTCATGTTACAAAAGTGCCACCTTGTGGTGCTAATAATAATTGCAATGTCTGAACTTCTACATAATCAGAATCAGAATTCTTTTATTTGCCAAGTATAATTGCACATACAGGAAATTGCCTTGGTGTCGTTCGTTGGTGCATTGAACATAAAACAACAATATGGAACAAAATATATACAGTACCAGAGTTATGGGCACGTGCGGTGCTAAGGTGCATATATTGGTGATAGTGCCAGTAATGTATCAGGTATAAATTATGTATGGGGGGGGGGGTGTTGCAGAGTCAGTGTGATGCAGGGGGCTTGTTTGTGAGCCCCACTGCCATTGGGAAAAAACTGTTCAGATGGCGCAAGGTTTTAGTCCTGATGGCCGGGAACCTTTTTCCGGATGGAAGTCTCTTGAAAAGGTGGTGACCGGGATGGGAAGGATCAGCAATGATCTTGCCTGCTCTCTTACTGGTCCTGGAGTGGAACAGGTCTAGGAGAGCCGGCAGGTCACAGCCGATGACCTTCTCAGCTGACCGAATGATCCGCTGCAGTCTGCCCTTGTCCTTGGCAGTGGAGGCAGCAAACCAGACGGTGATTAATGAGGTGAGGATGGACTCAATGATGGCTGTGTAGAACTCAACCATCACTTTCCGCAGCATTTTGAATTTCTTAAGTTGCCGCAGGAAGAACATCCTCTGCTGGGCCTTCTTGATGGTGGAGGTGATATTCTCCGTCCACCTCAGGTCCTGTGCAATGATCGTCCCCAGGAATCTGAAAGAGTCCACTGTTTTAACTGGGGAGTCGCACATAGTGAGGGGGGCGGTTTGTGCTGGTTAGGGTTAGGGTTAGGGTCTGCTACCATCTCTACAGTTTTCAAAGCATTCAGCTCCAGGTGGTTCTGGCTGCACCAGGAAGCCAGGCAGTTAACTTCCTCTCTGTAGGTGGCCTCGTACCCATTGGAGATTAATCCAATTAGGGTGGTGTCGTCAGCAAACTTCAGGAGTCTGACAAATAGGATTCGATTAATTGTGATCATCCATGCACTTGTATACTTTCACAAATGTTCATAGAATCAGCACCTTTCCAAGTAATGCTGGATCACTAATAGAAGCTAAGTGGAAGTTCAATCAGGACCGTTCTTTTGCATTTGTGACTTTACTGTCAATCTTTAAATCTGCTCTCCTCTGTGTCGCTGTCAAGTCAGTGATTTGCTGCGCCCCTCCTCCTCCTCAGTCACTATATCCAGTGTCCTGGTCGAGCCCAGCTCGGTCTACTCATCTCCACTCATCGGATCCTCAACAGTTCCTAGATCCCATCACCACCAGCGATGTAGACCTAGACGCCAAATCGACTCTTGTTTATATCAAATCACTTTCATTTTATTGTGCATGGTAATCAGTTTTTGTTCATTCTTTAAATGAAGTCTCTCCTGATTGAACTGGAGATGGTAGGCCATGCTGACGTTCACAGTTAAACAAGAAAACATAAACACACTGTGTTGTCCTTTTCTGACATTTTGGTCTATTCTTCTTCCTTTTGTAAAGTCTGAAGAAGATATTTATGGTGAGAGCTCAACGCACTGAATATTAAGGAAACACATGCCAATAGAAAAAACATGTCCAAATTAGCCAAAAACACATCAATTTGACAAGACATGCGCTGCAAAAAGTCACAACACAAGCAAATACAGTAAACGACAATGACAACGGAAAAGTTCCCAGGGAAATCAAACAGTCATGAACCTGACTGTAGTTCAATGCTTTGTGAAGTGCCATCACCACGGACAAGTACCACTGTTTGCAGCCACATGTCATCAAATTGATGAAGATGTATTCTGAGTTTGCTTGTGTTGTGAGTTAATTTGAACTTGCAGGGTATTAAAATCTCCTGACCACCGTAGATATTACCTCACAAAAAGTTTATATTTTCGTATAATTTGATAATGTTTACACAACTGCTGGGACTAACGAAGGTTAAAGTGTGATAAAACAGTGTGTTTTTTCACATGTGTGAAGAAGATCAGCGGCAACCGACACGGTTGAGACACACAACGCACATATGCGAACACAGACCGCTCCTCTAAACCCTCTTGGAGATTTGCATATAAATCGAGTGGTGTAAAAAGATACTGGCTGTCAAGCAGAGTCTGGGCCTGCTAGATAAGCTCATGTGTGACCACCTTGCTGCCTCCCTGCTCAAACCCCAGAGCCATAGGCATCAGTGAACTCCTGCTGGGTAGGGTGATGGAGAGTTTGAAAGGAGCTGACTGGTGTTACACACGTGTAGTGTTACATGCTAGGTGAGCCAAAGATGCTGTTTCTTGTGGTGATATTTATATTTTATCATTTCTGAGTAATGTGGAAGAAATGGTTTTTGAACTTTTTGGACAAATAGCTAAAGACTCCAATCTTGTCATCATATGAGTACCTTTCATTATTTGGAATATTTGACATGTCTGTGTTTATTTGCCTCCAATTGGCAGTTGGCATCCAAACAGATGCCAACTGTAGTTGGCTATAGGCACAGGTATGTGTGCTGCTCCTTGATATTAAATAACGATGGACGATAAGACAGCTCCCTAAAAGTGAAAGCAAAATGTCTTGATCAACCCACTGGTGGGTGGCTGGCTGCAGTATAGGTCATAAACCCTGCCTCCTCCATGGTAGGATATGGAAATTAGACCAAAGTCAAAGTATAAATTAAATACATTTTAAATATCTTAATATGGTCATTTTTTGTTGTGATCTATCAAACTGATGTATCTGCAAGAGTTCATTTTTTCAGGTAAGTTTGGTTTTACAAAGTTATTGGCTTCAGCAATGGGGGTGACAGCTGAGACTGTCTTGAGATATGGTCGAGAGCGTGTATTGGCTGGGCGATCACGACGGTACGGAGGTCAAACTTACTAAATGCCGCTTTCAACACAATTTTTTCTACATTGGTGGTGGGAGGCTGCTGATCTTAGGCACCAAGTGAAAAGTGAACATCCTTGCTCAGGGAAGCCATTCCCTTATAATGGCTGGGAAGAGCGTCTAATTTTATTTATTGATTGTTCACTGTGCTGTTACAGCAACAGCACATTGACTGCTGAAATCACCCAATCACTCACTAACCCCTACTTCACTAGTTTTGTGTGAATGTTTTTCTTTAGAGACGCAAGGAAAACTTGTGCAAAGCTGATTTCACATTACACAGCAGCACATCATCACTGTGGTATCAACCTAAAGTTCTTGAGGATCCATCAGTAAACTGAGAAAAGGAGAAGAAGAAGACAAATGGTTTACTGACCCTGACTAATCGACTACTTAATTAGTTTCTAATTATTTTTTAAATCGAATAAAACCATAATTTGTCGCAACCCTACAAATGTTTGCACAGTAAGGGTTACTGGTCAAATTTACAATTACTATGTTTTACCTGTTTGTAGAAACCCTGGAGAAGACAGCCCGTCATGATGCCAGCTCCACCTAAGGCTGACCAGTGGCCGGTTTGACCTGCTAGCTCAGATCGGTACCAGGACCTGTCTCCTGTTAGCTTCAGCCTCAAGGATGATTTGGCTTTCATTCATTTCGTCTCTTTTTGTGTCTTTTCTTTGACTTTGTATTAAATCTCATCAGGCAGAAAATGTACTACTTGTTTGGTGGGAACGCACCTTTACCCAGTAACGAGTAAAAAGCAAGGATCAAGAGACTTTTGACCTGGTTAGGTTACTCTGGGCATTACAGTACCTGGTGGGTTATTCAATGAGGGTTGGCTCTGGAGTGGAGGAGGTCTTCACTGCAGTTTAGGTTTTGTTGATAATCCCGAGAGTGATCCATGCTGCTGAGAATGCAGCAATACACTAGAATCAGGTGGGAACGAAGCCCTCCATTTATTTAACATTAGCTGATCATATTCATAGATACAGAGTAACTATAGTCATAATTTTGTTAAGTAACCAAAGTGACACTCTTACATTGTTCTACCTTAGTTGAAATACTGCTTTGGAAACACAGTAGGTGGCTCCATAAGATCTGTGACGTCAACAACACTTCATAGAATGTGACGGCTTACAGCAGATTTTATGTCTTTTACACAGTAGTTCACTGATTAATCTTATTTTAATCTGTGTTGTTAAATCCAACCTGAGGCCATAGACCTTGGCCTGGCTATGGCATTGTAATGATAAATATGGTTTTAAATGTTTGTTTTTTTTTAATGTCATGCTTGTTAATGGGCTAGATAAATGTGAGACATACTGCAGCACAGGTCACAACACTTGGGTGGCCATGTGGGGAAAAAAGAAAGCAGAATCACAGCCTTGTGGTTGTATGCCTTTCCCAACCGTTGCAGTTTCAGTCTAGGTAGATATTTTCCCGACATTGCGGTCACCATTAATTTTACCTCTGACCACGGAAATACTAATCTGTTCATCTCTGAGTCCAAATAATAACTCGAGATATCATGTTCAAGAGCCCAAAAACATTTACTTTGACCTTTGTCCACACAAATCCAATCTGTTAATCTGTAAAGCAAAGTGTATGTTTGTGCCAGTATAAAAATTATTTTCTCCAGATGTTCCTAAGACAACACGTTCACAAGGCGAAAATAGGTTTGGCAAGCTTGCTATGACCTTGACAAGTGAACGTTTGTACCAAATTTAGAAAAAATCTCTGAAGGAATTGTTGAGATATCATGTTCACAAGAATGGAATGGATAGACAACTTAAAAAACGTCATGACCCTAGCCACTGGCTTTCTCCGGCACAGAGGCATGAAAATTTAAAGGAGAGGGTATGTTAATACTGTGATTAAACTGCTGCCTTCATGAATATTTTCATATGGTTACGCTGACCTCAGCTCTACAATATGTTTTAACCTCATTCAGCTTCTTTTAGTTTGATAAGGCCAGCGCTTCCTTCACTCTTCTGGTTAAGTTATTGCGGTTTCCTGCCGCAGCAGGGGACTGTTTTTGACACACAAGCTCTGATGCACCCTCTGTAGGCTGGACAACAGCAAATCACAGTTAACTAGGAACTAGCTTTTTTAGCATGATGGAGGATTTTCTCACAGGAATGGGTGGAGACTAAAACAGAGCTTGAAAGAGACAAATTATTGGATTTACATTTACCAGGACCCAACATTAATTAACAGTATTATGCCTAAAACCTGTACATCATTTCAAATTAAACGTTACAGACATTTTATGGACACCTATGATCAAAAGTGCATCTTTTTAGCTGGTTTTATTTAGGCCTGAATTTTTACTCATGTGAAACCAGAAGCTTGATTTTTGGTTTTGAATGCCTGGGGCCGTTTATTTGAAAGTGTACCAGAGAAAAGATTTGCTCCTATAGTGACAACATTCTTTGAGTTCTATGTCATCACTCACGTACCAACCACAGCTTTAAAATACTTTATTATGCAGTTACTATGGGGTCAGACACACCTCCTCATTAAGATGAAAGTTTGGATTATTTTTGTTTCTCAGAGTTGATCGGAGACGTTTTCTCAATCACTCCTGAACTCACACAACTTGCTAAATACCTTTAGGCTAAAATTGTCTCTTTTGGAGTCTCTTTTACTGCTACAACTCGACCCGCGCAGCCTTTACCGTATCCATTATGCGCCATCAATGGTTCCATCCCAGGAAATGTGTCATTTCATATTGCTATGACAAATGAGACATCCAGGATTATGTGTTTTTCATTCTCTCAGGCACCTGTCACAGATTTGACAGCAGGGGAAATTGTATCTCTGTGAACAAGAGAAGTAGACTTTTCGGTTTCTCAAGAACTGTCTTTGGTGGCCTGCTAATATTAGACAATGGCAAGATTACTTACAGGGCTTGTACAGAGGCGGAGGGTGTTTTTAACCTCACTGCTTTACTATAAAAGACAAGACTACTGATGCTCATTTAATGTCTTAAGACTCTAGCCTTTCTGAGTAGCTATTTCTACACTTGTTGAATACAAAAGATGACACATCCATGGCACGTGGAGTTGAACTATCTACTTTCATTATTGTGTGATTAGTTATCACTTTACTAGATGGTAGTGAAAAGAAAAGGACTGGAAGCAGGTGTTATAGGATCGACGTGGACAGAAAACAGCCTTTGTGACTTTTTCTCTTTTTCTACACACCACCTTTCCTGCCCCCGCTTCATGTCAGCATGAACAATTATTTTTGTGACATCATTCCCTGGGAGGGTTTTTCGTACAAAATCAGTGGATGGGCATATGAACGTTGCCATCTTAGGCCAGTGATGTTGTTTAGAGTCTATCTTGTAGCTACCGGAGAATGAAGCGACAGCTGCAAAGTTTTGCTGATACATGCTGTGCCATCTGCAAGTCTCGGCTGCCAATCATAACGTTTCACCCCATTTTTATAATCCAAATTACCTGAAAACGCTTGCACAAACTTCAGAGTGATTAAAAACTACCTGAAATGACAGAAAGCATCTTTGATGTGTACTTTGAATTGTTAAGATTGGTCCAAGACCCACTTACTAACATGGAAGAGGTAGGATTTATGACCTCAACAGCAGCCAGCCACCAGGGGGGGTGATAGAGGCAATTTGGCTTCACATTTGGAGAGCTGTCATGTCGTCCATCTTTATAGACAGTCAATGATATACAACTATTTAGAAGTAGCAGTCATCCAACTCGTCGAACTACTGTTAAAAAATGCTTTAATTTATAGATTGTACATTTTTGCCTTTATTCAATATTTAACAGTGAAGGTAAAAGTATCTAAAAAGTACGGAAATAAATAAAAAATACTTAAAGTATCTACATGTGATCATAAATCTGTTTCATTTCATTGATAATGTTTTTGTCCAAGCCAGACGCGCCAGCTGCAGTTTCTGGGCCCTTCTCAGAAAATGCCTTTTCCCTTTCTCTACACTTCCATTAGGCTCAGCGTACTAGGCAATCATTTTGGAAATACACAATCCAATGTTAATTATTGATTGCTTGGGCTCTTGTATCCAAATCTGTTAAAGGCATTACATATTGACTCCCAGTAGCCATGGCTGTACCATTAATTCATTATCAATCTCTTCAGGTTGATCAATACAGTCTTAAGTACTAACTGCTGTGCGGGTGAATGGGAGCTTCATGGTGATTGCTGGATGTGCAAATATCCCTCTGGAGACTGGATTACTGATCCTGACAGACAGGTACAACAATGACCAATTACACCATTCACTACTTAGATTGATTAGATTCAGAATTCAACTTTTCATCCTGACGAAGCTAAAGACAAATATAAGCATGTGCAGTATCCAACCCAAGCCAATAGTTTGCTTTCCTAGTGTGTAATGGTTCATATCAGCCCATTTGCAAGATGCAATTTACATATTTACCACTAGATGACAGTCTTTAATTTCATTGCTCTCATGCCTCTTGGCTTTATCAGAAGATGTTGTCTTTTCACCACGCTGCTTATCAGCTACTTCCAGTGGGATCTTCAGCTCTCCAGGATCATAAATGCATTAAGATAAAAACTGCCATGTGATGCAGAGTGTACACACATGCAGTATATTTGTACTGTACTCTGCTACAGGCACATGCTTGTGAAAAGCCCACACAGGATCCCTCGCTCCTGCATGTTGAAGATGAATCACTGATCAATACGCTGCCGTCTGAAGCAGCCGTGCTCATCCCCTTTGGCTGTAACTCCCCTTATAAAAACCGATGCCAGATGGTTCCCCACACTGCTGCAGGCAAATGTGTGGAGCAGTGACCTCTAACACCAAAGCAGGGTTTTTGATTTTTTTGTTTTTTCTTTCGGTTTATTTTTATTCTGCGTTTTCCAGGGAATAAAAGGCCAGAGGCTGAAAAAGGAAAAATCTTTCTCTATACAAAAAATATAGATTTCAATCTTTAAAGGTGTTAGATTCTACCAAGAAATTGTATGAAATGCATTTCAATGTTTTACTTGTTACTTCTTACATGTAAAATGTAACTGCACTTTGCATTGAGTGACAAATATGACTGTCCCATTGCAGAGTAACCAAATTGTAGTTACAATTTGTCCCCCTTTGCTGCACACTCAATCACAGGTAAAGTGCAATTCAACAAACTCTATGTATTTGATGTTATTTTTTAAGGAAATTACTTAGCAACAATGACTGTTCATCTAACACGACTTCATTTCCTGGGCTTTTTGCTTTTTGAAATTTTCTCGACAAATCCAGCAGCCTTTTTAGGAAACTTCCCTCCATAAAAGACAGTCGCTTCAGGAAGCTTTCACACATGACCCTGAAGTAATGTAGAGATCATCTGGAGGAGCTGTGAGGTGTGTGCAATGTCTGACTGACCAAACCATAATGAACCGGCTGACACTCCAGTGACATGTAAGCGTATAAATTAGCGTATTGTGGCACAGCTTTGCCCTGAATTTTACCCTCTGATCATAAACAGTCCACCCATTTTGTCAATGAGAGAATCATGGTGGGTGGGTGGTATCTCTGAAGGGAGTTTTTTTTCTCTCTGTTGGGTTTCTCTATAATATTCTAAGGTCTTGACCTTACTACATATAACGTGACTTGAGAGAATGCATGTTGTGTGTATGTTGGGAGTTGGTGCTATACAAATATTTTTCTTAAATGGTCAGTTTTTTTGTGTGTCCCTAATATTTCTCACAGAGTAGTTTTTCTTTTTTTGACCACCAGTAGAGCAGGGTAGCACAGCACAGACTGAAGGAAGAGAATGAGCGGATAATCCTGGACACAGTTTCTCTTTAGTTATCACCAGTTTGGGTTATCACCTATTATCTTTGGATTCAGCGTTTCATCTCTTTGTTAACGGAGCACACCTGAGAAACCGTTTGAATAAAATATGTATTGATCACCTTCTTAAATAACCAATTATATATATATAAACAAATCAGACTTAACCTATACAAGATGTTAAATGATGCATCCTAAGCTCTATCCAAATTGTATCTTTGGTGTACACTCTATTAACTCGACCACTCGCATTTCTGCTTGTAAATTTTACAATCTCTAAAGTCCTGGAGAACAGATCAATACTGTGTTTTCTCGAGTGATTCTTACATGAGACACGTCAATATTCTGGTGTGAAATGATGTGATTCTTGCAGATGAACTCATGCACCTGAGTATCTCCTCTGTAGCCCCTTCAGCATTGCTCTTGTGAAAGACAGTAGAAATCTCTGTTGGGGTCCCGGCAGCTGTGACCTCCCGAAGCGACGCCAGAGCAAAGCAGCTCTGCCATAAAGTCCCATCCCCGCTTCTTTCTCCAGCAAAGACAATTAGCAGAAGTACCCGCATCTGTCTGAGCGTTTATCAGTTTAGCTGCACCTGTTTCAGGTTTGGCCGTGGTTCATTCAGATCCAGTTTGGTTGGGGTTCAGCTGCGCCTTTTCAGCTTGTAACAGCAAAAGAAGAGGTGTAGCAGCGAGCCTTTCTGAATGTGCCAGCCAGCATCAGGGCCTATCTGTGCAGGACACAGGCTGCTGCATCAGCATTTCGCTCATAGAGACAGAGAAGAAAAACCTTCTATTGTCAGGTTACGAGGCTCATGAGAGGCCACAGGGGGCGGCAGCTACACATTGTTCTCTCTCCGCACTGCTCTGCCTGTTGTTCTCCTCCCCTTCTTTAATTGTGTTTTGGGTTTTCTCAGATTTTTTCTGCCGTCTTTGTGCTTATCATCTTCCTCCTCTCCTATTCCGCCTTTTCTTTTTTTAAATCCCTCGCTTTTCGCTTTTCTTTATCGCTCAGTTTCCCCTGCCATGAAATCACAAGCTTCTCGCCAATTTTGTTCCTTCTCTCTAATTCAACTGAAGACGACGGCAGAGTCAACATCCTTTACATCAGAGACAGCCCCCACCCAGAGCCAGCACAAGTGGACAGAACAGAGGAGAAAACAAACTCTGTATCCCCCCCCTCAACACACTGTGGATGCTGATCTTTCCCAGAGTTCACCTTGATGTAAATGTGCAGCTAATCAATACACGACATTACAGCAGTAACAATAGGCTTGGCAAATTACCCCTGTGAAGGCCCACTTGGGAATTGGGTTCATTTATTTAAGAGCTCCTTTGTTGCCAGTGGTGCCGCTTTAGTGGCCAAAAAGTTTTCTCTCCTTTTTTTCCTCCATCTTTTCCCTGTTTTTCTGCTTTGCCCCTCAGTCCACCCCCTCATATCCCCCCAGCACTTGGGTCTTCTTGGGACTGATCGGCTGGGGCCTGTATCTTATCTGCAGGCAAACACTGCTGTTGTATGTTTGACTTTGAGTGGTTAACTCAGTTCCTTTGGTGAAATGCTAGCGTGGGTCTTTATTTTGCTTTTGAAGGACAAAAGACAGTCACTTGGACAGCCACTGTGTGTTTCCACAAACATGCACGCACACATACACATGCACCTTATTGCTTACAGTGTGATTTTTCGTTACTGTGTTTATTCACTATAAGGAAGATAAAACAGCTGGTCAGTTTATCCATATGATGTGAAGCCATACAGTTAGAGATGTGGATGTTGTTACTGTTTTTCCTAGCCAGAGATAAGAAGGTTGATCGATCATATGACTACGTTTGTGTGTTAGGCACAGCTTTGACGGCATAGATAACCTGGCTTAGCATGAAGGAGAGAGACAAGGGGAAGGAGCCTTGTTCTTTCCTAGACTTTTTTTTGCATCAATTCTCATCCTCAATGCAAAACATAAATTCACTGGACTGGATAAATGAAGTTTAAATTAAGTGTAATTACACATGGGGGAAAAACCTATCAACTGTCTATGTTCTAAAATGTTGAAGAAAATGTGTCTGCGTGTTCATACACCAGACGGTCTTTAGACCAGGCTTGTGAAATGTTTAAAGAGTTTAAGAAACACAAACATTTCATGGGGCTGTATAAAGGTGGTATTAATGCTAACATTGGGTTAATTCTAACATAGGCATGGCCACAAGGACATGTCTTAACATGCACCATGTTCAATCAAATTTTTAAACAGTTACCATGCTGGTAACAAGCACAAAAAAGTAAACAACTACAACTATTAGCAATGTCTTTATTTGTATGTTTTATACTTAAGATGGTACTGGATGAAAAGTCGGGGAATCAGCAAGATCTGCAGTATGGGGACTTTTGCAATTGTATTAATCTTTTGGAGACATTTTATTTCATTGTTGATTAAATTGTAAATCAATCAATGTGAAACAACTCATTATGACAAAGTTTTTAGGATTTCTAACAAGCACTATATTTTAACAATGTAAGATCTGATGCAAATGGCTAGTGCACAGTGGAAGTTAATGGTAAATGGTTTTGTATTTATATAGCGCTTGTTTTGTACACCCACTTATTTCAGTACACATTATCTTCATAAAGTACCTTTTAAAATATCTTATAATACTGTGCCCCTGCTTGGTCTAAAGCACAGGTTTTTCTTTGCTGCCTCAAATCAGCACCTCAAGACAGCAATTTGCCAATAATGCACCTGACCACATCTCAATTTAAGATTTATAAAGAATCAAAAACTGAAATCCCTAAAAAAATCCTGTGATCAAATAGTGAATTACTTTGGTAAATTGCTTTTCTAGTATTAATGACCTCTTAGGGTGAATTTGAGGTTCAGTATCTTGCCTAAGGATACTAGGATTTGCAGAATGAAGGAGCCTTGGGATAGAAGCACTAGCCACCTGGTTAGTTGATGACCCACTTTACCGTCTGAGCCACATATTTACTTCTGTAATGTATGGAACACATTCACAGCTTGTTCTGTTATGGTTTTGAAAGTAACAGTGAAATGTCTCTTTCTCATATATTTATTCTCAACATAAAATACAATTAGTTTTTGACATTTTAATAGACATTAAAATCAGACCTTGTGATTGCCAGTGGGAGATTTGTTCCCTTTTGAGTCAGCAGTGTAACATTTTATTAACCAGATATTTTTTGTATTCCCTTGTATTCATCTGACCTCATTATCAAGCGTTTTGGTCTTAAGAGAACATTGCCTCAAGCTAAATAAAAACAACACATCTGCGCTTTTTCAAAAGAAACAGCAAATAATTTTTGTTCTGAGCAGGTAACAGATAATTGCCCAAGGACAGGAGATGGTAACAATATAGAATACAAAAAAATTAGGACAGAAGGCCAGAGAGAAACTAGTTAAATTTACTTGGGTCTTTTCTTTAAGCCTTAAACAGAAACATCAGTAATGTTTTGCGTATAACACAGCACATACAAACTCAAGAGACTGTGCTGACTTCATGTTACTTTAGTGTAGCAGTGTATCATTTGACATTATAATCCTACCCAACATTAAGATTAAGATTAAGATACATTTAATTGTCCCAAACAAATGCACAGACATGCACAGGCACACTCATGCAGGTAGGGAAATTTAACCTCTGCTTTTAACCCATCTGGTGCAGGACACACAGAGCAGTGAGCGACCATGTAAGGCGCACGGGGAGCAGATGTTGGGGAAGTAAGGTGCCTTGCTCAGGGGCACTAGACACGGTAAGGAGAATTCTCTTTGATTTTTGGACAGATCAATCCAGGTTCGTCATTTTGTTGTTTCTCCGTGAAGTCGAACCAGAGACGAACCAGAGACCGTTTCTGCCCATAGTCCAAGTATCTGCCACTAGTCCACCGATACTTACTAGTTCATAATATCAAACACGAAGAGTCAGGCACCGGAAAAAAAATTCTCAACTGTAAATGTCACTTGCTCTGACAACTCGACAAAATGCTACATTTCTTTAATTCCTATGAGTTGCTATTTTACAGGCTTAAAGTTAACTGCTATTTGTTCTATTTAGTCGTAGAAACTTCATGCACTATGAAATACTCCAACCTGTCTAGTCTCACGTTCAGCCCTTCAGGAAGCTTGTGTAAATCTCTTAGATTGAGTTTATCACTGTATCCTCTTCCATCAAGTCAGCAGTTTCCTGGAAGTTACTGCTAGCTAAGTAACACTAATTAGCTGTCAACCCCAAATTATCTACTTTAATGACCAAGGGTATGATCTAAGGCAAATGGCAGAAGTGCACAGTTTGAGCATGTCCTGCATCCACTCATGTGGTTTAACCCTTTAGAATATTATGCCAGTGGTTGGTCAATAGCATGATTGCTTTCTGCTGCCTCAAGTTCAGCCATAAGTCAATAATGCACCTGACCACACTTCATTTTAAGACCAACAAGTGCTCCTGGGCTCTGATAGGTGCAATAGCATTTGCAATTTTAATAATGGGAGTGCTGGACGAGAAAATGACAGCTGCATCAGACTGAAGCAAAGAGGTATTGTGCAAAAAATGTCAGATCAATCTCGATGTGCCTGCACAGCCTCCTGCAGCACAAGCCATAAACAATTTCGTATTTCTGTACTGCTGAAAGATGTTAAACTGGGGGTGTAATCTTGAATTCTTGGTTATAAAGCGTTTTGGCAATGTTTTCAATAGGTTTCATTGAGTGATTAAATATCCAATTACGCATAAGTACTGCCTAATTTTTATTTAAGTGACATGATGCCATTCATAAACCTCACTCATGAAGTGAGTAATGAATTTAAGATAATGTTGAGACAGGATGAGAGATCATAAACTGACATGCAGTGCAGGTAAGGACAAGTTACCATGTCAACGGAAGCACACAGGTTACAGCTTGTGTGATATTAGGTCTCGTGGGACCACCTCGGCTTCTGTGTTGCGTGACACACAGGGATGCACCACTGAACCCTCTTTGAAGGCACATGGGCTACTATATAAATACAGATGTGGCCAGATGGGATGTGTGACCTGTGTTGCATTCGCTGCATGGAAGGGTGAACACCTTTAGAAAGATTTGGCATATTTCATGCTTTCGGTTTCATCCTGGTGCTACTGATCTCGCACTAGGAGATGTACAATTAGTTCATTAATTCCATATTTAAAAAAAATGCGAGTAAATGTCAGAAAAACTGCTTTGGTGCTTACTAGCCTTGCCTTGCAGAAGAGCGATGATATGCACAACCTTTTTCTGAACTAGCTTTTAACAACCCCTCAACATGGTGGGTCTACTTTCCTTATTTCTGCTCTCAGCCATTTTCAATGGCTATCGCACTAAAGGCAGTGATAAGAGGTTCTCAGTGCAGAGATCTTTAAGAATGACCCTTAAAATGAACACTTTGATTAGTAAAGTATATGAGGTAAAGTGCAAAACTACAAAATCGGCATATGGTCTGTTATATTTGGCAAATCTTAAATAATCCAGAATATCTTTTGTTCAATTTAAAAACAATGGTTAAATGCAAATAATACACACACAGTTCAAAAACTGGACCTTGTATTGTGGAATGAGAACAAGTGAATAAAACTAAATAGTAATATATCAATCATCTAAACACCACTGAACTAATCCAACCAGCCCCCGTCAGTATTATGAATGGGGGCAGCTGTAGTGCTACAGAGGTGAAGTGGTTGACAAAAATGTAAATGGAGAAATTGGATTGTACTTTAATACGATTTTTCAAATTAAAAAAATTACTCGGATGATTGAGCTGCACAAGAAACGGTACATTTTCATATTTCCATGCATATTCAAACAGGCCGCTCAAATGTCCATTTGATGCAGGAAGATTGAATTGTCCCTCTGAAGTATGAACTCAAGGACATAGGAAATCATTTCCTTGTAGTGGAGTGGAACCACATTCACAGTCTGAAAAATAAGGCTTATACCACAACACTAGAATATTTATGAGAAGCAGCACATTATACACTACTGTCTAAACACACAGGTCCAATGTGGGTACTTATAAAAGAACAAATCTGTTAAGGTTCTGCCTGCTGGGACCATAACCCAACATTTTCTCCTTTCCCTTCCTCTGCTCCTCTCCAGTCATCAACCATTTCATACATGCAAACCATACTGCTTTATGAATGATGCACTGGGGAGACAAAAATGGAAGGTGCCTTTTTTTTGTCACTGGCGTCCTCTGCTCTGCTTGTATAACAATACGATGTAAATATACAGTCAGCTGTATGCCAGAGACAATCAGCACAGCAGGGGAGCCACAAGACAAGAACAGACGGAGAGAGCGTGATGGAATGAGTCAAGACTTTAGAATAAATATCTCAGAGCGATCCATCAGTCTGTTCTTGACTTTGCTTGAAATAAAGCGTTTTAATGAAGGAGCTGAGAGAAGTTTGTTTAATGAAGCGCTGCAATGAATCAGGGAAAGCTCAAAGCAAACTTTGTTTGGTCTTCATTATCGATGTCCTTCACCTCAAAATAATAGATAAATCCAATGCCTCTGCTGGAACATGTACATTTTTGCTCCGTTAAAAGATTTATTTGCAGATGCGTTTTTTTCCCAAAAATCTAATTAGAACAGATTTGATATGTATCACAATTAATTAGAATATATTCAAACAGGACCTTGATAGGGCGGTTTCCCTCCTTGTTTATGCGTCACAGATTCTAGCTCTTTATGATGATAATGAAAGAGGGGTCGTCCTCGAACCAGACGGTTGGCAGTTCAATCCTCAGACTTCCCCATCTGCAAGCCAAAGTGTCCTTGGGCAAGGTACTGAACCCCTTAATGGCCCCTCATAGATGTTAAATGCACTAATCGGAAGTCTCTTTGGATAAAAGCGTTGACCAAATGAGATGTATTGTAACAATTTGGGCTGGAGACCCATCATTATTTTATTCTCAATCATTGTCACAGACAAGCCATCCAACATAGAGGCATGCTGGTTTAACACCTGCTTTAAAGAAAGGTTTAATTTAGCTGCCTCGAGATCAGTCATCCTTAAAGCCACGGTGAAGGCACACATGAAAAAAGATGGATCAGTTTTAGGTCTGTGTGCTTTGATGACCTTCAGAGGGGGTGAGGCGTCATTCTGTTTTCATGAATTGCCAGAGGAAGCCAATGTCTATCTCATCTGTGCAGCTTGTTGAAATGGAACCTCTCTTCCCTGCGTCTCTTTGATCTCCTCTGAATAACAGTGTGGGAGGAAGCTTGCTGGTACTGCATAGGCTTAAACAGCCATCAGTGGACTAACTATATTCTCTCTATCCTTCGAAATTCTCCCAAATTGTCTCCTTGTTTTAAATGACCCAAACCATCCGGAGAGCAGTGTTGTACTGAACCTCAGGGTGACCTCGGCTTGACCTGTACGAGAGGCCACAGACTATATGCAGGGGGTAAATGTGGTCAAGGCCAGAATCCATAACTGTGAAATTGCCTCGCACTCTAACATGCCCCAGCCAAAGATCATTCAACTCTTGTATCATTCATCTATCAATGTGTGTCTTTGCAGTATAATGCAAGACAGGCCGGGAGTGGTTTGCTTGTCATTAGAAAAACATATCCCCGGGATCACTTCACTGGTAACTGTTTCTACCCATTAAACAAAGTGCTGTCAAATGATTTCTCATGACCAGCAATAAATTCAACTGTGGGGCTATTCATATTTTGTCTTTGTATGTAAATGTCCTTTTTAGTCTTAGAGCCCGCAACTGCTCATTATAATTCCTCATTTCTCTCCTCCATCACCTTGATTCACACCACTTATTCATAATTCTGCTTCAAAGCAGATTTCTCCCCAAAGCAGGTTTCCATTACCTTGTTAACAAGATCAGTCTCCTGTTGCTCTCCTGCTAAATTAATTCCTTCTTGAGGTATTCTATGAGTCAGCAGAAAAGGGGAGGTGTTGCCTGAATACTGGGTTTAAATTTAGTTGTATGTTAAATGTTGGTTTAAATGAAACAGCACGCATTAGATAAATTCACAACACTAAACTTAAAAGCGGTGCATCATGGGTTGTTTTCTTGTTTGTGAGCCAGTTTTTATCATATTTGATTAAATCCTCTTTAAAGCCCTTTAAGCCCATTAATAGAATTCTGAAAAAACTACAATAAAAAAAATCACAAACCCTAGTTTTAAGTGACCCTATTTAATGGAGCAATCTAATAGTAATTTGTCTTATAACTATACGCAGTCTGTAGAAATAATGCTATGTCAACTGGAAACCTGATAATGTCTCTGCTGGAGCCTGGTGTCAGCTGGAGGTTTGGTGACATGGTAACGGCTCAGAGGGCTCATCGTTAGCTCGGTCTCAAAAGCTCCCAGAGCTTCTCTCACTGCTTTGTTTACTTTGGCATCTTGTTAAGTGTGACACCTCAGTTCATAAGTTTAATATAAAGATTGTAAAGGGATTGTAAATACTTTAAAATATAGTTTTTATAATGTTTATACATTATAGGACTCGTTGTATCCCACAATGCAACGTGAAAAGTAATGTGCGATCAAGTTTGCTTACTGAGCGATGTATACCAAAATGCATTAAGCTCGTGCTGAATAAGCAAAAAACAGCTGCCAATCAGCACAGAGTTCTGCATGATATGCATCTATGCTATGTCTAGATACAAAGCCTCAGATGTGACTTACTTACAGGCAGCAGAAAATTGAAAAGCCTTAATATGTATAATATGAAGCGACTGACATTGATATGGTACATTTAAACTGAGCAGCAACAATGGGACACAACCGATACAAAATAAAGTAACTTGATTCGTTGGCAGTGCCCAGTGTGAATGATAGAGACACAGAGAGGAGCAGTAAATTACTGACACAGTCTGTTAAAACAGTAATACATTACTTTTCTACTGGCCAAACATGTATGCAAAGACTCCAAATGAACACTGTAACCAGCATTTGTATAAGAACGGTTCTTTCCCAAGCTTTTTGCTCCATATAAACTGTTGATCACTATATCCGTGATCACTATAATCAATTTCCACTGTATATTCATGACCAATGAACAGAGATATTAACCTGCCCAAATGACCCTTTAAGCCTTTGACTGCAACTCGGTGCTTATTTTTTAAATCTCATTACGCAATCCTCAGGGAGATTGACCACTGTACTATCTTGTCTCCATTTGTAGAGATTTCTAGAAATGATTTGGACTGATGATAGCTAAACTCTTTTGAATCACTCTGGAACCCTCTTCTCAGAGCTCTTTTTGGCGAGTCAATGAATCAATCTAAGATTATGTGTAGAGCCCATATTCACAAATTACAATTAGTCTCATAGGGATTAACCTCTGCCCTTAACCCTCAACAAGACAAAGAGGAAAAAACGTAGAAACCTCAAGTAGATCCACATGTGAGGGATCCCATATGGGGACGGACAGAAGTGGAATAAATGTTGTGTGTAGCTGAACACATCAACAAAATTACTTAAAAAACATATTGTTCTTCTCAATATGAACAATACAATGATTTGTATCTTAAGTTTATCTGAATTTTTATTTAGATGGAGAAATTACCATATTTTAGACAAATTATTCTTAGATGCAGGTCAGCTATTTTAAATGCGTTCACGTACTTATGCAACAAGCCATAAAGGGACCAACCCCGACACATGATGTATGCTTCCACATTAGTCAGAAACATTATACTGGGCCCTGGGGAAATATTTGAGAGTAAACGCTGTAGTTACAGTCTTATGTGTGTGCATTTGTGCATGCCTTTCTGCTGTGGGGGTGGTTGCTCTGGTGGATGAATAATGAGTGCGTGTGTGTGTGTATGTGTGTGTGTGTGTGTGTGTGTGTGTGTTTGTGTGTGTGTGTGTGTGTGTGTGTGTGTGTGTGTGTGTGTGTGTGTGTGTGTGTGTGTGTGTGTGTGTGTGTGTGTGTGTGTGTGTGTGTGTGTGTGTGTGTGTGTGTGTGTGTGTGTGGATGTGGCATTTGGTGGTATGTGTGCCATTGGGGAAACACAGATGGAGAGAGAGGTTTTTGGATATGATCATGTTTATGAACTCATACTTCCAGGTTTGAATTAGCTGTAAATAAGTATTTTCATGTGTTCTACATGTGAGGAGGACCAATAGTGACAGATTAAGTACTTCTTCCTCAATCTGTTAACCTGTAGGTTTAAATTCTCCACCCTTACATGTGGAGCTGGAATAACACTTAAGTGTACGACTCCCATCTATCCCCTCATGTGGCAAACAATGCATTCGGATTTGTCACTGTCAAATATGTAATTTCAGCAGCAGTCAAAGTAAATAGCCCAGCCTCCCACAGTACTTTATTAATGCTTTACATATCACAGCGGAGCAGAAAATGCCTACAACCATGCCCCCGTGTGTGTGATCAGGCTGTGGCGTGAGTCATTTCTCACCATGGCTCTTTGCACAGGATCGATTGTCATGAAAAATGTGACACGTCAGCTGTGTAATTGTGTGTGTGTGCCTGTAGTGTGTACAAAATTGTAGGGTTGAGCGAATGTGTTGCTTTACCACATGCATTTGTTCATGCGTGATTGTTAATGTGTGGGCCTTTTTGTACGTTTGCCTCCCGTGAAGAAAGAACTTGGAAAACGATTCAGGGCCTGCAGCCTTCTGAGGCTGTATTAGAAGACCGATTTGGTCAAATCGGTCTAGAGTCTAGAATGGTTCCTGTTCGAAGGCTACGAAAAATGTAACCCGACATATTGCATCTTCTCATCCCTGAGAAATGAAGGCTCCAAACGGAAGGATCCTTCTCTGGTTAACCCTCCCCATGAGTCATCGGGCTTTGCTGACAAACCGTTTTTTTCCAAAAGGCAAGGGTGCTGGGATGTATCTTGCTTCAACTCGAACAGCTGTCAGTACGCATGTAACGAACACTAAGGGGCAATAAAGCTGTCATGTTGTGTCCAACTGCAGCTCTGTTGCAAGGTGACAGCAGTCAGGGAGGGACAAGCTGGTGACGCCAATCATGGAAATACTCTGTTGACCAGACTATTCCATTTTGGTTCGGCCTTCCCGTTCTACCTGGCCCACAGAAACTGCTTACAGAGTGCGCCATATAGATCGCGTCCTGTGAAGGAGCAGCACCTGATTTGAGACATGACTCATACATATGTCCTTGTTTAAAAGTAGTCTCCTTATGCCGTCGTTTGTCATCCCTCCATGCAAGTCTTCACAATCACACGTGTAGGTACATGTTTGGACGTTATGTTAATGTGAATGATCCACTTAAAACTCACCCATGATCAGGATGATGTTAACTTTACACACAGTCAGCTGTCTGCTACATTTCTTAGCTGGCAGGTAGTTGGTCATACACAGAAGAAAATAAAAAAGTGTCTAGGATCAACAGTGTGTGAATCAACTTTAACACATGACGTACATCTTCAAAGATCAATATTGTGATATTTTACATTAAGAGGAACATTTTGCCACAAAGAGCAGGCAACACTGCGACCGATACATCCCACCCAGGATTTTTCAGACTACTTTATATATTGATTGCTATCAGGATGTGAAAAGGATTTCAACAAACAGGTTGCAAGGTGTGTTTTATTCCTATCTATTCCTTGCTGCACTATGACTGAAATAAGGAATAATTATTTTGTCAATTCTGTGTGATTTTGGTGGGTGGCCTGTTTTGGGTATAAAATAACAGCTGTTATTTGAAGAGACGTACACAATTAGTAGAGTGTTTTGTTAAATGATGCAGTGGCTTTTACGTTAAAGTCCCAGACCTGTGCTCTGTTTGTATAGTGATGGACTGTTGTCTGCTGTTTCCCTCTCTGGGGATGTATCTTAGATAAACCTCTGACTGAACTCAATTAGTTACTAAAGCTCCCTGCTTGGTGTCAGCGCAGTTATATAAGGAGCAGATTTGTTTCAGGTTTATATTTAATCGATGAGTGTAATTTTATGTGACATCTGCCTTTACGGGACAGAAGGTCTGCCTATCAGTGAAGTCAAACCGTGGGATTGTTTGGTCGATTACTGGAGTGGAGTATCTGACATTTAGAGTTTTGTTTTGTTGTTTCTGTTTAGATCTTGTCAGGCTAGCTCCTTACAATTTAAAAGGGACATGCTTGCGTAATGGCTGAAGGTACAAAGTGGTGGAAGGCAGGTTCCCAGGTTAAATATTTACCTGAGCGATAAAGAATTAGAAATAGACCTGAGATCTGTTCTGAGAAGCAGTGGTTTTAAATTTGAGACATGTCATCGACTGCAGACATTTTCAGGTTCTGAAGAAACAATCATTCTTTATTTAGATGAAATAAATCCGATCTTCGGTTAGTTGCCGTGGTCAGTTTTATGAGTTCTAATGATTCTAAATATCCTATGTAGTCTAATTTGAAGTTGGGTCAAATCATAAGTAGCGCTACAGTTTAGACCATGAAGACAGAACCGAAATGAGCTGGTCTGGTCTACAGAAGATTTACCTGATTGGCGTTACCAGGCTACCCCACCCTTCCTGCCATCACATATAGCAAAAGAGCTGCTGTTGGACGTGATAAGAAATATTTAATGACCATTGTTTTTATATAATTTATGGTAAGGTGATGGGTTGACTTAAAGTGTGAGATTTGTTTGTCACAAAAGCACAATGAATCCTGGGATAGCTTGGCCACATGACGATCCACCTCTTTGTTTCTAGGGGATGAAAGAATGCATTTGAAGGAGCCTTGAAAATGAAACTGTCTAGTTCTGCCACTGCTGCAAAATCGGTCGACAAATTCAGCCTCTGAAGGATCCGTCCCCTGAATTGCAACACAGCTACAGATGGACAACACCTCTCCACTCCCTCATTTGATACTAAAATGGAGCCAATACATCCTAAATAAAAATAAGGCTACGTTGTAGCACTAACGGGCCCGAGCACATGCATTTTTAAGCCTGTTGCGGTCGGTGGAGAGAGTCAATGATTCTCTCCACCGACCAGCCGGTGGAGAGAGTCAATGACCAAGTGCACATCTCCACGTTGCATGAGTTTTGCGTACTAAGGCCTGGACAAACACTTCACTTGCTGCGTCCGTCAGGCAATGTCGATCCTTGCCTGCAAATTGCTCATTACAGTCCACGCTATCAATTGCAGATCACACAGTGGAAATTGGATGTAGATCTAATGATAGTTGTAAAGCAAAGCTGAGTTCCTGTTGCCAGTAGGTGGCGCCATCAATAGTATTACATACAGACTCATAGATCTGTTCAAGTACGGGCTCTGATAAAGCATTAGCAATTTTGATTAAATTGGACAATGTTACAACGATACAATTTTCACACTGATCAGTCGGTGGCGCTATGACCCTGAATTAATATAAATATAAGGTGTGTGACGAAAAATTGAAATTCAAGGTAGTATTTATCCCCATTTTGTTGGGATGACACTCATCTTCATATGAAGTTGATCAGATGAAAGCCCTGGGACAAGTTTGTCAAAGTAATAATGTAGAAAACGGCCAAAATGGCGACTAAATCCCAAATGGTGGGCTTCCTCTTTTTTTAATTCCAAAAGCTGACTGAGGGGCTTTTTCTTGGATGGCGTTGTTGAGCCATTTTGCCATTTCCACTTCAAATTACTCCAGAATACAATTACTGTTTGGAGTTTAGAATTTCCTGCAAATCTTGGAATGAATTGGAGCATGTCTAGGCCCTGAAAAAGCCCAAATGGGAAATACAAATCCTTCAAAATACAATAGGGCCTCCCACCGTAGGTGATCAGGCCCTAGTACTCCTTACAGTTTCAATAGGGCCTCCCACCGTTTGGTGCTCGGGCCCTAAATAGGAACACTGCCATCTTGCTCTGGTCATATGATCTGGAGCCACAGTCTGCAGCTATCGGGGGAGCCATGGTAGAGAGGTCTCCCCGATACACAAATATATGTTTTAACGCGTCAAATAAGTAATTAAATCAAATGTACAATATACTATCCTAAGCTTTTTCATTTGACCCTTGTCCTGTCTACTAACATGGAGGGGGTATGTTTTATGACATATATTACAGCCAACCACGAGGCGGTGATCAAGATGCTTTGGCTTCCCTCTCAGGTGGTTAGTCCTGTTTTCATCTTTATGCGCAGTCTATGTTGGCCAAATGCATTTCATCACAAATTGGATATTGTTATTTTTTTGTACAGAATATAGAATCAGTGTTACAGTGTATTTGTGTGCCAAACCCCCAGGAGGAAGCCTTGGGGCAATACAGTGGATGTGGTGGTGCAGAAAGAAAAAACTGCCCCGGAAAATGTCTCTGTAATTTAATGTTGTATCTCACAAGGATGGATCACGCTCATTATTTTGTCTGCACTGCGGACTGTAATGCACAAAAATGCATACAAAAGGTCTCTCGGTGGGGCAGCTAAAATATTCATAAGCACAAATGTGTTCTGATGCTGCATGTTGATCCAAAAACGACCTTTATCCCTACAGCTGGTAAATAAGAGCTGCTCCCGCTGCACCATTAATGTCGTCACACGGACCGAAAACATGGGCCTGCACTTCGCTGCATCCAAAACCCAATTTCAGGAGACATCTTTCCTAATTTATGTCACTGAAGCAGCGGCAGGTTTCCCTCTGCAAGCTGTGTCGCATTTACACAGGCCCCCGAGGGATTCCAGCGGACGTGAAACCAAGCCTCCTCGCTGAGGGTGATACATTTTTAAGAAGCCAGTTCCTGTCTGCTTACCATGTTATCAGAAATATACCGATTGAGAAAACCTGCCATCGCATGTGATTGGGGGAAGAACGAAGGTGCAGGGAAACTTGATGGCTGGAGCGAGGCTTTGTTGTAGATAATGTGTGGATTTCTTTTGAGCTCTGCTCCAGTAGCCTCCTTCCTTTCTTCCTGCTTTCATTCCGTCTCTCAGCCCTCTCTTCCTCATTTGCTTCCACAACCATACTTTATGTACACAATCAATTATTCAGCATGCAGTTTTCACAAGCCACTCTGCCATGTGCATGCCTTTTGCTTTAGCGTCACATAAACACGGCCAGTGTTTATGTGACTGCAGACATGGAGCACCACAGCTACAGCTCGCTCTTCCATTCTGAGACCATGTCGGACATTTACCAAGGAGGACCAATACTGTCTGCAAGGCCTTTGATTTGTCGACAGATTAATACTGATCTTGTCCTATACTGCTTTTTTTAAAGTCTGGCTAGATCGCCTATAACAATCTGAGATTTCTTGTAAAAATAGATAGTTAATAAAATGTGAAAATAATCTCTAAGAAAAAGGAGTTTGACTTTTACAAATGTGAGCTGTGGCAATGTTTTGTTTTGATACAAATAGACTGACGTTTAGTCCGAACCAAAGGTGTGAAACTAGCCAATAGGCTAAAAAACTGAACCATGGTTTGGATGTGAAAACAAAGTTCACACTCTTTGACCAATTGCAGGAAGATGACACAGCATTGAACAATAGAGGAAGAAAAAGGAGCAGAAGCAGCTTGCAAGAATGCTTGCCTCTGACTATATTCTGCTGGTAGTAATACTGCAAGATTCACTAAGTGATCCGGTTCATTTATTTTCAGCACTTTAAAAAAAAAAGATAGTGACAACAATAGCCGAACATACAATATGTCCACATTGGACGCATGCCCGTCTACAAACCACTCAGTGTCAGAGTGCATGTAGGTGATGATGACATGTATGTATATGCAAATGTTTAGTCTGCTCTATAAATTGTGAAACCAAAACTAAACAGATCAAACATGAAGCTACAGGACACTTAGAGCTCACCTTGCTGTGAGGTCTAGCTCCATACTGCTTGAACACATATTTATCAGATGTCAGTTGTACACAGGCTAATTTTAATTTCAAACGGCAGAGGAAAGCAGCACTGAGCACAGACGATCCAGAACTGGAGAAGTAAACTACGGCAAGCATCCTAATCAAGTCTGACCTGCTGGCATCAGGATACGCTTCTGCGCTTGTTCAAACGAAAGGAAGTAAAAATAGCTGCAGGAAGATGAAAGAGGGCAGAGTGTGGGTAAAAATGGAACACGAGAGACGTGCCTCAAATTCCTCAAATAGAATGAACGAAAAGAATAATGATCACAGCCTCCTTCTGCACTGTCACACTGCTTCCTGTGGTGACAGGAACATCATTTTCAAGAGCAAGAACAGCACTTTGTCACTCACTTGAACCAGCCTTATGTGTTTGTCTGTGTGTGCGTGTATGATGTGTGTGGCTGTGCTCTTGAGGACATGTCTTAAGTCTCGGATTTCGACGTAAAGAACGTTGATGTCACACCAACAAAAAAAAGATTCCTCCTGTGCCAAAGGCACTACAGAGTTGCCATTCCAGGGACACTGGCCAAAGGCAGTTTTCGCTGCAAAACATCCCATCACCAGTATCTTGCCGAAAGCTGACAATATAAACAGTTTTCACTTTGCTGCTGATCAACCAGAGCAGATGCTCTTGGCCTTGAAAGGCTCATCAAAGGCAGAAATCTTGGTGTCCTGCCTGTGGTGGTTATGGTTTGATAGATAAGTTTAAGTCTTAAAAATAAGCTGCATGATTTGAGAACTCTCCACAGAACCCATAAGGAACAAAACTCCAACTCACTTTCAAACAAATTGATGAAATACTGAATAAACATAGAGAAAAGCTTTATTTTTTTCGAGGAAGACATTCTTATATTGAATACAATGGGGAGACAGTTGGCCTTCACCCTTTGTAAGATTCCCTGCCTAGAAATTAAAATGATTTGCGAGTAATTTATCTTTTGGTGGAAACATAATTTGCTGCCTGAATTAGTTTCACTAGCTAAAGGGTTGGTTTTAACTACATGCTGTTTGTGGAGATCATATCTCCAAGATGCTGGTCATCCTGTTATTTGAATCCAGTCCAGAGAGACACGGTTGAATTATAAAACGGATCTCTGAGGGTTTTTTTCAGCCCAACATGAAGAATTGCTTCTTCATTTATTAAAAAGGAAATATGCTCATGACAGCTGCTTGGGCACCAAGCGGGGGACAAAACAACAGGCAACAGAAAAGGTCGACCCAATAAAAGTAAGGGTATCTGCATAAATAAAGCCATGGTAATCCATCAAATAATTGAGGCTTTTTACTCATAACCTACAATGTTGACCTCATGGTTGCACTTGATGAAAGGTCAGGGGATCATGATTATAAAGAAACTCAGGAGGATTCATCCTTTGGGTACCACGAAGGCTCTGTAGTATACTTACATGAAATCCATCTTATAGTTTTTGAGAAACGATACAAAAGCAAAAAACTCAATGTCATAAGGGATGAGGATGAATTAGATAAGAGAGAAAACAGAGAGAGAATAGAGTGTTTTGATTTGAATGCAGCTTTAACCTTCCTCATGTAGAATGTTTATGTAAATGGTCTTATACTCGAGGTCTAGAAAGAGAATATTCTCTCAGATATTCTCTTGAATGACCAGCAGAGGGACACTTCCATACAGCATGGTTTTCATTTAGTAAGTTATGGTCCCATTTAGAGTAAAACAGACATTAAACGCAGCATGCATTGGGATAGGATACTGTGTGACTGTGTGGGCGTGCAGCGTCCTCAAACTTTTAGTCGAGCTCCTGTCCTGCCCCCCCTCAATATGATTTACCTCTGGTCTCAAAAATCCAAGATGGCGCTGCACAAAATGCCAAAGTCAAGTCTTCAAAAGTACAGCTCACAACAAATGGGTGATGCTATGGTGGATTCCCTTTTTGTTTCATGATCAAAGTGACACCCTCTAGTCACTCACTATTGACTCTGGCTCTAGAAAAACTCTTGGTTGATTGAAATCTTCTTGTAAATGTACCACACTGTGTCTTATCTTACGTCCATCTCTGCTACGGACACGGAGATTCAGAGTTTGTAGAACAGAGAAGTTTGGAATTGTTCTGGCCACGTTTTAGTCTGAACAGGCAGAAATGGAGATGTTTGGAAATGATGGTGTAGAAACTCACAACTGCTTGCTGTATCTTCTCTGATTCGTCTGCCTCCAATCACATGTCAATCCTTCTGGAAGACATAATAGGAACGGCATTAGCCTCGACTACCAGTGAACATGGATAATGGCATGCCCTCTTGTGTCAGCATGCAGATGCTTAGTGTATGTTAGTGGTCATGTTATGTGCATTTTCAGGCGACATAAATAGTTTCAAAGGAAAACATAGTAATATGGATCATCATCGTCTTATCATTTAACCTCATCAGTATCGAAACAAATTCTAAATAAGTAAATAATTCTTATTACCAGGCCAAACATTCTGACAAATACCAATTCTGTTGACACTCAGAGGCTCAATGTTGACGGAGCAAAGTTATCCTGCTGTGTTTAAATGATAGGCCATGTTGTTACTGCTCTTTGGTGTGCTAACTACTTTTTGCACAGTATTCACTTGATTGTTGGGTCACTCTGTTTTAGTCAAATGCTGCTACACTGCTGGATCTTTGACATGGTATAAATTTGTTTGGAGCCGACACAGATTAAGCGTTATTTAAGTCAAACTGAGAAATCTTTAGGTTCAGTCTTTAGGTTCTAAATTCTTCTGTTTCTCCCAAATCGGAAAAAAATTGAATAATCCTGCTATGATGTTTTTTGTTCCTTATAAATGTTACACGGGCGAGTGTCAGACAGATGAGAATTTAGTCCGATTAGTGCACACATAACAGTGCATAAGACAGTACAGCACTTATACTGATTTATTTAACCATTTCTTTTGTGTGAAATATGATGCAGAGTCAGTGACACTCCTAACATTTCCGTGGAAAAGCCCAAGAGACTGTACTCTCCTCCTCCTCCTGTCCAGTCTTTTCATTTGCCTGCAACAGTATCTGCAGTATCCATGCCCTCTATCTCGCTCTCTCTCTCTGCAGAGGGGTTTCCCTGCACTGGCATTCCCTCGCTCCCTTATCTCTCCTCTGCTGCTGATACAGCGTGACCAGTATTATGCTTATGACCTAGTCCAAGATGGCTGCCTCCAGCTGGGAGCTCACGCTCACTCTTTTTTTCTGTCTCTCTCAGTCACTGTGCTGTGTCTGTACAGGCGTGAAGCGAGGCTTTAAAAAATACATGACCCTGGAGGAGGAGTGACACTCCGGTCAGCGTTTCTACAACCATCAAACCCTGAGCATAAGAGATTTATTATCATCCACAATCAAGTCATTTCTTCTGTCACTTAGGATATGTAGAAGTGCGGATCGCTCTCACGATGCAGGATGCAGTGCTTTTAATATTAGCCCTTAAGGTAACAGCACTGGATTTTCTGATGCAATGTACTCTTCACTGTACTGCTCCTATTTGTGCACGAGCACCTTGCTGATGCACATGCTCCAGAAGCATCACATGGTCACATCGGAAGCCCAGATGTTCTCTGTAGGTAGATCTGGTTTAATAGTAAATCTGCAGAGTGCGGATGAGAATTCTTGATTCATAATTTCAAAGTCAAAGGCAGTCCCACTGAGCCATGGTAAAAATCGATATTGCTTCAGCTCCAGAGCATATACTGTAAATGTCTTTTGTCATACTTTAGTATTAATGTGACTGGAGTAACCCAGATTCTTTATTCGGAACATGGGAGCTTTTTCAAAAGAATAGCACAGTAGGAGCTGATATTTTGGCTGAGAAGAAACCGTTTCATTTACTTATTGTATGAGAGCTGAGCAGTTATGTATGAAAATATCTGATTCATAACTGAAAAACTCAAGTGCTAAGTAATGGCCCATACTCATAATTAGGGTACATTTTAAAGCATTTTGGAGGCTAAATCACATTATTGGTTCTTGTACTGGGCTTTGCAAAATCACACACACACACACACACACACACACACACACACACACACAAACACACTGCATTGTAGTTGGCATGCATACCTCTTGATATCTAAAACACTTCAGACTGCAGCCATGTCTCAGCAGGTGTCTGCTTGTTCTTTATTGGCTTGTTGATTCTCCAAGTTATTTCATTTCAACAAATAGATCGTCCCACAGATTTCCCTGCTTTTGCTTACTCCAGCTGCAGAATTCCTGTTGGAAGGCTGTACATACGTATAAATATAAATATAATTTTTATTTAACTCTCAACATTATATCAGCAGTAGATATAAACCATGTGTTAACAAACTATCATACATCCAGAAGGCAGAGCGAGATTAGTAATAGATTGTTTTGGAACACCTGACAAGTGTCAGTCCACTATTCACTTTTATTTGGGGACGGTTTTGACTCCACCTGAGCCAAACAGCTGATTAACATCCAGTATGATGTTGGGTGGTACCTGCTCCACTATGATCACCAGGATGATGTGTGAGGCCAAATAAACAGGAGCTTGCTGACTGGTCCAGTTTCCAGGATAGGCCAACATATGATTCAAACATCAATTTTCAACTTTTTTTTACTTGTAAAAACAAATATAATTTATCATTATCATATTGATTTATATGTTCCATAAACCAACCCTTTTTTTGTGTGCATATTTCATGTTTATGTGAAAGAAAGTTTCAGCATGGTGAGTTGAGGAGAAAGTCTGAGACCACTTTCCCATTCACCCACACAAGTATATGGCGCGCAAGTGTGAGTTTGCATTCGGCCTGTGAACATCTGAACAGATTATGAGAGGGTTGCCATGGTGACACATCGTCCGCCCCGACAAAGTCTGGATGTTGAGACTCAGCATGACACTTTAATGAAGGGAACATTCCTCATGGAACGAAAACCGAGCAGAGCAGTGAAAGGAATGAAGGAGGGAGAAAAGGAAGGAAATTAACAAGCTCACAAAGAAACGGGGGGGAGGGGAAAAATCATACAAATGTTCATGTCATGTTGATGTATGGTACTGTAGAGATACTGTTTTTTGTGGTGGATGAAATGATACAACGCTCATGTATACTGACTCTTCTTTGTGAGAAGTTTATTCAAGAAAGAGTAGGGTTTCCTGCAGGAAGTCTCCCACTGGCTGTGGAAAGAATCCAGAAAAGTAAGAGCCCTGAGTAAACTGTGTAGCATCTACTTAAAGAAATAAGAGCGCAAGTAAGATTCATACAGATAGATATACAACTGAGGTTGATCGAGCAGCATGTCTTCCAGACACTTCCTAATATGAAAATATGAAAAAATGATTCCATCATACTCTTTTCTTTGAGTATGATGGTGCCGTGGTTAGAACTGCAGTCACCTCATTATCTCACAGCAAGAAGGTTCCTGTTCCCAGGTTCAAGCTTGGTTGGGTTCTTTTTTTGTGAGTTTGCATGTTATCCAGAGGCCTGGGGGGTTTTCTCCAGGTACTCAGGCTTCCTCCCGCAAAGACATGCAGATTGGGGTTAAGTTCCTTGGAGAATTTAGATTGACTGGAGGTGTGAATGTGAGAGTGAATGGTGATTTGTCTCTGAATGTCGGCCCTGTGATACACTGCCTCTCGTCAAACGTCAACTGGGATTGGCTCCGTCTCCCCCCGCGACCCTCAAAGGATAATGGATCGATGTTTTGCTATTGTGTTGTGACACATTTTTCTCTTCGTACCTTTTATGGGAAATACTCCAAACAAACAACACCGTAGTCGACTTTATTAGGCCTTATTTTCAGGAGATAATCTGTTTGAGAGAGATCAGAGTGTGAAGTCACTTTCTCAGACCTGGTGTTTTCTACAGGAGCTGCTGGAGTATCTGAGCAAGTTGTTTATAGCGCTAAAGAGAAGCTGTTTTTTGTAAGTTAGAGCATCTTCATTTAAACACGAGGGTGATAAAAAGTATCTAGTAATCTTTAGGATTACAGTAGAGAAAGTGTTCCATTGCCAATCGGGTGATGGTAAGATATCCACAAGCTGAAACTATTGCAGCAGTCTTGCAATAAATGTTACTTTCATGGAGATAATAATTTTCAGCTGTTTCTATATATATTTTTTTTTTATATAACTTTTTTATATGTTTGATAAATCACACAACTTTAGCTGAGTGGCTGAGATATTACAACAGCAGCAATATATTTCAGAATGTTTATTCCCAAGTCAAATCATCCAATTGGCTTTTGTTTATTTATTTATCTGTGCTTTATGTAATGACAGAGTGACTGCTCTGATGTATTAGCCAGCGCTGAGTGGGCTGATCAGGTCCATTACCCATCTACTAATAGAGGGCTCTCTCTTTTTTTATGCAGCCATTTATCTCCGACATCACCTGCAAGCTGGTCTAGATGAGGAAAAAGATTGTTAATTCAGCAGCAGATGATTTGGCATAAGAACCAATGGAGGGCAGATTAAGAGGAACCAGGGCCGTACCCAGAAAATACTGGATCATGGGTTGAAGAACCCACCCTTGAATAAGTCAAAACATTTTTTTTATATTAAATCGCTCGATTCTCAGATACTCTTTGTACTAAATAGAAAAGGTTTGCTCATAACACTAAAGTAACTCTTAGGGAAAAACACTTTTCATTAGCCACTGTAACGACTGTGCATTAAATATAAGGCTACAGCCAGCAGTCGTTCAGTTAGCCATATATTCAGATATAGACCATCATATAAACTCCTGTAAAAACACAAAATTTCTGTTATACTACTTTTTGTGTGGATTAAGCAAAAGAGATTTAATGTGGTGATTAGTGAGTTTTGGAAGTGCTGGTAGTCTCCATGTGACCACACTAGCTTCCTCATGTTGTGCAAACTGAAGCTGATTTTAAATAAACACGGAAATTGGACCTCATTTGTCCCATTGTGCTAAGATTGTAATGTGTTACCCGGGAACTAGTCGGCTGCTAAATTTCACTTGTTAGCGTTGAGATTCGAACACGATGTATGTAGTAGATCCCTACATGGATTCAACAGATTGTTTTCTTCACAGATTTCAGATTTGATTTGCTTTGCTTTGCTTTCACACCCCAAATCGAACAGACCAGCTTTTTGCTGGGAATGGACCGGGGTCAGTCACTTCAGGGGGGCTAGGTGGGGTTGTTTAGGGAGGCCTTAAATAATGCATAGTAATATTCCACACCAGACTAAACTTGTCCTATCACTAATTACTACTACTTTGTTGAGTCAGCTTGAAAAACAAATGATCTTACAAGATCTTCCTTGTCTTATTGAGGACCATTAAAATAATATCTATCCTCTTCTGAATAAATAATGTCTAAGACACTTCCCAGATAATTGTTTGAAAGTTGTGCAAACGTAAAACAAAGTCGAGCTCTTTTACTTCCAATGTGGCTATATATGCTGTTTTTAAAGATTTTTAATCCAATCCCATTTTTTCTACATCTCTCCCTTGCTGCTAAACTCACCCAGTGACAAGATAAGACGCTGTAATGAGATGGACATGACCTTAGTGTCCTCAGTGCTCCAGGGCCCTCATGAGGAAGATTGGAGGAGGCTGGAGCTATAGAAATGTGCCGTGGAGAGCTGATGGCTCCCCCCAGACAGAGACAGGTGTTGGATCTCCTTGCCTGGTGGGTCACGCTGTTGGTGACTTTGATTGGCAGCTGCCTGTGTGCACAGCAGCACCTCTCTGAACTGTGAGCGTTTGGTCTGCAGACGCTGCTTACAAACACTCAACATTACCTACTCCATCTTTCTCCCCTTTTCAGAAAACTTTACACACATGAAGGGACAAGGAATCAGTACTAATTTCAAATCAGCTCACTTTGATGCTCTTTTGTATCCATGATGGATATTTTATACCATATTTGTGCATTCACATACATTTCATGCTCAGGAAACCATTAACTGACCCCACTTGAATTTATCTTCTTTTTCCTCTAAAATCACTTTTGTATTACCCTTGAGATTTGATTTAGCTGTGCATTCACTGTCATCCCGAAAAAGCTATGGTTGTATGTGGATGAGATGTTAAGAGTCACTTTAGTAGTTAAAGGACTCAGAGTCAGTTGTCTTCTGAACCTTCTGTTTGGATACATTTTCATAGATTAACATTCAGTGACTTTCAAACACTCATGTAGATGAAGCTCCAAGCTAGTCCACACTCAACAGGTTAAAGTTACTGTAAGTGAACTAAAATGATTTTTTTCCTAGACTTGACAAACCTACATTCGAGGCACAGAAGACATTATACAGGTGGTTTTACTGAAGTCAAATTAATTATTGATGCTGATGATGTTTTAAAGTGTAAAAATTCAACTTGTTGCCTTTGATAATGAGCTGAACTTTGTTAAACCCAGGATCAGCTGAATAATTTTGACAAAATATTCACATCACACTGAATAAACTGTTATAGGATTATAGATAATTAGCAATTCAAGTATTCCAATTACAAAATATTCCTTTGAATAGCAGTGACATCGTCTACATACTAATTTGACAACTGTCTGTCAGTCTTAAAGCTCACAAACCGTTCGACTTATCGGCATCACACTTGGAATGTGTAGGAAATGTACTGTGAGTTTGGTGCAGTTTGGACATTTTCAATATTACATGTATTTATATATGAACATTTTATAAACAGGTGATCCATGCTCTGTAGTAGTCAGTGTGTTTGGGGCCTTGTGCCTACAGTAAGTCCTTGTACAGAGTTGAACATGTCTTCTTCCACGTCCTTCCTTGGATAAACTACAGCAGGGGTCAACAAGTGGGTCAAACTGCGGCTCGAAATTTTCGCCTAATCATTTTGATGGTTCGATTTCTATATCGGACTCACACAGATGGGCGGACCCGCGATGGATGCTGATCTGTCGTTGCAACAAAATTCATAGAATCTCTTCATGATTGACAATTTGTCATCAGGTTAAAAACGGCTTAATGTTTTGTTACCGCAATGCTATTTACCAAGCTTTTATTTTGAAATGTTGTGAACTTGAGTCTGAAGATTGTGTCGGCTAATAGGTTAATAGTTAAAAAAAACAATATAACTTATATATGAACTATGAACAGTAATGAAGCGAAATTTAGTTAAATCTTATTTAAAAAAACAGGCACTCTAAACTCTTAACCACAGATAAATCGTTCAGCAACCAAAGAATAAAAAGTGACAGGTTATTTTAGAACTGTTTGAGGAGGAGTCACTAATGATCAGTAATAATTATTAAGTAGCCCCATGATGATTTACACAGGACAAGTGAACAGAACATTCCAAACAGGCAGTTTTAGATCAGACACCCAACTAGTTAGACTTAATTGTAAAAACCTTTTATACATTCAAAAGGGAAGAATTGGCAGCCTCACTTTTGGCAGAAGGCGTTTCTGTCTCTCTGATTTGTAAGTAACTTCAAACAAGGGGATCAATGTTTCTCTTGGTAATGGACTTCCCTCATCCTCCACTCTACCTTTAAGGGGCAATTTCTAAATGAATGAATCCTTCTTGGACTGCTGCCTGTTTTGAAAATAGTAGTAATCAAATTGGCAGGATAGTGACTATTTGGCCACAGGTCTCCTTGTGCGGTGCAGTGAGATAAATATATGGGTTTTGGCTCCATTTAATTACGTAGCCATAAGCCTTTGTTTCTTTCAGCTTGCTGAGGAGATCTTTCTTGACTTCAGCAGGGGAAGCATAAAATAACAGGAAACGTGCTGATAATGTCCTCAAGAGGGCATTAGCCAATTCTGATGGTCTTATTGTTGGGTTGTATGTGTGGACCCAGTAATCCAGTATATCTCACAAAGACATTACAGGCATAAACACAACATTGTATTCATTTATATTGTGTTTATTTCCCTTTGGGGAGTTTCAGCCGTTCATAAAGGCCAGTATCTTGTGGTTTATAAAAGATGAGCAGTTTGCTTCAGTGCATTTCAAGGGTGAAGCTTAATCCTGCTCATGTAATGACCTTTATTGTGTGGGGGACAGCTGGCAGGGTAACACGTAGCGATTATAATATGGACTGATGAGCCCACAAGTAATTAAAATAATTCCTCTCGGTCATTAGCAAAAAGGTCCAAAGTGTCTACCTTGGAGAGGTCACTCCCTACAATGAATGGTTAAAGCACTTCCCAGTGGATCTTATAATTGCATTTGATTTGTCTCAAAGGATGCTGCATGGGTGTGTGACTTTTATTTCCGTTTGCTTCCAGTCAAAAACTACAATTACTACTAAATCATTCATACATTAATAATGCCATAACTGCTATGTATAACTACAAAACATAATTATATACGATTTTGGTTTTGGACATTAAATAAGATATGTAAAATACGAAGGGGTTCTATATTCTATTATCTAGTTCTATACTCCTAGTTTAAATCTCAATTAAGGTGAACAGAAGTTCCTCCAGTTCTCAAACAACCACTGACTAAACTTGCTGCAACTCAGATGGTACAGACTCCACATCACTGCTGTTCCATGACCCCTGCCTGCACCACAGCCTCCACTGAGTCACTGTTTTCTCCCACTGCTCAGTGTTCTGGGCTCCACATCTTCTTCATTTGATCTCCCATCAGTAAAAACATCACTCTGCCTTATCCTGGTCCCTCCATTCAGCCCCTGGTTTTAATCAGTTGGTGGTTTGACTGTACAGGGCCTGCCTCTCACCTGATGTACATCACTGGGAGGCTGGGAGCCTTCCACTGGCGCAAAGGTGTAAACAGCCCCCTCTGGATTTGGTGGAAACAGTACCCAGCAATGAATCAGCCTCGACAAGTCGAGAATTTTAAATCCACCTTCACCAGGTAAATTAACAAAGCATGAAAAAAAGCTGAGTTCACCATAGGGATAAAGAAAGAAAGGTAGCCATGAATCTTTAAAATAAATTAAACAAATGATTAAAATTAGCATACGTGAAGTCCGCCTCTTATAGTATCCTAATGGTATAAAGTTGCATTTCATCTAAAAAAAGCCAGATATTTTTGCTTAAGACCAAAGTAGATGATGTACATTCTTCAGGTGGAAAAATTAAATCATTATTCCAAATTAATGCGAGAGTTGCTCCTTGTCATATAAGCAACGTTTCGTATAACATCCAACCAATAGCTATAACACTTGGTTGTATTGAAGGGGGAGTTGGAGCCAATCCAATCACAAGTGGTCAGGACTAAGAATATGTGTTGACACCTGACACAAAAACTATTCTTTTGACCACTCTCGAACGGATCTCACTTCCCTTCTCAAATTATGTTGTCTTTAACTAGTCTGAGTTTACAGATGTGTGAGATGTCGCGAGTCGTTAAGAGCGAGTGAGAGAGAGAGAGTGGACGGTGTAGAGAGGAGTCAGGGCTGAGTGAATGAAACTGATCTTTCAAGAATATTGTGATGGTGGCAAAAAACAAATCGACATATGGACACTGTAAAGAGCAAAAATATGTTCCTGGTGAAAATGTAGTGGTTCAGAGACGTCAATTGAGTATATTGTCAGACCTGTACTCAGCACTGAACACTTGTGATTGGATTATTCAGGATGTATGTTGCTACAAGACCTGAACATATGTGTTCATAGCTTTCCATACATTCTATACAAAGGCAAAGATCCACTGCAGTTTTTCCTTTCTCAGTCAAGGATAAAGCCACAGTGTCCATACCCACAGATAAACTATATGCTCATTCCTCTCTTCACTTCACTTACTACCAATACATCATTGCACAGTGACCTTGAAGAGTGAACTGATATAGTAGCAGCTACACAAAGACGTTTTGTTTGCGTGCTCTGTGTGCCTGAGACAGGCATGATCAATATAGCAATCTAAATCCTAAACAAATGTAAAGTGTACTATTGGATTTACAGGCTGTGCTTTGACAGCAAAAGTGCAATATCATGGCATTCTCGCTAAGAAAATAAGAAGACGACTAATGGGGATTCCAGCAAAGATGGATGGGAGCTGGAACTGCTGAGCTCCAGCATTGTTGAAGAGACATCCTCCGCTATGGTCCAACAATGAAATCAAAGTCAAGAAGATAAATGAGGGAGAAAGTGCCATGGGAGAAGCAGCCATTGATCTGACAGAGAGACAGATCTGTCTTCCTTACTGTCTGCAGGAATCAGAATAATACAGTACAGATCACCTGAGGCTGACTGTCCGCGAGTTCCTCTAAACCTGCTTCATTTGTTCACATCATGTCCTCCATCTCTTCCAGGCCAAACCTCCCCAGATTTGATGGTTGATGAAAAATAGTTTCTCTAAGCCTAATTTACTCTTGAATGTTTTATTATTTTATCATTTTAATTACTTAATAGTTTCAGTTTATAACTTTTTTCTGTCTTAATGGATTTAAGCCAACTCCCCTGTTACTCTTAATCAATTGAAATATATAATACCGCATTTTGAAACTAACAATTAGTTTCAAAACTAATGCTGGCTGGCTGGCCTTTTTTCCAGCACAAGCCACTCAGTATAGTCACTCTGTATAATTTCCTCTTTGTCTACAGTTAGTTTGGGATTATTTGCAAACATGTAAACGTCTCCTGGTCCCACAGGCTGTGAGAGAAACCGACACACACACCTCTCAAATCAAAACAAAGAGTTGTACTGATTTGAGCGTCAAGCATGTTGACTGGTAATTCCAGCTCCTATTGGGAGTAGCTTTCAAAGTGGAAAATAAGAAATAAAGCCCTGGATGTACACTAAACACTGAGCAAAAAAAGGTTTAAAGAAACGGCCATGGGGATGTTCAGGGGAGCCCAGTGAAAGTTAGCTAACATGCTCTCTGAAGAATTATGTTCCAGCTTTTGCTCTAAGAATCCTTTTTCCTTAAGGTTAGAAATCTGGTATGAAAAGTGTTTCACAGGGAAATTTATGCATGCACTTGATATGAAATAGAAAATCTGTTGAAAATGCATATTTTGGGTTATGCAGTACTTTAGTTACAGAATGTTATGAGGTCGTCTGTCTATATTATCTGTCTGTAATATTATTTTAGGTGTTCAGGTGTCAGGATATTGGACTCGGGGCAAAGCCGTAGCTGTTTCCTAACTTCAATTCTACACTCAAAACAGTCTAGCAGTTGTGAGTGTATGCATCCTTACTTTTAATGTAAATACTCTTTTTCCAGAAGCTAGAAGTTTGTCACATGTTTGCAGAAAAAAGTATATCGAGTAAACAATTCATTTAAATAGCTTTCATCAAGTGTGCATGCAGATCGGAACATCTGCCATGTGTGCGTTCATGGATAGACGTGCCCAAGAACTCTAAATGAACATTTTTGATGTTATCTTGTCCGTAATTGCAGGAAGTGATTTGTCTCAAAGACAGGACATTTACATTTTGAATGTGCAATCTGTGCAAAGCTTCGCACTCACATCACAAGTCTCCTTGTAACCAACATGAGAAGACGTGTGAAAAGCAAAATCTCTGTATGCAGATACCAGCTGCTTGATGACACATGACCAGGGAGTAGAACAAGATTGAATGATAAAAGGACTTTTGCAAAATACAAAAAGATTTAACACCCAAACATTACTATTTCAGGTTTGGCATGAGTCAAAATCAGACTATGCTCTGTAGCATATAAACAGGAATATGTATCAAATATATAAACAACATAACCGCAATAATTCTTTATTTTAAATAAAGCCACTAGTCAGAATATTGGTATCCATGTAAACAGTGTAACGATGTCGGACAATGTAGAGTTTTAGACTCCAGAATATATGAATGGTGCTGAAGACACATGGTCTCTATGGGCTGCTTACTATACACTACATCATTCGTGCTCTGCTCTGCTTAACATCACAAGAAGTGTCATCAGCTAATTTAGTGTCCTGTACATCCGGAGCTTCTGATTAAACTCGCTCTTGTTCATTCACTTACTTGAAACATGTCAAGTAAAGAGGAGAACATGCTAAGTGTGCACATTGAGAAGCTCCCTTTGTTGCCATCTGTCTCCATCTCTCTAAAAAAAAACATCCATCCTTTCTTCCTCGCTGACAGTTTTTCTTTGTATCTTGTGTGTTTTCCCGTCTCCTGGCAAGTTGTGTTACTATGAGTGGCCAGCCGACAGGAACCTCATTTATCTGGCTTCCCCTCTGCTCTGCATCTGGTCGCACACACACACACACACACACACACACATCCACTGGTGCAGCCAATAATACGATTGGTTCTGTTGCACCCTGAAGACAACCTACAGAGGTATATCTGCTTCTAACAGACTGCTGGATCAAACCATGCGCTCAGCCGAAAACAGCCACAAAGACGAACAGGATAACTTAAGCTAATTTATGTCCTTTCAGGGTGCCGAAAGGTTCATTTTGTTGCTTTAAAACGGATTCAGCTCGGCTAGCAGTTTCCCCATGTTCCCAGTCTTTACGCTAAGCTAAACAGCTGCCGGCTCAAACTGGCAAATATTTGCTTGCTGACATGCCTAAGCTCCTTGGACAAGATACTGAGCTTCCAAACTGCCCTCCCCTCTCAGCTGTGCCCTTTGAGAGGGAGCGGGTACGGGTGCAGATACAGAATTTGTTTGCAGGTGAACATCCTGTAATTAAGGCATTTAATAAATCCGGATCCGCAATTTGTTTTCAGTCACAGTCAGATTGACAGTCAGCAGCAGTGGGAGAAGTTCTACCAGCATCGGTGCCCAGTGATCTTTGGCCATCCAGATACATGTTGCATTCTACGGCAGTCAGGCTGGATTCAGCATAAAGTTGGTAGATACTGCTCTTGCCTCCTGTGGTATATGGGCATGCAGCTATATTAGGCTACAGGAAGCATATAGTTCTCTACTGGTGGTTCCTAAAATCCCACCCTTGACTTATCAGCTTCAGAAGAAGAAACCCCCCCAGTAAAACTAAAAATTGCCTACATGCGTGTGAATTGATGGAAATTTATGGAAATGTGCCGTCAGCAACTGTTAAAGTGCTGTATTTGTTCCCTAAATATTTTACGTGTGACTGCTTTCTCAACAAAGGCCAGCATAAATAATAATAATAATAATATTTAATATGAGCAAGTGATGAATGCAATAATAAAGATTTGCCAAAATTCCTTTTATTTCTCTCAAAATGTCTACAGTAAAATCTTCTGAAACTGTACATACAGACAGTGGAGGTCACAATGATCAAGAGTGAGGTGAACATTCTCTGTCACCTCTCAGGGATAAAATAATATTTATTTTGTGCATGTTTGAGTAATATAATTGAAAAGTACCTGTATTACTCTTTAACGGTATCAAATTACTTGAAACTTGAGACTTTGAATACAGTAACATCATTTTTTATGTCAGAATTAAGTGTAGCCTGTGAAAACTGTTTCAAAATAAAGCTGGATGTAGCATATGCATATGCAACCAAACTATAACCTCTGTCAGTGTCTGCTGCTGTTGAAAAAGAATTACCCTCATGGAGTTAATAAAGTTGTCTGAACCTTAATGTACAGCGGGAATTCAAGAACAGGCCAAACTGCCTCTTGTTGTGCCTTCCTGTTAAAACTACACTGTTTCCACATAAGCTTTGCCCTCACAAAAAGATTGCTGTGTCCCCACACACTGACATTTTTATACATCTCATCTAATCAGGGCGAGCCTTGGGGCTTGGCATGTCCTCACCCTGTGCACAAGGCTCCAGAGAAATCACAGAGCTCCCAGACCCCTCAAGGATTTTCAAGAGTCTGCACCACGAGTTGTGTACACTAGTGTTTCAGTGTGTCGAGGTTATTCCATGCCAACAAAGCACAATGCAGAGCGTGAGTAATAACTCAGATTATTTATTGTTTATGGGATGTGAATCTGTCACAGCTGCATTACGACGTCCACAAAGCCATCTGAAGTCCCACTTACCGTCAAAACCACTTCCCAGCGAACCCTTTTCTTCCAAGTACATAAACTGCTCATTGATATTCCTCATGCAGTCTGTCAGTGTGTCTCATGGCATGTTTTGTCAGATTTGATGTCTTTATTTCATACGCTCACCATAATTACATGATTTACATCCAGCACTGCGGGTGTATGAGTGCATGATATCCACAATGGACTATTTATGAGATTGTGTGGAGGTTAACATATGGCCCTTGATTTACACATTCATGCAGTCATGAAGGGGGCGAGGAAAGAAAGAGAAAGTCACCCTTACATCTGTGTTCTGTTCCACTGGATCAGGAGACTATTCTGTGACTGCTGCCTGACCGATTTATTGGCTGGCCGAAAAGAAAGAGAAAAGTTGAAAACGGTGCAGAAAAGATGTCCATAATGTGTATTTTCTTATTTCCATACGTTGAAGGAAAAGTGAGAGTCAGTGCAGCACGAGGACACAGGAAAAGGGGAAGAGTCTATAAAAGGGGGCAGGATGTTCACCTCCTCTACCTTCTACACTGAGGCACACCTGTTAATATATAGAATGGGCCTTTTTTCAAATTTGTTTGTGTTAAAAGGGTATGCTGTTGCATGCATTGTTTGTAAAATCTGTATATTTTGGTGCAGCAGTTTCTGGTGCCAGGTTTCTTATGGGCTTTGTGCATTGTTTATCTGGGGTTAAACATATATAATGTATTTAGTTGTTTATGATTTAACTGAAAAGCCTAAATTACTGTTTGTTGTCATTGCCATTTTGACAAATTTAGGAATCATTACCAATATTCAAAATGTATATAAGCATTAGAAATGTTTCAGCATTGAACCTTAACATCCAGTTCAAGCTTGAGTTTTAAGGTAGTGATGGAAGATATGAGCATAACAAAAATAATCTTATTTCAGTATATGTTAGCACAGACAGATTGATAAGAAAGATTGTTTATCAATATTACTCATGCTAACAAATGTTGTATGCAATAAGGTACTAAGTTATACACATGCAACATTTTTTCCTCTGTTTCCATGTTTTGTTCCAGTTAACTAAATATCAACTATTTCTCTGAGGTCACGCATGGTGCATGGCTGAAGTCATAAAACTGTTTTGGTTAAATAAAAAAAAATGGTGGCTGGACTTTCAAAATACAAACCCCGGTTTTTCTGCAAAGGGTCAGTGTGGTGGTTTTAGTGGCATCGAGTGGTGAGGAAGTAGATCGGATTTAGTCAAATATCTCCCCTTTCCGAGTTTGAGGGAGAACCTGTGGTGGCCTTCAGGTTCTGTAAAAGTCTGAAAGGTGCTCTCCCGAGTCAGTGTTCGGTTTGTCCATTCTGGGCTACTGTAGAAACACGCCAGTAAAACAAGTCTGAAACTGTTGAAGAGGACCTGCCCAGTATGATTATAAAGGGTTGTAAAGGTAGCATGATTATACACTAATGGAGCATTATTATATTACATTTATAACTAGAGCTGCACCTAAATCTTACTGGTCGTTTAGAAGCTTATAGTTTCCCATATCACTCACCATCCCACCCTTGTCAACAACTCAACAACCATATACTGTAGGTTTCTTGTGGGAGCTCTAACCTTGATCTTCATGCAGATAGAAACAAATGTAAAGTAAAGACTGTGGAATGGTTGTGTTTACGCTAAAACTACAGAGCTTAATTTAGGAAAACATCATGGTTGGGTTAATGGTAAACAAATAAACACGATTAGCCAGTGAAACGGTCATTCACCGAAACAAACAGTGTGTGTGTGTGTGTGTAATAATTTTGGTTTATCCTTTCCGGTATGAACATGACCTTGTCGGGATCAGTTGTCCTCACGGGGTCTTAATGAAGTTAATTGAGATTAGATTAGCGTTAGGGTCCAATAATGGACTGCTGTGAAAACTTGTGTGTGTGCATATATGCCTATTCAGGTGACGAACAGAGGAACGAACAGAGAGATGGTCTGTGACATAAAAAGTAGAAAATGTCAGTGAAGCAGAATATATCTACAGTGATGGATAAAGTGAGGAAAGACCCCATTCATTTAAAGTAACTTTGTGACAGAGAGAAGCTGTGAAGTGGATGAATAACTGCCCGGGGCTGTCAAACACCTCTACTTGTTTTTATTTGTAGCTTTTTAGTGACAGGACCTTTTCAAATCATTAGTAGCTGAATACAGTCCAGCACAGAACTATCAATCTGCAGCTAATCCAGTCGACACCGATTTGTTAAGAGTTTTACAGGATGCATTGAGTGATAATTGCTCACTGTAAGAAGATGGCACACTTGCTGACATAGAATAGGTTAATTTAAGCTAAGAAGAGGAGTTAGCAACCAAACACCAGCAGAGTGGGAATATGTTTGAGCAGGTCTGATGTTCTTCAGAGACTCGTCTCAGTCTTGTGGGTGTTATCGCTAAGAGGAGTTTAGCCTATTATCCCTTTTTTCTGTCCAGTCACTGGTTTCTCATAAAGCAGAGGAGGTTGCTGCTGCAACAAATACCCTTTATGTCACAACATGACAAGTGCATATTGTGCTTATTTTTCATGGTGTTTCATTGCTGTGTGACAACCTGGCAAACATCCTCATTACCTCCGCCAAGGAGCTGATGTTTTCACCCCTTCCTGTTTGTTGGGTGGTTGGTTTGATTGTTCGCACGACTACACAGATATAAATGAACACATTTCGACACAAATTATGGAAGGATGGGGGATGAGTCGGAGAAGAACCCATTCCATTGTGGTAAGAGACCCAGGAATTTCTTTCAAAAACTTCACCTTTTCTTCCCAGGGAATAACTTATGGATCTTGATGAAAACAATCAGACACATTCGTGGAAATAATATGTATGCATTTGTGAAATTAAGTGCAGCGTGATTGAATTCAAGGGGACTCTGGGCCTTTGCTCTGAATGGCATTCTGGGTGATGGTCGACTGTGGAAAGAGACTGCCAGGGTTGTTTAACTTGTATTTTGTGTACAACTATTTCACCTGGATGGCTGACTTTAACTGAGTAGAAGATCAAGCCCCCAGGTACAGGAGCATGAACTGGGTGTATCTGTATTGAGAATGGCCTGATGTTTTAATGCTTTTCTTGCTTGTCATTTTCCAGGTTGTCAGGCTAGAGCCGCCACACTGCCTGCGTAATTCATGCGTCTCTGGTGCCGCATGCGGTTCACAGCTAAATAAAGGTTGAAAATTATTTCTGCTATCGTATCTTTCAAGCAGCAGTGTCTTGTCGAAGTCGGTGTTTGAAGGGAGGAGAAGCAGACCCAGAACTTGCAGCATAAGATACTTTTTTACACAGAAGGTTCACAGGTCAGATGGGCTCCATGGTATGCCCGGAGAAATCACACAGGCCAAATAGTGAAAATCTGACTTGACTCTGCAGGGCAAGGCGTTTTATAGGGGAGTTGTTTATCACAGACCTAGAGATAAAATAACGTCACACAACAGGGCCTTCTGCCTAAATTTGGGAATGTTCCTTAAGATTTAGGAACCTGCTGAAAACCATCTCTCCTCTTATTAATCCATAGGTAGTTCAAGGATAGTTTGGACAAGGAGAAACAAACGGAAAACATCTGGAGATAATACTTAAAGGTCTGAACATAAGATTCAAGGCGCCTTAAGATATTAACATGTCAGTATGATCTATGCCTATGCTAGAGAAATTCATTATCTGGATATTAAAATATAATTTATGGTTTGTAACTGTGCTATGGATATCCATAAGCTGAATAAAAGTAAATGTCATTATGCTTCATAACTATGTTCAAAAGATGTCTAAGTGAAATATACTATACTACCTTCTTGTTATAGCCAACGGTACCTTGACTGCTGGATGAAATCATCAGAGCGATTGTCAGACCTTAGGCTATTGCAGTGGGCCTCGGGTTCCTCCTGGTGCAGAACAATGCCCGGCCTCATGTGGCCAGAGTGTGTAGGCAGTTCCTGGATGACCAAGGCAGTGATGCCATGACCTAAATCCAATTGAGCACCTATGGGACGTTATGTATCGGTGTATCCGACACCACCAAGTACCGCCACAGACTGTCCAGGAGCTCACTGTTGCCGTCTTCCAGGTCTGTAAAAACACTAACACTAACACTAGTGTTAGTGTTTTTACACTCAGCTATAGTTATTTCAACACTGTAGGGAGTTCAAAATTAACACTAGCTAATATGTGTTGTGTCAATAGTACTCTACACTAGTGTCATTATAATAAAATGTTACACTGACTGCAGTTGAAAATGCTACACTGACTACCAATGCATTCAGACCAATGGGTGTAAAATTTGACTACCAATAAACCCACCCACCCTTTACCACCACAACCACCCACCAAACCATCACAAAAAATACACAAGGCAAACACTTCTTTAGAAAAATAGTCTTATTAAATGGACACCACACCACATTAACAATTAGCAGTGCATGGATTCACATATAATTACAGTATGGAACAAGTTACACTTGGTCATCTGTGTCATATGAAAATTGCCTATAACAAGGATATGGCTTCCCTGCATTCATCACCAGTCAACTGCTTCTCATCTGAATTGATTCTGTGTGGAGTCTTGGGGCCCTCTTGGAAATTGGTCCTGGATTTTTTGCTGTCTTGAGCAGAGTTCCGCTGAACAGTTTTCAGCCTCCACACTAGGTAGCCGGAACCACTCTGGTGATCATAGAAATGTTCCTGTTGTTAAAGAAAAACACATCGACTCACATCAACTGAGGAAAAACTCCAGGAAAACCATTTAACAGGGAAAAATTGGAGAAACCTTAAGGCCTCTGTATGCTTCTCCGAGTCCGTTGCGGACTGACGGATGGACGGAGCGGACGGACCCTTTTTGATTTATAGTTCTACGAGCCTTTTTGTTGTGAAAACAATTCACCGCCAGAACAGTAGATGGCGCAACGGAAGTCGAGCTTAGAGAAGCCTACCTCATGAGGTATATAAAAGAAGTCCACGCTGGTTTATTTACATCCTCCCGGCTCCTCACACACAGTGAACGAATCCCTTTGCTTTATCACCCGCAGATCCAGGGCCTCTGTGGCCGCACCATGGATTGCGGTTTGTGGATCGCGCACCGGGGGTCGCAGTGTTGGATCCAGTTTGGCGGATTCTGAGTTATGTGGGCTGATCGTGGTGCTGGTGGCGGACCCTGTGTCGCGTTGGCATTGGGCACGGGCGGTGGACCAGGACCGCGGTGGTGGCTCGTGATGGGTCCTGGTGGGCGGCGGTGGACGGTGACTGAGGACTGGAGTGGCGTCTGGTCTGGATGGTGGATCGTGGTCTGGATGGTTGCTGACCATGGACTGTGATTGCAGCGGGACTGCTTGGCATATCATGTTGGGGTTGTCCTTCGGGATGTCTACCCTCATCAAATGCTGCTAGAGACTTTAATCTTTAATCTTGAAGACTTTAATCTTGATGATGTTTTCCTGCACGTAGCATCTATTGCACTTCTGTCCGTCCTGGGAGAGGGATCCCTCACATGTGGCTCTCTCTGAGGTTTCTACGTATTTTTACCCTGTTAAAAGGGTTTTTAGTAGTTTTTCCTTACTCTTGCTGAGGGTTAAGGACAGAGGATGTCACACCCTGTTAAAGCCCTATGAGATGAATTGTAATTTGTGAATACGGGCTATACAAATAAAATTTGATTGATTGATTGATTGAACTAACAGAAAAAGGATGTTGATGACGCGACAGTTTTTGCTGAAATAAAGTGACACCCAGCGGGTCAACATGCTTATGTTATCGTGTCTTAGCGCAGCGGTTCCCCGGTCTTGTTTCCAAACTGCGTTGCTAATTCAACAGCTGCAACAGCTTGAAGCTACACGGAGGCAGCTAGCTTCCCCCCAGCTTCCACACACAGTCAGCAGGGACACCCGATACTAACTACTACCAAGTGTTTGCTTCTAACCTGACGGTGTTTGAGAAACAGTGTCATGATAGCCGTGGGATTAAAGTCAGCGGGTTTTTGCGCTGTTGCCACCGCAGTTAGCATGGTGGCTAGCCCGCTAGCCCCGTTATGAAAGTTCGTTATAACCGTATGTGACCGTACACACATGCTGTAAGTGCTCTAACCAGCCACCGTCAGCCGGACAACGCCGCTGCCTTAACACACTTGTCACATTAATCATAGAGTCGTAGTTGTGATTTTGGTTTATTGGGATGTAGGGAATGGAACAGGAAGTTTGAGGTCCCGAAATGCTGGCGTTAGCGGACCAATCACAGCCAAGTGCTATCCGTGGGCTCTCCGCCATTTCGACGTGTAGTTAGAAAAATGAGAGCTGCACGAAAAGCTCTCCGAGGAGCTGCGGAGAGGCACGGAGAGGGCGTTCCACGTTGGAGGCGGCGGTCCTATCTGTCCGTGTCCGTCAAAACGGAGAAGCATACATTTGCCTTTACACTATCAGCAACGGACTCTAGGGGGAGTTAATTTTGATCAATTCTGAGTCAAATTAATAGTAACCCCTGTTAATTTACACCAACACTAAAAAAATAACACTGGCACAGTGTGGGGTCGATAGACTGAGTCATATTATGAGTTGCCGTTAGAAAATGTACGCTTGTTAGATCAGCCTGTGATTTAAAATTTTCATTTTTCTTTTTTTTTATGTGGTTTGAATCAAGCCCTCATAGGGCTGATGATTTTTGGTTTCCATAGTTAAATGTTATGTTTTTTGTTCTCGACTAATTATACAATGTACATCAGTTAAGATATTCAACTTGAATAACTAGTATATCAAGATCTGATGCGTGATTTAAGTGTTCCAATTTAATTTTTTTAAGCAATGTATATATTTTAATGACATTAATCCAGTGGCTCTGTGACCATTGTGTTCCCACATTCAGCAATAGATGTTGAGACTCATTTAAATGGAGAGATTGGCATTTTAAGTTTGTATTTAGTTGTCAACATAGTTTCCTTTAAACACAGACAAACCACACTGTACGTGCACACATGTGCATATGCACAGCAGCTGATTATCCTTCATCAGATGGGAAGTTGAGTGTGAGGGAGAAGCTTCAAGTGAAGACACAAATTCTTCAGGAAAAATGTATTTTATCTTCATATAGTCATTTGATCACATTTCAGAAGTTGTTTGTTGTCTTAACCAGTCAGTCTCTAATCTGTTAAATTCCATCTAGCAAAAAAACAACTTTACATTTGTAATCACATTTTATATCATGTTATTGGGACTGTATCAACTGCAATGTTGATGATTTGGAGTTGTATTTGGATGTGGTACAAAAATATTAGTTTACGAATTGATAGTCATTCTTGGTGTAAACTGAAGCCTCTAAAACATCTCAACAATTGTGTTTTTCGCCACAAAATCCCAATATTTGGAATGTATTGTTTAAATTTATTGTAATTTATTATAAACTGAAATGTGTCATTATAATAGAGCTGTCACTAATATGTAAAAGTTGTATTAATTCTCTCTGCTGTTTGAGACCCCATATGCAATCATGTTGTTTACAAAAGCATGTTAATTATGACTCCTGAATAAATGCATACCTATTTTTTAGTTCCTTAATTTATTCCTGGTATAATTACACAGTATAACGCTCCAGTGTTAATAGTGAGAATGTATAATTTCAGCTGAGATTTCTGGCGTGAGCAGCCAGTACAGATGGCCTTAATATGAGGTTAATTGCTTAGTCACCTCCTTCTGCCATGTTTCCATTTCCGACGGCCTTTGAGGAGGGAAATTAGCGTGTCAGTGGAAAACAAAAAATCCTTTTCATACACAAACACATTATTATATCACAACACTGCTGTGCATTTTTTTTCAGAAGTTACAACATATTAATAGATATTTATTTCTCGCTAGCTGAAGTAGCAACGTGAATAGAATATTGATAATCCAATCCTCGGACCAGATTTGTGTGAATTTACTGACAGACACACACCAATACTCCATTTTGTAGAGCTATTTATGAAATCTAATATTTGTTCTTCCTCTATCATCCATTTGTTTTCAGAATTAGACTAGGGAGACTAAACTTTAGGACTTGATCCATGCAGTCCCAGAAGGAGGCAGAGTATGTGGGCCACATAGAGCACAAATGCTCAACCGGAATCAGACGGTCTGATCTCCAGAGTATTCCTGCGATCTGCGTCACCAACTTCCATCCTTCTTTGTGAGACTGCGTCGAACACTTCAGGGGGGTAGAGAGTTTCACATGTGCACAGCTGCACCTGCTGAGTGTTCCAGATGCCACAAACCCAAGATGACAGAAATCGAGCAGCAGTTACTCTGTTGGTTACATTTGTTTCAGAGTTGACTTTAATGTCGGAGTGTTTCTGATTCGTGTGTCTGACAAAATGCTCAGCCACTAAAGTCTTGAAACCACTGGAGATCTTTTGCTTTCCGCATGTCGGTATGTTTCTTCAAACTGTTCTTTTAGTCATAGATACCTGCAAGGAAGGTACACTTTAGGATTATAATTTGGTGTATCCTTTGCAACTGAAATATAGGCTGTATCAACGGATGACTGTACACTACAGTAATATAAAACTCCCCTCTAGCCTCTTTATAGTTTTTTCACATTTTAACTTTATTGTAATATCTCTTTCGTTTCATTGCATTGCAATGTATGATTTGCCTTTGTACTTATATTTTATTTTGTGAAGTACCTTGTAATATACTTAATTTTTTATATGGGCAATACAGCCATGTATCTGGCTGCTCTTTTCACCTCTGCAGATGAGGCTCTATTATCATAAGCAGGAATTCAAGCTTTTCCAGCGACACCTTTAATATGTTAGAAACTCCAGCCATGATTGAGCTTCAGCTCATTCATGAGACACTATTTCTGGAGAATCTTTTTATGTTGAGTGAGGACAGAATTATGGAGAACATTTTTTGTTTTTGTGATCTATTCAGACTTTGTATTAAGCAGGAGTTCCAAGTGTTGCTACTTGAGACATATCCACAAATGAATATTTCAAATGTTTGTGTTTTCTTGTCACAGCCAAGAACTTCAGAGTCTCTGTTCCCTCAGAGCTGCAACGACCGTTCTTCACGGCTGTTCTGGAGTTAGCTGGTGGACACTGGAGCTAAGTGCTTCAGATGCAGTCTTTCCCATTAATCTGGACTGCGGCAGCCTGTCATATTGTAAATTGTCCTGCCAAGTATTAAAATGGAAATGAAAATAATCTTTTGCACGTCTCGTAATAACATAAAAGATATCTAACCTGCCCTCACGTGCTTGCGCTGCCACAGGCTACTAAGTGCTTGCGTTAGGGTCCCTAACGTTTTTAGTTGGGGCATCAATGCAACTTATCTTGAGGTAAAATTGAATCAAGATTCCGAAGTGGTCAGCAGAATTGTTAATGACAATCCTTTCCTGTTTCGTTATTCTAGATAAATATTATGACATTAAAATTGAGATACATTTATTTGTCCCAAACACATGCACAGACACACTCATGCGGGTAGGGAAATGTAACCTCTGCTTTTAACCCATCTGGTGAAGGACACACAGAACAGTGAGCAGCCATGTACGGTGCACAGGGAGCAGATGTTGGGGGAGTAAGGTGCCTTGCTCAGGGGCACTAGACAGGGTAGGGAGAATCCACTTGGATTTTTAGACAGATCCATCCAGGTTTGTCTTTTTGTTGTTTCTCTGTGGAGTCGAACCAGAGACGAACCAGAGACCTTTTCTGCCCATAGTCCAAGTTTCTGCCACTAGTCCACCACCTGAGTAGATGTCAGTACTCTGGACTGCACGTGTGCTTTGAGGATGGATTGGACTCTTTTAGAACTAGTACACTGAACTCCCGTTGTTGAGGGTAGTATCATGCCGCTTGTAAGTCCAGGGACACATCCAGGGGATTGTGATGGTTGTGTTTTGGAACCTTTTTTGCACCATTATAGGACATCTTGGGTGTGGGCGGGGGGGTTGTTCATATAATAGTCCGAGAGTTGTCTGGATGTTCGCAGGGTTACCTTGACCATCGTTCCCCCACCAGGCCTCTCGTTTTGTGCTGATGTTGCTCTGTAGTGGTGCTTGACCCACATACAGTACAGGGAGCTTGACTCAGCTTGGTGGCTGATCACTCACGGTGCTGCTCTTCCCTGATTCCCTTCAGGTACTCTGGTGTAATGGCTTGATAGTGGGATGGAGTGATATCATGGACACTGAGAAAAATCATATCACTTTCCCCAAAAAAGATACAAACCACCAGAGTCAGTGCGACTCAAGTGAGGATACAAGAGTTGAGAAGAAATGTTTTGTTTTTTTGAAACACCCAGGTATTTTTCAGAACAAGAGGAGAGGGAGCCGCGGGGAGGAGACAGACATGAGGGAGCATCATGCAGCCAAAATGCCAAGCATATGGGAAGATACAATCTCATGGAGAAATTAAATTGTGTCCTTGACTTAGCAGCAGCACATGAAGGCTGCAGAGTGGCTGCATTAACATATGCTCCCCGGCAGAGAGAGCAGGACAGATGGTGGGCCGTCGTTTGGGGCTTTGTCTCGTCTGTGGCTGTACTTGGCTCCTGTGACTTTGCAGCAGAGAGGGGGTGCTGGCCGGGGGTAACAGAGGGAGGGCACAGGTAACACTTTTAATGACAGTTTCATTTGCTGATTAAATGTTTAAGACCTGTGTACACAGCTTTCTACCTGTGTTTCATTGTTTATAATTATTAATCAATCTGGAAAGTTGTGCAGAACTTGATCAGGATTGTTGATAAATTCAAGGCATTTTACATTTAGAGGCGTTTGATCTTATCACAGGGAATAGATGAACGGTTAAAAAAAATATTTTGCTAGCTTTGGCTTCTGCTTTTGGTTCGAAATCAAACAAACCGCACAATATTCCATAATTTAAATAGGCACCAAGTGCTCGTTCTAAACCTGCCTGTTTGGAGTGGGCTGTGTGTTTGGCCTGGAGTTGCTTGTTGCAGCTTTCCTTCAGAAATTTCAGAACAGAACTATGATCAAGCAGGTTCATTTTTTTTTTTTTTTTAATTCAAGGCCTGCAATTTCAGAGGCCTGTCAATTTATCAGCATAATCCTCAGACTTTTCTGTTTGACACTGGTGTTTGTGTGTGTGTGTGTGTGTGTGTGTGTGTGTGTGTGTGCCCACATGCATTGCTCAGTCAATTACAAAGCAAAAGCTTGACCATGAGCTCAAACCAGAGCTTTTAGCATGTCGAGCACTTTCAATCTCGTATTGCAAATGTATTCTCTCAGTGTCCTTTTCAGGACAATCGGTCTTTAGTCCTGAGTGGTTGTGTATCCAGTATGAATCACAGTGGCCCGGCCTCATGTGAAGGTCATCCATATAGGGACTAGATTAAACATGAGGTCCTCCCTACACAGAGCCTTATCATTATTCACGGCAGAGTCACTGGGAGAGCAGAGATGCTAAAACCTCAACATTTATTATTAGGACTGCCCTTGACGCTCCACGTGGCCGTAATAAAGTCACGCAGCTTAATAAATATGACACGCAGGAACAACAGGAATCTGTAAGTTTCTAGGGCTCAATGGTCATATACTAATTTAAGTTTGAGGCATTTGGGGGACACCTTAATGCAGCATAGTACTCAAGATTTTTTCTTAATCAAAAAATGTATAGTGTAGTTGAGAGAATCAAACATTCAACGATCTTGAAACAGGACAGTCTGATAGGCTACTGTAGTGGTTTATCTAAATGGAGATCCCTGTCCGTCTCTCGGCATTCTTAAAACACTGAACCTGGCGGGTGTATTGCTTTTCTAAATGTTGCCTGTTGCAAAGTAAAAGATGGAACTATTCTACAAGGTCAGTGCAGCAACCAGATCATTTACAGGGCGCACATGCTGAGGCTTTAGGAAATGCAGAACTCAACTGCATGCTATATTGATATGTGTTGTGCATTGGACGTTTAACTTCTTCCATTGTGTAACATTGTTAATACTTTTTACTTGCAGGCAACACAACTACAGGCCCTGGTAAGGGTCCATTTTTACACCTCAGAATATTATAATTATAATGACCCAGTCCTCTCATCACCAGCTCGGTCAGTGGATCCACTACTTGTGCTGTGGCTAACTTCTGTTTCCCAGTGACTCCTTGTGATGTTTTTTTAATCTTCTGTGCCTCAGACCTCTGTAACCAGGTTTGCCCATCCCATTTAGTTCCTCATTTGTCTCCTCTGCCTGAAGATCTAAACCTGAGGTCTCAAACTCCCGGCCCGGCCCGGCCCGGACCTGATGTCCAACATATAATACACTCCGGTAAGTTACTTTTTAAAATGATAATATTTCCTAGTTGTCCAAGAAGGATATTACAGTTCAGTGAGAATGCTACCTGCCGCTCAGCTGGCCCTTTTCATCAGAATTATTAATGAGGAATTTGAGCTGACAGAGGAGCTGCTGAGTTACTGATGGAGCCCCATCCATGACAGGGAAAAAAAAAACTGACTGGTAGTGCTGGTGCAGAAAAAGTTAGAGGAGGAAAATGTTGATCCAGCAGTTGTTCTGCTCTAGAATCGCACCAACAGGCATTTTGCAGTAAATGCTTTAAATATGAACATGAAATGTTCAACTACATCAGATCCAGGAGTTTACAATACAGTTTCTGGTCTTTTTAGAAGAACTCGAGTCAGAACATGGTGATGTGCTTTATTTTACTGAGGTGCACCGGCTCAGCAGGATAAAAGTGTGATCTTTTGTGCAGAGGTGAAGAGATTCATGGAAAACGGCAGAATAGATGATCCTGAACTTGACGTTCCATTATTGGTCATGGATCGTGTATTTTTAGTGGACATATAACAGGAGCTGAACATCCTCAACATAAAGCTGCAGAGTCCTGGTCAGCTCATTACAGCAGCTCATGACTTCTCCACAAAACTGAGATTGTCGAAAAAACCCAGCTGCAGATCTCAGTCATTTCACAGTGTGCAGTTCTGTTGTGGAAGAGGGCACAGTGGTGATGGTGACGTTTCTGCTATTGAAGACCTACCACAGGTGTTTGATGAGCGTTTTGCTGACTTCAAGGCACACCATGACACTTTCCAGATGTTTGTAGGCCCCTTTTCAGCTCATGTGGAGCTTGTAGCAAGTGTGTTGCAAATGGAACTTATAGACTTGCAGTGCAACAGCGAGCTAAAAACTAAATTCAGAGAGGCACAGGGAAAAGCAAACATGACTGAACAATTTCTGAGAGAATTGCCTCCTTCCTTCCCTGAACGTTCAGCGTCCTTTCAGTGTTAAGTTGGATAATGTGCCTTTTTGGAAGCACGTGTCTGTGTCTGAAAATGTTCTCAACAATGAACTTCAATGGATGCAAGGACAGGTCCAGGCTTACTGATGCCCAACTTGAAGCTGGACTCGGTTTTGTTTCATTTTTATGAAAACAATATTTGCACTTACTGTGAAAAAATGTTGATGTTTGCAGTATTTATTGAGTATTAACAGCATGAGTGGAAGCACTGTCGGTTGTCTGGGAAGACAATAAATACAAATCTATTCAGGGATTTGATTTTGTTTGTTCAGTAAGTGCAAGGTTTAATTTTGTTACTTTCTGGTACATCCCTAATTAATTATTTTGCATAATCTTCTGTTTAATGGGAATACAAATTTAGATCTTTTTGAAATATTGCACTTTCTTGTATTCCTTGAATATTGAAGTGTCCCTCCCTTGAGATGACACTCCCATTATGATTCAAACTCTAAACAAGTTGGGGTATATTAACTTTCCTGGCTCCTCTGCCTGTCTATGCATTTGTCATCTCCATGGAGGCGATCCATTTCCCTCCTCTCGCCCCAGAGGCAGATGGCCGCCCACACTGAGTCCGGATCTGCTACAGAGTTTCTTCCGGGTTGTGATTGTGAATAAAATTGAATTGAACTAATCTAATGGGTAGGATGTCAGTTTTTATAAAGGTATTAGAGAGGATCTAATGTTGTTTTTGGCAGGATGTGTTCTGAACATCATGCTCTGTTTGGCAGTCAGTGGGTGTATTGGCTGTGAAGTCTGCGGTGTAATGTCTTCTGTGGATCTGGAGATGCTTTATCAAAGCTGAGGAACACAACCCTACAGCCTTTAGGTGCAGCATTTGAGACATGGAAATTTGAAAAAACAATTGCGATGGAGTTGCACCATGGGAAGTGTAGGAATGTTAGTACACAGCGGGTTTGGCGTTTCTCTGGCTCTGCTGCTTTGATTATGACCACTTAACAGGTACCACTATATACAGCACAACCATTCACAGCTGTGGTATTGGTATCTGTGTATCAGCTTTACTGCCAAACATACACTGTGTTGCAGATAAGGCTTGTAGCGCACAGCCCCAGAAAGCATCCAGCGCCCGTTAAATTCCATCCTGACAAAAGTAACAGTCAGAAGCACATTTTGTGATTCCTGAGGGCTTCAAAAAGCTAACAACAGTGGAGAAGTGAGGGAGCGCGCCTCTCTCCAGGCTTGTCACAGGCTGGAACACAACACAGTTGCAGCTTTGAAGAGCGAAATAGGGGGAGATTCACTTGCTGAGTAGTCGTTCTTTACTTGATGAATGCACTTGTCGCTGGTAAAAAGGTTGTTGCTTGCGGAGCTATTGATTTTGCTTCTGCAGCCGTGATCCCACAGGCCTATCCCGCTCTAACATCATGGCAGCGGAACAAAAAAACCTGTGGAAACTACAATGCCACAGTCCCACAGGAAAACAAGCACAAGACTAAAAGGTTTAAAACACACCCAAAAAACAAAAACTTCCAAATCACACAAGGGCCGTTATGCATGCGGGGGCAGCTGCTCACACTGAATAGATTTCATTGTGGCGGCTGGAAAATGGCTCCTGTAATCCTGTATTTTTACATTTCCTGCTGTGATGATAACACAGGAGCTTTTGTAACAATATGGTGCAGAAAAGGAGAAGCCCGTGTATCAGCCACAATCTTCACACCCTGTAACTGAGCCACTGGGCCTCAGTAATAAGAAACTGCTGCACTTCACAGTTCAGTGAAGGGGAAACAGGCATTTGTGTGAAGTGAAGACTCAGCTGCTGCGCCAAAGTGATGCAGCATATGCACATAAAACCATAGGCACACACACAGAAAGTTTTAGCACTAAACATAGGTACGTCACATAATATCACTTAATATGTTGTACACTGCAAGTGAGGAGGTAGGCAGATTCAATTTGAAGATATGTGTTTGCCGGTCTGCTAATGACACTCACCCCCGCATCAATTACAGTATCAGTGTAAACGTCAGGGGACAACAGCCTGATTTATTTTGTTGTGGTTGCTGCCACTGCAGTGGAAAAATATATTTCAGCTGGCTAGAGAGTGTAATGGGGTCGGATACTTTTAGAACGGCTCTGTCAATTTTCATTTAATTTACTCATTAACATTTTAGAACCAGCTATGAGATCATTCGTGACCATTAAAGATTTGATACTGAGCAAAAATTAATTTTGGAATCCCAAAAAATGGCAAAGACTGACTTGGTAAAAGCAAGTTCCACCAATCAGATATGCAGCTATTACCCCTGAGGATGTGGGTGGTGATGTAGTTCTCCTTCACATTGCAAATAAAACGTGTTTTTCTACAAACGTAGATGATGTTATGAAAACTTGTGACTTCTACGGGAGCACATAATATCGGTTCATCTCGTTGCTTGTGGTAAAGTATACCCTAGATGATTTAAGCTATAGCTGATAATCAAAATCTAATCTATTATTATATGTATTTCTGGACCCAGGTTGTTGAGCTCAAGCCATGAACTGGGGCTATGTGGCCATATTTGATGCAGTATCTATTATCTCAGTAAAAGGGAAATAAATCCCCTTTATATCATATATATATATATATATATATATATATCAGAAAAGGTGCTGGAATACAGATCTACACACATGAGCCAATTGCATCATGACCACTCAGATATGAAGAGAATGATGTTTATCTCACACCACACGGTGGGTGTTGAGGTGTGGGATATGTTAGATGGCAAGTGCACAGTTGCTTCTCGCAGTCGATGTATAAGATGATAGAGAAATGGTTAGGGGACAGGAGCTGAGTGACTGTGATGAGGCTCCAACCAAAATCATTACAGCCAAACAACTGGTGCTGGAGCATTTCTGACATTGCAAACCTTATAGAGTACATCCGGTCAGGACTGGTGAGCAGCAAACCAGAAAAGCAAACCATGAACTGAGAGCAGGGTATTAGGGAAACGTACTAAAACACCTCAATCAGCAGTTTTTCCACAGCACATAACTTAGAGGACATAAAGATTCCGCTGCCAAGATGTCTCGTTGCCAAATACTTTATTTATTTTGTAATTTCCCCTCATCTCACCATCCACCATTGTATCCACAGTTGGCATTTGTTCCCTCCAATCCTTTGCCTGTCCTTATTTACCTGCAGTGTAGATCAGTCTAGATAACGATAAAAGTCACACAAGAATTCTTCTTTCCAACAGGAATCTAATCAACGCCCTCAACTAACATTATGTTTAAGGTTTCATGTTCTCTAAATTATGCCATTAAAAACATACCTTACCATTGCACAATTAAGTGCATCAAAGTTGCTCTACTAAATTTCTGATGCAGTTTTTTTTTATTCACATAGTTATAGCCCACTGTATTTGAATATGCATTTCTAAAAAATGTAATTCAATTCATTGTAGGAGATTTCAGGCTTAAACGGATTTCAGATTCTTTCTTTCGATCAAGCGATTGCCGTTTCGCCTCGGATTATCCCCTGCTGTTTTCTTCATATGTGAACCAACAAACCCAATTGTCTGGACCTTTTTCGGAGTTTATGTCTGAAAACGTCTTCATAGTGTTGAGACATGTGGCTTTACTACAGACTACACTGGTACAACACACAAGGGGAAAAAATACTCCAACTTATTAAAATATTTAACTGTTTCTAGGACTGGCTGGATGCATGGTAGCATAGCAACCGTTGCCATGGTTGCTTTCTTACTGTTGAAGGCTGCTCATTGTCCACCTCAAACGTCCCCTTATGAAAGATCACTGATCATAACCCTAAATTGTGGATGTGTACTTTGCATTGAGGAGCTTCATTACCTGAAATCAAAAGGCTTTACTTACACTAAGTAGCAGTAGCACCTAGGCCACACTGGCAAGCGGCTTGTGCACGCTTCCCAACGTCTGGCTTTTCAAAGTACAACCATAACTCTTCTTGTATAATCCTTTCATGTATTTTAACAAAGTTTTTATTGGTGATGTAGAAACAGAAGATGTACAACTTCTTAAAGTAGAGTCCTGGAATTGACTTTTATTCAAAGAACAAGGAAGTTTCACCTAAAAATTCTAAGTCAATCACTGAAATTACGTTAAAACAACAGCAAGATATAATTAACCACACCACCCACAAAAGGTGCACATAAGTATGTGTGCACGACATAAATAAGACTGAAACTCTGGAACAATGATTTATTCATACGCTGTGACAGACCATTCAGAGACCACATCTGGGAGGCCTTGACACAGCGGAGGATGTCTGCTGAGCCACACAATACCTGCAGAGGCATTCAAGACAGCCATACAGGCTAAAGAAAGGGAAATGCCATCGGACTAATATCAAATTAAGAGTTTGAAGTTAAGTACAGTAACTAACTAAAATGGGATGATACAGAAACAGCTCTTGGCAAGGTTCAGGATAAATGATGGAGAGAAACTTGAATCTCCAGGTTCGACAAGTTAGATACGGATCAGGTAATAACAGCATCAATCCCGGTTGAGTAATAACTGGAGTGGAACTTTTCACTGCATGTCAATTACAGAGTCAGACAAACCTCTGGAAAGCGTTTCTACACTGTGGAGTGCCAGCCAAGCTCATCACTATCGTCAAAACATCGTGCGAGGGACTGATTTGACAGCGGCTCCGTGGAGGACGTTTTGCAGGAACAGTAAAGTCAAAGAGGACTGGATTTACAGACATTAGCTCAGGAGGCTTTCACTTGGTCTTTAGTTTAATGGTGATATGCAATTAATTACGTAGCCAGAGAGAAAGAGAGAACATTTAAGGAAATACTATTTGCACTTCTGAGACACTGCTTCAAATTGCCTATATCCACATTGTATATTTTAGGAAGAAATGTGCGCTGGTGTGTGGCTGGTGCTGCTGCGTCTCCTCCACGTGTTGGTGTTCCTGTCACCATTGATGGTCTGCACCTGCCACCCCATTTAGAGGAAATCCAAGGATTGTGTCAACTACTAACATTAAACATTTCGCTTTAGGATTTTTTATATTGCAAGCTTTTTTGAAGTACACAATGTGGTTGAAGAAGGAAATATGTTCAAAATATATGAAATGACTTGGCTTTGCTCAGAGATACAGAGCTAATAGTAAACAAGGAATGACTTAAATGGGAATCAGGAATTGGGCATGGATGTTGGACATTACATCAACCTCAATAAGACAAAAAAAAAAACGTCCATGTTAAAAAGCTGACCCAACAGTAGTATCCATGAAAAGAAAATGAAGAATTTCTCCTTATTACTGAGTGAAAATGTTGTTTTTTGTATTGCAATGCCGTTTTTTTGTTCAGCCTTATGCACCGTGACAAAGCTTCTATCTCGCTGAATGTTTCTCAGCAGCCATCAGTGAAATGAGCTCTCCACCAATTCAAAGGTCTGTGGGAGTCCTGGGTCCTCTTCCATTTTCCCATTGTCTCTGTGGGCTCCTCTGCGCGACAGCTTAATGCCCAGACTGTTGCTGGACCATTACCCAAATCCATCTCCTCAACATGGCCCGTCAGGCCTCGTGGACAGCAGGTGCTTGCATCTGAGAGCAGCATGTTTTTAAAGCCTTCACCACAGGGTCTGAGGGGCTTATGCACACCACCAGAGAGAGGCAGCACGATCTACACGCCTGAGGAAGAAGATACTGTGCATCGCCTGGGAAAAAAAGAATATCACTGTTTTGTGAGACATTTAATTGGAGTTATGTCGTTCCTTGACTTTTTTATCACCCTCAACGAGATAAATCTAATTTCAGCTCTAATATGACGACATCAAATGCCTCCTGACACGTCTGCATCTTCACATTGTCCTCAAAGCATCTCAGTCTATATTTAGAGAGCCCAAAGATACCATGTGAACAAACAGATGCTGCTGACGTGACAGCGATGCCAGCACCGGAGTCGGCTCGGCTTTCGTTTGCTCGTACAGCTGATCCTCATTAGGTCGAGGAAACCAAATATAGGCGCGAGTGCGACGGGACGAGGAAAGCAGGCACGTCAACACAAGCTCATGAGCAACCCTGCAACCTAAATTGCCATTTGTTTCATGAAAAGGAATAACAGCGAGTTGACGGCGCAATCAGAGAACAGAGCAGTCGATGGAGAATGCGGCCATTACCGCGAACGCTGAACCAAGCCAAATTGGTTATTTCAGTGGCACAGATACCCAGGCCGGCAGAAGGGGTGTCTTCAAAGTGCAGCTATGAGAATTCAATAGCGATGTCCCCACTGCTCAGCTTCTCTTGAGAGCAACGATAAATAACAAGGTTCATTTTGTCGTGGGCTAAAAATAACTGTATTGAATTTGGACATGCTTGTTCCTGTTAAAGTTGTTTGGTGTGCTATGAAAAAAAAGGGGCTGTATAAAATGAATTGCTTCAAGCACATTGCCTCTTACCACACTGACTGAGTAATGTTGTAATTGATCCCCACTAATATAAAAACAAAATAACACCCCTCCGTCGCTCTCCAAGCCCATCACGGAAACTCATGTGTGTGTGACGGCTGTCGTATGAATATGAAGATGAAGCATATAACTCACCAGGGGACGAGATGAGGGGACAGCTGAGGAGGAACGGCAAGGCCACGTGAAGGACAAATGTCATTCATACGCCTCCACTGTAATAGGCTGTTCTCCACTTGATGCCTTATAGCAGCTATCCCTCATCAGGCGCCTATTGATTGAGTCTTATATAAGTAGCGGAACATCCTTGGCACCTAGATCCCATGAATGGTTGAGATGCCTTTTGTGCAGCACAGTTTGTTGAAGTTCCCCTTTATGCTTTAGTGAGTCAGTTTATTGCGCTGTTCATGTGTTACTATGGAATGCATGATAGGCAGGGATTGGGAGTGGCAGAGACTACAACCCCCCCACTTTCCATTTAGGCAGCGTGAAGAGCTGAATGGGGAATGGCCTCTTACTGAAGCCCCATTAGATAATGATTAAATATTGTTTTTGTTTATTATTGGTTATTCTGCTGTGGAGTGAGATAAAAGCCTAAAGCTAGATTTATTTTGTGCGTTTCGATGAAATTGCGTCGTTACCCAACCCAGGCACTACTTTGTTTTGGTGGCGTAGATGTCCCACACAAGCGCATTGACAGAAAACACAAATTCAAAAGTGACAACACGCATGTATAATTGACAACACAGATGCAAAAAACAACAACACAAACGCAAAAAATTAAAGTGACAACAAAACTACAAAAGCATAAGAAAAGCAGTATTGGCGTTTGCAACAGCACCAAAAGAGGATCAGGTAAACATTTGTTTTCAGGCAGGCATATTGTTAGGCAGGCAGGGATAGCTCTTCTGTGAACCACTGAAAACACGACAAAGAGAAACTGGACTGATGTTGGTGCGGTCTACCAAAGTGCCGCTGAGTTCCATATTTCCATCATGTTGTCCTTTATGAATCTACTGTGGATGGAAATGAGAATAAATTTGCATTCATCTCAAGAATTTGGTTATAAATCTGATCTTGAAATGCAAAAATATTGTGCCTTTCTGATTCTGACCTTGGTTGTCATGGCAGTTGATAGAACGTAAGTTCAGAGGGAATCAAACTACGGCACAGACCAGTTTGAAGCTGCATCTTGTTTTGACACTCCGCTCCGCACTGCTTCACACAGACTTAGATTTCCAACGAACGGCAAATTAAAAAAGGATAAATGAGAATATAACATAAGGGCTTATCATATCGTGGCAGAAAGCTGTCAGACACTGAAATATTATATTACACGGATTGAAACTTGACCATATTGAATCAAATCAGAAGACTGAGGTGACGGTGGAGCAGTAGATGGAGAAGCTCTTATCTTGCCATCAAACAGCCTTTATCAAGGGATGTGGGTGTGTTGCCACATCAGATCTGATAGCCCACACTACATCTCTGGAAGGAGTAATTGGATGGAAACGTTGTGAGGCAGATATTGGTGATAATGAGGAGAAGTCCTGTCACGGCTGAGAGGCGTGATGTGATGATGTGGTTCACCTGCAGGATTAAAATACAGCGAAGCGGTTAAGTCCTCTGACAGGACTCATAACTCATCAACGTGTAGGCTGTGTCACGGAAGTGTACAAGCAAACATTAACATTAACATCTTCACTTTCTCTTTTCCCTTCAACCCCCCCCTCCTCCTCCTCCTCCTCCTCCTCCTCCTCCTCCCTCTCCCTCTTTCATAAGCACTCGTTCTATCAGTGAGACAATTAGCAGGTAGCTCCAGAGCCACAGTCGGGGGTATTTTGTGCAACTGATGAGTGCAGGGGCTACATTTTTCAAATTGCCGTCATCCTTAAGAAGTGTTCAGTGGCACACACATGCACACCCACACACACATATAGAGCAATGATGTTATAAAAATGTTCTACCAACTTCTTCTTCTTCTAACCTATGTCAGTCGAGACCAGTTGGTTAAAGCTCTGCTGTTGACAATTATGATTAGAATCTACTGTTTACGAATCATCGTAAACAGTTGATTCTAATGAGCCACTTAATGAAGGTTCGATTTTGTCTACATACTCATTTACTCATTGTAATGAGCTGATTGGAACAGTTTGCTTTATGCAATAAAGCAGCAGTTTTACTTATGATTCACATTCTTATGAACTTCAATAGTGACAAAATTAAAAAATCGAATTATTTGATTCTGGGCCTCTGAAGCTGTTTAATTCAAAAATGAGATCGCCATAGACAACTGAATTCGATTATACATCCCTTTACCATTTACTGAGCATCGCACTGTCAAAATGTAATATTTAAAATATATTAAGGTTTTTTTTGTGGACATTTTCCTTGCAGATCTAAAATAAATCTCCACGACCTTCATTTCACAAAAAATCTCCAAGACGACAACACAAAAACTATTACAACAGCTCAAATTAGCAAACTGGGCCAGTATGTGGAAATCAAATCAATGATTCATCAAATACCTGAAGAGAACGCTGTGGTCCAAGTAATATTGGGTGAGGCTTATAATGCTAAATTTAGCTGCAAACGTTTAGTGAGACCTAGCAGTGCAAACCAAACCTGGAGAATATAGCATTGTTGTTGTTTCTGGCGCATGTTTATTACACAAAGCAACAGTGGGCATACTATTTCATACTTCATTATGAAAATGTGCACTTTGGAAGGCATTTGTAAAAATCTCGTAATACTGACATATACTCGTGCCTGTGGACAAGAGGCTCAAACTCAGAGCAAATAAATAAAATAAACTGCAACATATTCACAATGGTGTAGAGAGGGACACTTTATATTCCTGATTCTTTATATTCCAAGACTTTTTTTTTGCCCATGTTAATCTGGGCATTCAACCCTTAAAATGTTTAATCATTATTATTATTATAATTTTTACTATTATTATTTTTCACCCACGGACTTCTCTCCCATTACTTTCCTTTTTTATCTTCGCTACCCTCTGCATTCATCTTTTGTATTTTATAAAAATCACTCTGACGCTACCTCAGGCTATTACACACTTGAAAACACATTGACACACACAAAAAGACCCATATACAAAACAGACCGCCTGCATTTTCTCCGTCACAAATTTGTATTTTCATCTGCATGCTTGTTTTGTTCATATTTGCATATCTATTTAATTAGTTATTAATATACCCGTTTGTGCGTATGTGTACCGGAATACACATACATAGGTATGTGTTGTGGTATTTGGGCCATATTCACTATTTACCACACGGGCCACTTTAGGTTTAATCCAGGCTACAACTTGCCTGGACTGAATGTTTGGGGAATTTAGGCGACATTTGCAATCTTACAAGTAGGCTCATATCTACTTTGTTTGGGCAACAAGAAATCCATAAGTGCCATATAAGTTACATCTTTATCCTATCCACCATTACAGTTTTAAAACTGTTACTGATTCAGGGATCAACTGTAGATATTTGAAAAAAAAATCCCCGCCCCTCTCTTTACTGAAGTTCCTTCCCACCACATTCATGCCCGGGCATAATCAAGGTGAACCACCGATCTCAACAAATTGGAATTAGCCACCGCAGCCATTAGGATTAACTGTAGACAAAAACACAAACACTGATGTACTGTTGACTCTGTGTTGGTGACTGGCTGCAGCCCACTCAGAGGACTTTTAAACTACAAGCCGAGGCAACTGCAAGTAGCGTTGAGACGGCTCACTGATGTTCACGCTTTAGCCTTTTTGTAATTCCATTATCCACTATAGTCTGTGGTGCCTCAGCACTCAGCATTCGGAGCACTACTGTGAGAATGATTGTGGGTGTCACGTCCTGTGAGACAGCAGTGGGAGCATTTGCAGCAGCTAACAGTAATTGTAAAATTCTGAAACAGTAGTGTTGGTGCACGTTATCTTGCACGAGCCACTTATTCTGGGCGTCCTCCCTCAATAGCAGAAGATGAATGATGACAGTATCTGGTATGAGAAAATGGCTCCCAGGAAGAGGATTAGCTGAACATTAACATATGACCGTTCTGATACAGTCTTCCATTAGTTAAGAGAAGATGCTGAAAATCTGATATTCAGACAATCCTTCACGGTGGTGGAGTGTGTATTTTTTTCATCAGTGTAGTTCTGATGAATCTAGAACAAAGTACTTCCTGTTTCATGGCAAATCAGAAGCTGGCGCTATGACACTGAGGAAATATTGACACATAGAGCTGTTCAGGCTTGGACTCTAATCATGTGACAGAAGTTTGGTAGGAATAGGACAATGCACCTCAATGTTTACACGGTTTGAGCCAATTCTGACCAGGATCCAATGACCTGACTGAGCTCTTTTGAGCTGTATATTGTAAAGCAGCCAGGAGCAGTTCATCAAAGTATAAAACATGTCACTTCCTGTAGCCAGCAGATGGCGCTGTGCTTTTAAGTCATGATTTCTGTGTAGATGTCATCAGGCCGGGACTCTTGTCTTACATGTCTAGTTTGGACTCAATTGGATCTTGTATGTCAGGGATACAGAACCTCATGTTTTGATGGCGTTTAATCAAACTTTGACGCCACGCCACTGTCCCACCGTGTGACGAAAAATCGATCATTGGGTTAGTTTGTATCTCCTTCTTGTTGTGATGACACTCATTTAAATTTGAAGTTGATCTGAAGAAAGCCCTGGGACAAGTACGTCAAAGTAAAATGTGGAATATGGCCAAAATCGCCACTAAATGCAAAATGGCGGGCTTCCTGTTGCGTTTTTCATAATGCCCCTTGAGACTGTCGTTTATGACTTGTCACAAAACACCTGTGTTCCAATTTTGGTGAAGATCGGAAAAAGGGAGACCTAGGGGCTGGTTCCAGGGGGCCCTGCTTTGCAACGCCCAATCCAAATTACTCCAGAATACTAAAATATCCGTAGACCTTGAATTTCCTGCAAAGTTTCATTACTTTTTGAGAACGTCTAGGCCCTGAAAAAGCCCACTAAAGGCAAATACTTATAATAAGAAAAATCTTTAAATTTCAATAGGGCCTCCCACCGTTTGGTGCTCAGGCCCTAAGGAAATCCTTCAACCCTAAAGTAGAGCTATTTTTGTACTCTCACAAATCCCTAAACCCTTATTCTGCATTTATTTTATCGACGTGTTTCATTACCCTCAGATCAGTTGAAGTTGATTGTCCAGTTTTACTTTTTAATATCTCAATGTATAGCTGACCAAAGCCCAGAATTTGGCAGTAAAATGCTAACTGTAAAAGTTAATTCATCAACAGCATGAACATCCAGGGATCCAAATCAATAACCATGTGATAACGCTTATGACCTCTACTTCTTCAAACATAGCTTTGCTGCTGGTGCAAATTATTTAATAAGTCCTTATTATGTTTCATGTATTCTTTTTTTTTGTCGAAATCAATAATCATCATCAATTAGAATATAGAAGTGGATTTGCGTTGGATGCTCTCAGCTATCAGAATGAGGCACTTGGGAGATTGTGCCCCCTCTTTCCCCTTCATACTCTACAGGACAATGAAATGGATTCAAGATGACCTCCCCCGTGCACTCTCCAGTCTTCTGGACCTCGCAGTAATCCTTTATTTCTTTCCTTTTCTTCTCTTATAATTGTATTGGTGCTCAGAGACATGGCAAAAGAAGATCAGGATTAGCATGATTCATTTGAGATTTCCATTCATCTCATTACATGTTATAACATCCTTTACTTCTCCTAAACTGCTGCTATAGAAAGTGGGTTCGCAGAGGAGGGAGGCTCTATCATCATCTCACCTGGGAACGTGTTATGATGAGGAGCAGGGGGGAGGAAGAGATAGAGGGCAGGCTGAGGATAGAGAGGAGCGCAGAGGGGAAAAAACACCCTGCATTATGTGTCTGATGTACTTGCCAGGCAGAAAACAGTTTTACCTCGAGCAGACGCACAGAAACACACATCACCACTGACTTCTTTGTTTTGAGCTGGCATTGAACACAGCTATTCATACAGCCGCATGTTTTTCTAACGCCTGGATGTGGAAGATGTAAGTGGATTTCCATGATCAGGATTTTCTGAGGAGCAGGGTTACATAGGCCACTACCTTTATTGGATTACATGGGGTTTGTCACTACAGCTTTACTTTATGTGGTATGAACGGTTAGTTTCTAGTGAATAACGTTGGCTACTGCTGGTAAACTTGAGCAAAACATTAAGTATAACATCTATTACTTGATTCCGTTGCCGAACTCATGATTCTGCTCCCCTCTTTTGGCTGTTTTGTGGCCCACATATTATATCAAATTGACTGTAGATCAAAAACTAACCTAAACTCCAACCAACCAAGTCAGAGAAAAGGATATTCTCGGCCACTGAGCTGTAATTATAGATATCTGGAAAATCCTCAGAAATTGAATTGCAAGTTGAGAGTATCAACAAAACTAAAATCATTGTAAACTACAATGGTACTCAGAAGAGTATATACCTTGACCGTCCCCTTATGAAACCACTCAAGAGATTAGAAAATGTATTTCGTTCAATCCCTTAAACGTGCAATTAATGTGTTGAAAAACAGACTGGCTCACCATGTTGAAGAAAGAAAAATTCTGTATCCACCCCCTGAATTGGATCTGCACCAACATTTTGTGGGATCCTACACTTAGCTCCATTTTTGCGTAATGCTGCTCAACAGCAGACTAACAAAAAACAACTTCAGATGAAAACTTGACCTTGGCAGAGGAACATGAGCCAAAAGGAGTTTTTTTGTCGTTGGTGTCACTTGTGCACTCCAAATCTGTAAACGCTATATCTCTTCTTTATTTGACACTAATGTTCTTTGGGTAAACTACTCTACGTGTCTTGAACGTATAGCCTGACTTGCACCTTGCTAAAAATATAACAATAACATTAAGCTTTCAGTCAATTTAGCTGGAACCAACTGACTAATGGTCTAAGGAATGATCGACCCATTGCAGTTTTTAAAAACCAGGTTGAACCCTTTAGTGCCTTTAACTTAACCATTTTATAAGGTCATTCAATTATTTTATTTTTTTATTTTATAAATGCTTTTATGCAATTGCCTTGTCTTTGTTGTATTTTATTTACATACTTTTTTCACATTTTTCAAATGTGCATACAGATTTATCCTTTTTATTTCTTTAACCTCCTTTATTCCACTCTTTGAATATTTTATTTTGCTTAAAATTTATTTAAAAATGTGCTTTGAGATTTTGGAATTGTTTAAATTGTGTCTTTTTGTTGCTTTTAATGTTCCATACAGCAGCGTAATCTCTTTATTTTCACATTCACTTCCTGTTCCATCTGTTTGATACTTTATTTTTCTTGAGTTTCTTGAGATGTGTTTCACTTGTGTTCAGTTATCCTCCAGTTAGACTCTCTTGTGTATATAGTCCTATTGTTTGTTCTGCTTCCTGTGATGGTTCAACCTCTCATCATATTTCCTTTTATACATCTTTAGTTTTGCATTATTAGTTTTTCCCTAAGTGTTCATTATAATTTTCTACCACCATTGTCCTTCTTAGGGCTCCGACATGCATGCATACATCAAAGTTCACTAAAGTTGAACTCCACGCAAAGCCACAGCGGGATTTGCATCACCAAAGGAAGGGAATGTTTTATTCCCCCCCTTGCTTGCTCAGCTTGGAGGTGATCAGGAGATGAAGGCCCAACACTGATACATTTGCGTAGGCGAGACTAGGCCCTTAGAGTGGGAGTCCGCCCTTTTTCTTTCTTTACTAAAGTTTCTGATCCTCACTACCTGCCTGTCTTTTAACTTAAGTCCAGATTATCATAAACATAACAACATGCATTATTACAATGACCTTCCACAAGGTCAATTACTCAGGCTCAAACAAACACATGAAATATGCTTATAGTCACCATGAGACTAGTCTGAGGAGTCATGTTTACTGTCCTATTTTCCAGACAACACAATGGTGTTGAAATCAGCTCAGAGGCTGTGAATGGGATTCATGGCTCACTGTTGAGGATTCAGAAAGAAGGACAGTGTCTATTTATGGCCAACCCAGATGTCTGCAAACGGAGAAAAACAACCTAAATCTGTACCGCCAGATGTCCACTGAGGGCGATGGTCTAGACTCGGTCTCAGGTGCAGGACTGAAGTACATCTGAAGTACTGCAACACCTCCAGTCACCGTCCTTCAAAAACCCTTCCACCTTCAGCTTGGACGTATAGTGTACATTTATAGGATTGACAGCTGTCATTGTGTCTCACATTGTCATCGTGGCCCCAGGATGAATGAAACCCTTGGGAATGAAAACGCTGATTTGAAGTGATGTTTGATGATACTTCTCTTTTGTTAGTTTACTTCAGATTCCTACATCCGGTAAGGTCAGAGCACAAGGTCAGCGTTCTTCAAGGAGGCATCAGCAGCACGACTCCTCCTGGACACAGGTCAGCAACTCAAGCACAGCTGGTCCGCTGCACTGCCGACATGCACTTTACCAGGTAAACACTTTCTGTGTGGACAGTGCACCTGGGAATCCTCCAATCAGGGTAATATACACTTGTGTCGATTGAAGCGCTAATACAGAGCACTTTCAAATGACGGCACAAAAATGCCGGTCAGTATTTCAAATGACGCCTGAGTGATTTACACGAGGGCAAAGCAGTAACTTCACCTTGACCTCAGACTGCAGTGAGCTCTTCAAGCATTCAAGCACAAGCACCTCTCCTTTGACAAATGACTGTAACATGCAAGCAGCCTGGGCAGCATATGTACTTTTCCAGATAAATTATTATGTTTATTAATGTCAGTGTTTAAGCCACAGTCCCTTGGATAAAATGCTACAACACACGCAGAATTCTGCCAATTCTGCTGAACAGACAATATCCATTCATTATATTTATCTCTTTCTCTGAGTTTCATTTTCTCGTATTTGCTGAGACTGTATGACTGTTTAAACACTAGTCATACTTAAATGTAGGGTTGGTAATTGTTTTTTTGTCTTATTATTGGAAATCCTCTTCGCTTCCCGATAGCCGGTGTGTGTGGCCGTCGCAGGACTGTAATAACCATGACCAAACCCTTCATTTAAACTGAATGAAATGATTGACTGTCTGCCTGTTCACACCCTGCCCAGCCAGGCTCTGAGTCTTAAGATGGAGATACACCACTAAAGCAGAGACGATAGACAGAGTCAAATTAGTGAGAGAGTCAGAAAAGTAGGCTTCCACCAGCTAGTCAGTCTGTGCGTTCATGTGATTTGGGGGCGTGGCTTTCACTACTAGTCTGATAGGAGGAGTTGGGATGTATCGGTTACATTTTTTCAAAGTGTAGCCTGCTCTGGCAAACTTTTCCAGGATTGCTAACCCATGCTTTTAAGGCCTTGATCATATCTCTGGCTGGAGTCACCTTCAGGGACAATGAAAATATATTTTTAACCAACTATTCAACACTGGAAGATGCTGTCTACTCTTCATCTACATCACACAAGTACTTATTGTGTACTTCAGCTACTTCAGGCCATTTTCCAACCAAATCCGGTTTATTATTTTAAATTCTCACTTATTACTGTTGCTTACCGGCATAAAAACGTACCTGAAGAAGGTGGGCTATACGCCTAGCATAACTCCAAGGTGCACACTGCCACCTAATGCTGTACTTCTTTCGGTTTACTGGCGGTGCCTACTCAAACTCTACTAACTTAGCTTTACGTCAATATATTAGCATAAAATATGGCAACCATAATGTTCAGATGTTGTGCTATGGATCACTTCAACTGTATGGTTTCAGGGGAATATTCGCTTTAAATGCCTAAACGTTTTTTTGGCGGAAACTAGATCATTAATCTCACAGTGCCTTGAAAAGTGAGCGTTGTTCTGTGAACGAGTTCGAAACTGATTCACTCAATGCTGAGCGGTCCTTTTGTGAGTCCATGCAACACTGCCTGTCTGAAAGCCTCTGTTCTATGGGTTTGTACAAAGCTTAGCAGCACAAGGAGTATTTAAAGATGAACCCGTCAGTTGGTCCATTAGGTGAAGAGGTTAAATGAAAGAATAACTGAAAAAAAAGACGCCACAGCTGAAATGTATTTGACGAAATGACCTGAGTTCTGCAAAGCTATATAAAAGCTTCCAGGACATTATCAAAGTGAGTGCCAACCTGCAGATGAGTTTCAACCTGAGGTCACTGCCACTCATTTGACCTTTGAACTCAATTCTGCCCGGTGCAATACTCCAGAGACCTGACTGGACAGGTGGAAATGCTTCTCCTTTCATGATTACTCCACACATGCCCGGGGCATGTGTGCGGGGCAACTGCGGCCTTCCATCCATTTTTTAATTGGCCTGCATCAATGTCTAAAAATATAATATATATTAAAAAAAAAAAAAAAAAAAAAATGTATTTGAAACTAACAATTTAGTACCACGTAAATGGCACTTAGTTATAGCACTTTGTTTTGCTTTATTTTTGAAGAAATGCACTTTATTGATTCTTGTTGTTCTGGGTTTGTACCCTCGTGGTTGATGCACTTAAGGCTGCTTCTGCGTTTTCAGAGACACGCAAGAAGGTGCGTACCCCTTCCTGCATGCGTTGCCCAATTTTTGTATCTAAACGACAAGGCTACGCAAGCCTCACGCAGCCCGCAAGGCTGTGATTGGTCCGCTAACTACATCCTTACCGGAGTCACATTTCCGGTTTCATTTTTTCGGCACAAAAAGTTTGGACACCCCTGATTTAGAGGCTTTCAGCATTATAGGGCACTTGTGACATCATCAATACTGGGACACACCAACTAAGTTAATCTTACTCTATCACCTATGATGTACTCATTGTTTATTGTATCATGTTGTAATTTTTATTTGACATAAAGTGTTTGATCACTTTTGAAGGACTTCTGTAACAGGAAAATCTGAGAAAAATATTTGAAACTAGTATAACATTTTTAAGGGTCATTGCTATTGCTTTTATGAAAGCCGTCATAATAAATTATATTTTATACTTAGCTAATTTTCATCATCTTACAGTATTTTAGTGTCGAACCATTTAACACACAACAAGCTAAATCTGAAACCCAAGGATCTGAGTTCTGAACCTCAACAATCATTTTCCTTCCAACGGGGTTGGACAAAGTAGCAAAACACTTCACTCACGTTCACATTCCAATTAATCCACACACACACACAAACACACATACACACAGATGTAGGAGTGTTTTTTTTAAGTTTGGAGTAGATTTACAGGATAGCATAGATGATGTGCGACAACTAAATACTCAATACTATTATAAATAGAATCTTTAAACTCTTGTTTGACACACATTTGCATTATTAGGGATAGACCGAAGGATAAAAATAGCAATTTTATCCATTTATTAATAGTTTTCAGAGCGTTGAAGGGTATTCAAAGCCTGAAGCCACTGTTTGAGCTCCAGTGACATGAAAAGAGTGAAAAACAATATGATCAATTTTAAACTCTGTGTTTGCATTTCTGGTCGTTTTAATGTTAAGAAGTTAACATTGGGGAAAAGGTGCAATCACACTGAACAAAAGTTAAATAAGCTGATCGAGAGGACGAGATAGAAAGATAGAAGTGGGGCAAAGTGACAAAAGCCTTTGAGTCCTTGTAATTTCGACATGTCGGATCAGTCAGTATTTACCAAGCAAGACAGTAAATATTTTTCTTTTTAACCTTATTTATTAAAGGTAGTTTATCAGTGAATATCTGTCATTCTGCTTGTAGCCTACCAGTCATTTCAGATTTGATTTTGTTTGGAAAATAAAATGAAAATACCAATACATTATTTTGGTGCTGATTTAATGTTTAGAAGGTGCCACATTAAAAGCCTCGCAACATATATGTCAGCAAAAGCAGCCTTGAGGTGACCTCCTCCTGAGCAACCCCCGCTCACTGGCTGCTTATCAACCTCAACTCACCTTGCTCCCCTGTAACCCTCGGTTGGTGCCATGCTTCATCCACCAGTTGACAACATGGATGGACAACACCTGGATCTGTTCCAAAGTCCAAAGAGCACTCTCCCTACCCCCACTGTCTAAGTGCCCCTGAGCAAGGCACCTTACTCCCACAACATCTGCTCCCCGGGCGCCGTGCATGGCTGCCCACTGCTCTGTGTGTCCTGCAATGTTCACCAGATGGGTTAAAAGCAAAGGACAAATTTCCCTCATCTGCATGTAGTGTGACTGTGCATGTGTTTGGGATCAATAGATGTATCTTATCTTATCTCTTGACCAAGCATGAAATGTTCATTGGGTTCCGAACTGTTGGTTCTGTTATTCTGCTGAGCCCCTGGGCTGGCAGGCTGCCTTGGTTAGTGGCATAAATCAGGTGAGGGGAGTGGAGTGGAAAGGGACTATTATCCAGATGCCATTTACTTTTAGATGGAGAGGGAGATGGATGGAGAAGAGATGAGATAGAGATGAGGACCCGCTCATACAAAAAACTGAGAGGGATTGAGAAAGGAAGGGGGGAAAGGGAAACTGAGATGAAAAGAAAGAAGAACAAGGATGAGATTGATAAGAAAGGAACAAGTAGAAGGCTCAATGGCTGAACAACCCTCTGCACAGCTCATTGGTCAGGGAGAACAACCTTGGCAACCTTGGCGTAGCTCAGGAAAGGCTGTCCATACATGTGGCCCTTCACAGGCCGCATTAGATACCTTATCCTGCTGTATTACAGGCCTGCTGTCGAAATGCAACGGCAGGCCCGGCCGCCCACATCATCAGCCCGAGACAAATGCCTCGATCGATACCGTCATGGTCCTGCCACTGAAATGGCTGCTCTCCATCCTGAGCAAAGACAGTCTCATAACTCACACACCATACAAGCATGACTTGAACTGCTTTAAAACGTATAGTATTCTTACGATTGCTGTTTTTTAAAATATTTCTTTCCAAAATATATATGGAACTTGCGGTCAATTGGATACAAGATGCGTTTAATCCGGGGTCAGACACATGTTTTTGCTCCAATCAGCACTGATGAAAAAACGACACTCATGGACACACAAATGCCCTTTTCTTTCTTTTTTCAGTCTCGATGCTGCATATTTATTTTGTGCAACGTGCTGCTGTCCATTGAACTTCCAGGCGTTGGTGTGTAAATAGCCTGGAACATTTGTGTGAGTATATTTAATTTTTTTAACATCTAGGGAGAATCGTGCAACTGCATTTATTTTTCTTCATATTGTACAAGAGGCAACACCGGCAAGACAGCGAGGTCAGAGAGCTTCTCAGGTTCCAAACATGACTCAACGGAGTAAAAATATGAGAAGTAAACTCACAAGAATTTTCTTTTAGTGAGTTTACTACTGCATATCAAACAAAAACCCACATATACCTGCTAGTTTTGGTGTAGAAGAGAGGTACATGAATACTTTGCCTCATCCACTGTTTTGAGAAGCAATTAATTAATTTGAGTAGCACAAGTTTTCCAAATAAACTTTGATATCAATTTTATAAGATGAGGTAACTGCAGAAAACAGCTCAGCGTGTTAGCTATTGTAGCTAGCTCTCTAAGGATTTATTGTTGGTCACTTTGTGTCACTTTGTAATATGGGACACTTGTATTTTAAAAATAACCTACATAACCTTGCTTTATGCATGCCAAGCTCAATATTACAAATTTTTAAAAGCATTATGAATAAATGACTAAGAGAATGAATAAGAAAATGTATATTATTCATAGACATGTCATTTATTCATATCAACATGTAAAAGTTATACTGTTTTCATGAAGAACCCTAGCCCTAAATAAAGAAACTATTAAATGGATTTAAAACTTTCTATTGGAGGTGTAGCACATATTTTTGAATCTATTAAAATTAAATCAACGGCAAGCAACAATAACAGCTAATGGTTGACACTTGCCCCACCCCTCCATGAAGTCATGTGATAGCAGTCACATGATGTCCATTATAACATATAGCAAAAGTTCTGTTGACTAGATTTTGTTTGAACAGGAAATAAACAGACCTAGGTGTTCCACTTTAACCCAATTTCCCAGATGACCTGAATTCACCCGACAAGATGCAACTCGATTATTGATAATATTGACTTATTGGTCACGTTAAAACTAAAATGACTGTCATGAAAGTCCAGTTCCTGACTTTGACCTTCATGTAATGAGCTTTCCTTCACCCCACACAGAGCTGTCAGAGCTGCTGCATCAGTCGTTTCTTGCTTTGCCAGTTTGTCTGGCTCAGCATCAGGTGCCACAGCAGAGCAGGTGCTGATGTGTCAGAGCTGTGATTGTGCTGTGAAAAGGGTATTTCCTCTCTCCGGTTGTTTCAGTGTAGCTCGACTTCTCCACGCTCGGCCGATCCAAGAAAAGCTGTTTTTCTTGCAAGATTGTATTGTATCTTATTGGTTTTCACACAGAGCACCTGAACTAAGCAACCGACATATGAATGGTTTATTTATCAGGTAATGACTGATGAGTGAAACCAGGTAAAAACTAATATATTGTAAAGTTCAATTATTACCTTTTAGCTGATAACATTGGCACTGTAAATCTGCATGAGTATTTTCTGAATGTTATAAAGATTTTCAAGTGATCACATATTGGTGCTTGTGTCCTGGCAATTTAGTGAGTGATGGTTGGCTCCAGCAGGGGATCTGTCAGTGAGTTATAGGAGCCGATCCAGCCAAGAGCAGTGTCCTTAATACACAGAGCACGCCCCCCAGAGTAAGCGGCAGATCATTTGTCACATTAAGATCCGTTTGTATAGTGTGGAAATCCTGATATGTAGGTTGTCCTGTTGTTGAGGTGTGTCTCATTCTGATGAGCTGTTTTTGTCCTTTTTTATTTGTCACTTTATTGAATCCTGAATACATTTTTCATCCGTTTCATTCTTGTACATGGGCAATTTTTAGGAGGAAATGATGAACATGTATATAAAAAAGCAGGTGGATTGGTAATATTTCTAAAATAGTTTAGAGCAAGGCTCGAGCCATACCAGTTAAGAAAACTGTCAGTAGAGAAAGAGGAGTAAATCTGTGGTCCAAGAATCCTGAAGAGCATCTTTCAGAAATCTACTGGAGATAACGTCTTGTCGACAGGAGGAGAAATTAAAGTGGAAGATTGACACCTCTTATTCTAGCATTGAGATATATGGGAAGTGAGACATACTGGCAGAAGGTTTAAAGAGAAGAGGGCGATTTCTGGTGAAAAAGCACAAATATGTTGGTCGAGGATGATTTCATTTGCTGGAAAGACTGTTGGACCTCACTGGAATGTAGATACTTACGAAGCTCAAACCCTACCCACTATATACTGACCCCAGTAACATTGTGTTCAGCGATATGTTTTGGACTGTGATTGTTATTGGACTTGAGTGACCATGTAATATAAAGAGGAACTTTCCTCGGTTTTGCCACGGGCCTGTTCTGGCATGAATAAAACATGCTTCCTCGTCAGACCCTGCTTCCCAAAAAATACACAAAATACTGGCAAGATGGAGGATTCTGTGGAGGTTGAAAAATAAGCTGTAAATTGTGATTATAAACAACAGTTATTTCTTTCAGAGATGAAGCAGAAAATGTCCTCTTGTGCTGTGTGTGACCAGAGGAAACGGGTTCCATCGTAACATTCTGTGTCAAGGTGCAGCTCACTGTACATTTATGTTCTTTTTTAGTCTGAGCTGTTTTCTTCTTCTCTGTGCACTCCTCATGTTTTATTCACTCCCCTCTCCGAGCAGCCAGCTGCAGGGGCTGTGTATGGGCTTCATGGCACCTGATGTGCTCAGCTCAGGGAATGCCTTTGTGTCAGACCTTTCTCAGAGCACAGCATTGCACAATATTATTTTTAACTTTTCCTTTAGAATTTCAGATAAACTCAGAGTTTTGTGATTCCTCATGAGCTGAAATAATATCCAAGTGGCCCCACGCAATGCCTACCAATGTACCAATGAGCCAAAAGCCTATTGATTGAGTGGGGGAATGAAAGGGGTCATATAAAGGCTTGAGTGCAGAGTACAGTGTATGAAGACGTCCTCGCCATTTTTCTCGTTTGTTTATGTTGCAGCCTTATGCTACAATAAAAAGTAGCACAAGGCTGCAACATAAACAAATGTAAATACCTCATAAGGGAAGTTTTTTGCGTAATTAACTACAAATATTTATCTAAATTTTCAGACCATTTACTCAGTACTTTGATGAAGCACCTGTTTTGCAGTGATTACAGCCTCCAGCCGTTATGACAAATTCAGATTTTCATGTTTTAGTCTGGATTTAGTGATTCATCACCACAGATCCTCTCCAGCTTGGTGAACAGGCCATTTTCAGGTCCCTTGAAATGTTTGACTGGGTTCAACCTGAGTCTCTGTTGGGTCATACAGGGGTATACAAAGTGTTGTCTCTAAGCCACTTTAGAGTTGTGTTAGTTGTGAGCATTTTCATGCTTCAAGGTGACCTTTTGGCCCCGTCTGAATTCCTGAGCCTCTCAACCAGGTTTTCTTGAAGGATATCACTGCACTTTGCTCTCTTCAGCTTCCCCTCAACCCTGACCAGTTTGCATCAGGAATGTCATTTTTGATATACTTGCGTGACTATAACAAACAAAAACATAGCAATACTTGCGATACAATTCAAACAACAAAACATTTAAACAGCATGAGAAATGGTCAAGAAATAAACACATAGACACACCCCCATCCAAAAGCTAATCGACTTTGTGTTGACTCTTGTCTAATCAAGAGGTTTCCCTGTTTTAAAGAGTGGTTACACTGAAAAGAGAAGGCTTCTCTGAAAAATCTGTCAAACCAGACCTCAGCAGGTCACATGGTCCTCACAGGAAGCCCCCAGTGTGTGTTATGCATGTCTTACCCTGAGCATCCATTAGGCCTAGCTGTGTACAGTGTGCACGTCTCTCCAGAAGATGAAGCTGCTCTTTATGTCTGCAGAGTTGATGGTGGTAGAGTCACTTATAGGTCTCAGGTATGCGCCTCACTCTCTGACTACAAGTTATCGTCATCTCTCCTACACACACAGAGACAGTCATGCTATTCGCCCTTGCTATGACCATCGTCAGTGGTGTGTCTCCTTGTAGTGCGAGATAAAGCAGAGAGGACAGAGTAATCAATTGGTTGTTTACTCAGAGGCACTGCCCTACTTAGAGACCCTGTCTGCATGTGTGTGTTTGTGTGTGTGTTTGTGTGTGTGTGTGTGCGCAGATACATTTTCAGTTTGTCCAGAGGCAGGCGAAAGGCTGATAGTTTCCCATCTGCAAATGTCCAAAATGTCTCTCGAGTGGTGAGTTTTCAATTGTTTCTCGTTTGAAGATTCATCATTTGCTGGATAAAAACTGTTACAAATGAGGTGTGACTGATGAACGGCTCTGTTTGATTGCGATACACTTGTACAAGCTTTGGACATCATGTCTGGGAGGCACGTGACTTCAAAGCAAGCCCACACACTTTGAGTTGGATATGAACAGTTTAAGCAATTCATTTTGTACTGAACAGCAACAACACAGCCATATTAGCTATTAGCAAGTATCATTATCAACGCAGCACAATTGTTTTTTAGAAATACAGCTCCGATTATGTGGACGAGCTCGTTCAGGCAAAACAGAGGAACTTACATAATAAACTGTAATTACCTCTGTTCTGGGTTACAGTAGACAGAGTGGAATAGTAGATCTATTTGTTTAATCTTTGGACAAAAGTTCTCCTGACCTCTTTACGCGATTTGTTGTGATGTAAATATATCTGAAGACTGAAGAAAATATGAACTCAGCAGACGTCAGGAAATCTTGTTTGAAACTTAAATTAGGGAAAACACATGTCACACAGGTGAAAGAACAAAACAAGTGACAGTTAATACAAAGTGTGTCGATGATGCTCTCACCTCCGAAATGGAGTCTGCCTTGTCCACAGTTCAGTGCTCCTAGCTGCCACAGGTGGCAGAAGAAGGATATACAATTACCAGTAGGTAATGCTATTTACATAATGGGATGACTCATACGATCCGACTGACTTTGGTGATTCTCCAGTATTTCAGCATGTGAGACCGAGATTTCTGTTAATAATGGATGAATAAATATAGATAAATAATGGATTGCTGATGTCATTTGACCTGTTTTAAACCAGATGAGTGTTCAGATGCCACTATGGGAGGAAGTTGTGATAAAAAAGATCTTTAAAATTGGTTTGTGACTGAGCTCCTGCAGTTTAATGAAAATCTCAGCCGCTGAAAAGACGTTTAAAATTATTGTAACACACATGACACCTGTGCTTAAACGTTTGTGAGTCTTGTTGTGAGTCAGGGAGACAAACGAGAGGAAAGGACAAACCAATCAGGCTTGGACGCTGGTCCTGCGAAAGAAACTGATGACAGTCAACAAAATGCTTCAAAAAGTGCACCTAGAGCTGAAGCAGGAGGGGGAGACAAGCCGGTACAAGTGTGGTTGTAACAGAGGTGGATGCTAAGTAGCACTGAAGTTGTTTGACAAAGTTCAACCGTATGTGTTGGCCGACAAACCACCAGTCAAGAAGGCATTTAGCAGGAAATATGGATCGCAGCGTAAATGGGTCAGCTATTGTGCTGAGATCCATTCTTTATTTTGTGCAGTGTGTCTGGCAAAATTGTCAAAAAAAACAACTAGATGTAAAGATTGGAGACACATACACCAGCGACTGAACGAGCATGAAAACACTGTCAACAGACGGGGCAGCAAATATTCAGGGGGAAGAGGACGAGGACAGTCTGATGGATCAAGAAGAAGTTGATCTGGTGAACAAAATATATGCAACCTGGAGAACTGCTTATTGGGCTGCTATTTTAGTTAAACCTGTTCACTCATGCATACCACAAAATTAGCTTGGCCTGCAGATTTTTGATTACCCTCTCCTGCACACTAGAGGCTTGTAAAGATTTTTTCTCCCTACTGAAGTTCATCAAGCATCATCTCAGGAGCAGACTGCAGGATCATTTGGAGGCCTTAATGCTGATGGCAATGGAAAAGCAGATCCTAATGAACCTGGACTCCGACCATGTGATCGACACAGATGCAAAGCAAGGGAAACTCCTACTTCTCCTGCTAACCACATAAAGGTAAGACACATCTTTTTTATTTATTATTATTGATAGTGTAGCTGACTGCAGGGCTGTTTTCATGTATGGTAGAGCTATTGTAATGCAGTCTGTGGCTGTGCAGGGCTCTTCATGTGAGGAGGCACGGCAATATAATCCTTCAATAATTGGGATTCACAGCTGCACAGTTCAGGACCCTGGACAGCGCAGATGCTTCCCAGCCAGAACTGTTCTCTGTCCTTGGTCCTGAACTGTACAAGTAAGCAGAGCCTCTGCTCCTGTTGACATGTGTTTGGTAGAGATTAGGTATATACACTGAGGCTGTACCCTGCTGTTTTCATGTTGTGGTAGAGCCCTTGTATTATTGTTTTTAGCCATCTACCGATGATGCTGACTTCTGTGTTTAGCCCGGCATGTATTTGTGCTGAATGTGCCTTTAGTGCATGTGGCATGAGGCTACATACTGGCGCAAGTTTATCCCTGGTCTGCCCGGGGTTGGGGGGGTTGTGTCAAATGTCAGGGCCATTTCTGTATCCAAGTCCTTCACCGCCAATGAGGTTACTGGTGAGTGCACATTGCATCAATGTGACATACTGTTGTTTTCATTCCTCCAAGCTTCATAGACGGCCGGACTGGAGATCAATATCATTAATGTTACTGTCAAACCATAGTTCATCGAAAAGCACAGATTACCAAACATTTAGCTGCCTGCGAATCTGAGCTTTTTTCTACCAATCCACTCGTCTGCAGTCCACTCGCTGCTGCCTCCACCGGTGTCACCGCATCTGCCTCCACTTGCAAGGGAAATCAGGTAGCCAGTTCAGTGACGGCTTCCTCCACCTGTGTCGCCTTTCTCATGGAGGAATCCATTTGTCTTAAATGTTTGTCAGTTAGATACACATTATAGATATTTTTTGTCCCTTGGTGCTGAGATCAATACACAATTGATAAATGTATTGTACTCAACAATAAAGGTGTGTAATTGTTTGTAAAGATTTTCATGTACATTTTCTTTCATAATTTCCAATGTTTAAAACCTATTTGAATTATTTTACGTGAGATGGATATACTGTACTTGGCTAATCAGCTTATAATGTTAATGTTGACTTTGTAGCAATAGCAAAACTTATAACCAGCACCTTTAAAGACATCAATAAGCCCAATGAAATCGTTTTTTTTGGTGATTATGGCAGATGCTGAACCATAATCTGTATCATCCAGACTGGATTACTATAAATTGTTTTTTTTGACCTGCCATGGGATGGCTGTGACTCAGGACTAATATAAGGTAGGGTCATTGAGATGGTTGGTGCTTCGTCTTCTGGCTCCTGTAGTCTGTGTGTCCAATTGTCCTTCACGTACAAGACCTCAAGTTGTCCCTGATCACTGTGCATACGTAAATGAATGATATAGAATGCTATGTATAGAAGCGTGGTATGAAGTGTGAGTGAATGGGTGAATGTGACCTGTAGTGTAGATTTTACGGTGGCCCTGAAAGCTCAACGAACAGCAACTTAAGAAAACACATGCAAGTTGACAAAACACCTGCAAAAAGAGAAAAGCGCTGCAAATACCGGAACGAGCTGCAAATAGAGAAACGCGCAGCAAATACCGTAACGCGTTGCAAAAAGCCAAACGCGCAGCAAGAAGCCAAACGCGCAGCAAGAAGCCAAACGCGCAGCAAGAAGAGGCCACAACACAACGGAAGTGTTTCCAGGGGACAGCTAAAAGTGATGGACACTGCTGCCACAAAAACGTCCAATACACCATAGAAATTCGGTTCCACACAGGGTTCGGCCACCCACGGCTCTTCGGCCCCTCTGCAGTGGCTGTACAGTACAATGTTGTGCATATGTTTAGCGAACGCTGAACTTAACGAATCAGTTTTCATATTATTAACGTGAACGTAACGATGAACGTGAGTGAACGTCACGTACATTTTTTAAATCATCACCGTATCAGGCCATCATGAAATACCAGGAGCGGGCGAGTGTGTGTGTGTGTGTGTGTGTGTGTGTGTGTGTGTGTGTGTGTGTGTGTGTGTGTGTGTGTGTGTGTGTGTGTGTGTACGTGTGTCCCCCGGCGCTCCGACCCCGCCCACTCACTCGGAGAGAGCCACAGTGAGCTCTGATCACGGAAGATGATCCGATCTAGAGACATGTCGTCTTCTCCTGTTAAACTGAATAAACAGCGCTAACAAGCAAGCCCCTGTTTGTGAGGCAATATATTGTCCATAGTGTGCAGGGGTACAAAACCTTTACTATCAAAAGAGCGAGTGGGCGGGGTCGGAGCCCCGGGACCCAGGACCTATATACAGTCTATGCCCGGGACCGGAGCACTCGCTACACACACGCACGCACGCACGCACGCACGCACGCACACACACACACACACACACACACACACACACACACACACACACACACACACACACACACACACACACACACACACACACACACACACACACACACACACACACTCGCCCGCTCCTGGTATTTCATGATGGCCTGATACGGTGATGATTTAAAAAATGTACGTGACGTTCACTCACGTTCATCGTTACGTTCACGTTAATAATATGAAAACTGATTCGTTAAGTTCAGCGTTCGCTAAACATATGCACAACATTGTACTGTACAGCCACTGCAGAGGGGCCGAAGAGCCGCGGGTGGCCGAACCCTGTGTGGAACCGAATGTCTATGGTGTATTGGACGTTTTTGTGGCAGCAGTGTCCATCACTTTTAGCTGTCCCATGGAAACACTTCCGTTGTGTTGTGGCCTTTTCTTGCTGCGCGTTTGGCTTCTTGCTGCGCATTTGGCTTCTTGCTGCGCGTTTGGCTTTTTGCAACGCGTTCCGGTATTTGCTGCGCTTTTCTCTTTTTGCAGGTGTTTTGTCAACTTGCATGTGTTTTCTTAAGTTGCCGTTCGTTGAGCTTTCAGGGCCACCGTATAGATTGCCTTGAGTGGTACTTAAGAGTAGAAAAGCACTTTATAAAAGTGGTCCTCTTACCATTTACTGTGTCCTAAAGCAGAAAGTCTTCAAATGGTTTTGAATCAAGTGAATGGAGTTTCCATTCATTGGCTTCCTATCATGTCAGATCGAACTTGAAGGTATTTATAATGACGTACAGTTAAACATGTTTAAATTAGAACTCACGCAATCAGCCGCAATTGCTGGAAATTATGGAGAAAAAGGTCTCTTCCTGCCACTGGATGAGTTAGTGATTATGGCCTTTTTATTGCAATTTGATCTACCTCTGTTAGAGCCGAGTCCCCCATTAAGTTTGGGGATCTTTTTCCCATCAGCCAGTGTCCTTGAAAATGCCTCTCAGCAGTGCCAGGGATAAATTGTTTCCCAAAGACAACACATTGCAGAGTGATGATGAGGTCCTCTGTAAATTATGAAGGAGTCACCCTTGCAGAAGAGTAAAGAGAAGTTGTAATTTGTTGTGTAAAGATTGTCATTCTTGCTGGAATTAGTTCGGTAAAGTGAAGGCTCCTCCTACCTGTTGTGTGCAATCAAAGATAGTTAACCCGCAGCAATCAATGTGGCTTCTCCTGTGGAACCCCTCAGGAACGTAGCCTGGCTTAGCTTAAAGAACAACTTGTGCCTTCACATGCTCCTTGGAAGGTTCAGTTTCCTGAGTTGCTGTCCGGATTTTGGTGTGTTCATGTCGGAATGTAGAAAAAACGTGGATGCTGTAAATAAAATGTGTTTGTGTTTGTGTAGTATATGTGTTTAAAGTATTTAAGCAACATTCCAGTGTGTCATTTTTTCACATTATGCTGACACCACATGAATGCACTGAAAGATTTTCAGTTTCCTGTGTCATATTAATGTGCATATGTAGGTGATTGCATGATTTGTGTATGCAGGGACCATTGTTGTTTACTTACTAACTTACTTTGTCCCATGTAAAACTTTTCCACCAAATAAAAGAGAATGTTATGATAACTTGTGCCAACATGTATTACACTTTACATAGCGATTCTAAAGATCATCATTATAGTGTTTATTTTATATAGTGATACAGATTTATATAAAGCTATGTGGTATGCAGACATACCTAAGTTTTTAAAACATTGCTGGGCTTTGGGACAGTTTTGCCATTGTGGCCACATTTCCTCCAGCAGGATCTAAACTACGCTTTAAAAAAATGCAGCTGAAACAACTTCTGAAAGATGTTGAGATTTTGATCTTATAATAGCTAAGATAAATAAATTAGCTGACTTTCATGACAGAAAAAAACAATGATTTGTTCTCATAGTGGAGCCACCTTTGTGTGAGTGAGTTTCCACATCAGTATCATAAGTTCTTGACTGTGCGGCTGCTTGGAAAAAGCTAAACAGTCACCTATTGTGAAAGCAGCAATTTTGGGGTATTCCCCAGATACAGTTTCTTAATCAATTAGCGGAGATGTGAAAACTTGTCACGCACAGTCAAATTGCTGCAGACACATTGACAGCCTTGACCAACATTAATTTGATCACATCTTTGGCCCCTCACCCCCTCAATTACTGCTTTTTTTGGAATGTCTCCATCCTCAGAGAGCAGACAGTGTCATTTAAACGCTGTGTAATCACACTGGCCATTACTTGTTTGCATGTGACGTCCTCAGTTTTCCCTCATCCAACAGAGTTTTATCTCTGTATTCAATGAAAGTCAAGTGAATGTGATGCTTGAATAACAGCAGTAGATCTAAATCCAGGTTATACCTCAACATTTCAACATTCAGATCACTTCAATACACAAAAATGATGTTATTTTAGTAACTTTAGGCTTCTCTAATGAAGTAATAAGTCATTGTGGCTTTCAATGGAGAGTATCTGACAGTGCCATCTATCAATGTATATAGTTCAGCCATGAAATAAAGTGTGTGTGCGGGTGTGTGTGTCTGTGTTTTTGGTGACAGAGAGAGAGAGACAGACATCTTTAACATCTATAGATGCTATTTCAGATTACTTTGTGAACAGATGTACATTTATAGATGAGGGTTAATTTGGTGTCAAGAGACGTGGTCATAATAATATTGAGCATATCATATAACGTGAGACCCAAGGGTACGTGCTGCCGCTTCTGATCAGAGCCCCGATCTCAACATTGTCCCTTCATGTCAAGAGTTCAACACGGTGTTTGAAATGATATGTACATTTTTCTTCTGTTTACTGCACACTGTATGAAGTTAAATCATTAAACTATTCATGGCAACATCTAATAACTTTACTTCTCGTCCCTCAAATGTTTGCACTGTATGACAGGCAAACTTGATTAGGGTGAATGTTTCTATCCTGTCAACATGATGACTGTTAGAAGCAGTGACATCACCTGCCGGTTGTCCACCTGAATATCTCTTATTTTGTGTTTGTCTGCATTATTGTGTGTATGTACATCATATTATCACTTGTGTTCAGCCGAGCTAGTGCAAAGTATGAACTGGACGCTGAGTGTGTGTGTGTGTGTGTGTGTGTGTGTGTGTGTGTGTTTATGTATGTGTGGGTTTTTTCTTTGTTTACCGAAGCTTTTTTTCAAATTAAAGTTTAATATTGGATTGTGTTAATGTTACTTGTTAATTATAATTCAAACTAACTAATTAATTTGTGTCACCAATTGAACCAATTTTTTAAGTTGGCCCAACAACGTTTGTGTGTTTGTTGTCCTCTGCAGAACAGAGCAGTTGACTTCAGCAGCCACTGTAATAATCCTGCTGGTTATTAGAGACTTTCCTCTTTGGCTGAGCTCTTTCCTCTCTCCTGCTGTATCTCTCACTTTCATTTCATTTCCCTCCCTCTCTTCTCACTTCTCTTTGCCAGTTATAATAATACAAACAATAGCTCACACTGATTCACCACCTACTCACTTTTTTCCTCTCCTTGTTGTTGGACAGCAGGCGCTCAGAGATAAGCTTGTATCTTCTCTAGCTGTATTTTTCTAATGAAAGACAGTGTTGGTGTTAAACAATGACACCTAGGACTGCATGTTCCATAAAGAAACTCAAAGATATAGAGATGAAAGATAGGATAGACATTTTCAAATAAGATGATGTGTAAACGTGTTGATTCAACCCAGGCATGTATGGGGAATTATTCTAATAACTATTATGATCAGGGTTAGTATGTAAGAACAATGTGCTTTTGCTGCAGTTTTAACCTGATAATAATACAACAATTAAATCTATTTGTATGACATTTACTACTAAACTTAGTAAAAAAGGCTATTTAGGTTGTAAATAGGAGAACACATTAAGACTGGACAGTACATTTGTTATCTTAACGCTTTGTGAAGATAACAAATATAAAATTCAATATGATTGAGTGGTGCCAGGTTAGTTATGTTTAACCACAGGAATAATGGAAGAGCGCAAATCTCCACTAAGGATGATTCCCTAGGCCCCAGAGTCAATCCAGTGTTTACCATTAATATGATGGGCCACAGTTTCATAATGGGGAGATCTGTTACTTAGTGTTCTGCATTGTATAACTGTGTTCAGCATGATATCTGTCGATATACATGAAATTTTACCTTCACAGCAGCATCATCTACAGGGGATATTTTGTGGGGAACAAACGTTTTTTTGTGCTTTTTTCTGAAGACAGAGACGAAAAAGTTTGTTCTAGGATCAGCAGTGTTGTAGTGTTGTTGCTTTTGAACAGGAAAATAAAAAGAACTGGGTGTCTGTTATTGTGCATAATTATAATGACATTTGCATCCTACCCTCAGTATTCATCTCTGTCCCTCTGTCTATTATCACAGGAACAATTATACTCCCTGACCCTCTATTCCAGCGTGGTGCTGCTCTCTGTCGGCTGCCACCTCTGTCCAAACGGAGAGGGCCGTGTCTGAGCAGCGCCATATTGATTCTCATCAAGCTTCTGTCTGAGCAGGGAGCTCTTAGCTCACTCAGACATAGGGAGGAAATGAGAGCACATTTAACAGAAAACTTTGGCCAAAGATGTCGGATTAAGAATAACCTGTGAAGCAGTATTTGGAATTAGCATTTAAAATAGTTTTGTTAAAAAAAACATGCACAAAGAGATTCATATTTCCTGCATTATATAGGTAAAAAAATAAGCAATTAAAAATATATGTATGGCTATTTAAAAGCTCTTGCATACATAGCTAGGATAAAAATACATTTAAATGGCTCACAATTAGCATTCAAATAAAAAAAAGCAAAGCCTCATTTCTGAATGAGTATGGAAAGTCAATTATGCTTTACCTAGAAATCCCAACACTGTTTTCCCCCCTTCGTATTTACGCATTCCTCGGCCCTACATGGCCTACTTACCACTGCTGGGGAAGAGCCTCATTACTGAAATTAGACATGATTAGTTCCCCATCCAGTTCTTTCATCAAAGCAGCTTCCTCTCAATTTGGACAAATTTAATTTCAACTCTGCGGAAAAGTTCCTGACAAGTTCACCATCTGTGCTCGGTGCAGCTCCCGCGATCGAGGGCTGGCGGAACAGGAAAGAGACAAAACTCCAACTGAGGGATCAGGAAGGAGCAGGGAAAGCAGACAAGACTCTCAGCGAGGGAGACGCTAGTCCCATATCTCTGTATTTGAACATGTCTGATGAAATGATTGCTGACATACAAGTAGAACTCATGTGGAAGTGTTATTGATTTCACAGCTGGTATCAGATTCCAGTAAAACAACATCGAAGAAGTGGTGCTAGTTTGAAAAGATGATCCGCAAACCTTAAGGTGCTGAACTGAGTCATAATAAAAATACAAGATGGTTACTTTTAATAACTAGTTATTATAACTTATCAGAAAAGTTGTTCATCTCATAAACATTTTTGGCTGATCACGCAGGAGTGTTGTGAGTTATGGTCTGTATTTATTGAGAACCTCTTGTAAAACTAATAGTTACATTCAGACGTCAGTCCTCACGTAATTTTAACCTAATTTCCATAGAATCAGAAAAAGAAAATACATTATGCTTTACCACTTTTGCTGTTTTACATCAATCAAACAAACAAAGATAATGTGTGAAAACATGATGGAATTATGTGCATTTATATTTGTTGTATTAATTTGAGGAACATTAGTTTCCTTGATGCACAAATTAAACACAACAAGTCTGTTCTCAGTGCACTTTGTACAATTCTACTTTCATTGATTCACCAACTTTTCCACCTCAGCCAAGCATAAATAAAAAATTCCTAATTTTCTTCTAATACGTAAATGCACACAGCTCTGGAACACAATTTCTAGTTTGATTTGCGTCATTGCCCTCTTATAGGATTGTTGCTACTTGCATTGTGTCAGGTGAACACCAAAGCTGCACTATTTTCCCCAGTATATTATCTATGTGGAGTGAAGGATGAGCTGGAACTCCTAATTTGTCTGTATTTTTAGCTTTTCAACCGAAAATACTGTGACTTTTCAGTCATTGTCTATGTATGTGTTTACAGATTTGTCTACCCATTTACAGATATGATAACGAAAAAATCCAATTACACTCACCCATGGATTCTGAATACATATTAACATTTCTTTGTCCATATTTGCCAATTTGATGAAACACACAGATTCTAAATACAAACTTGTCTGTGTGATGTTTTTTTGACACATATGCAAATCTGTTTCAAGACCCATGCACACACATTTCTAAAGACAGATTTGCAATTTCCTGTACACTTCCACATATCTGACTACACACAGACGGATTGAGACTCACATTTGTCTATACTTTTGCAACAATAATGGCCCTATGATTGTCTTGAACAGCATTAGCAAAGCATTAGCATGGACATTATGTTGGTATTCATATAGAGTACAAAAGCATTCATGACAAATATAAACAAGAATTATACGCAGCTAATAGCAAAAGTAATTTATTAACTTTTTTATCAAAAGTCAGTTTTCAGCTGTGTGCTGTGTTTACCCTCTCACCAGAAGTGGAGGAATCCCAAAGTGTTCCAAACGTGGGCTATTACAGAGGGGGGTCTCTATTACTAGGGTTGAAATGCTCTTTTAAAAGCCAGGATAACGTGAAGCCTAGGATATTACTGCCATAATAAATTGAATGATGTTGATTATGGATATTTTGATTGATAATATTGCATATTATAGCTTATTGATTTCATCAATGGTGGTTGTCTCATTGGAGGGGATTTAATTTTAAAGTCAGGGAGAGGCAGTCCTCTCTGAGTGCAGCTTGGGCCTGGATAGGCAGCAAGTGCTAGTGCCCTGCGGCTGGTACATAGCAGTGGTTCATAATTTGAGGAGCTTGTACATTGTTGTTTTTGTTTTTTGTAACCACAATTTCAGCTTTGCACAATCCACTTTGTGCCTGTTTGGCGACGGCAATAAAAGAATGCCTTCTTGTTTCAAGATCAAAACTTTCATCTCCACTTGGTTCTTTTATGCATAAACTGAAAAGGTGCATACAAATGTATGTAAACACTAGTGACTGTAGCCAGACGGCAGAATGAGATACAAGAGGGAAAACAATGTCTGAATAGCAGATAGCATTGTTAACCTTAACCACACAGCATCTTTACTAGACATGTGCCAGCTGTTGCAGCTTATGTGATACATATTCCAGTGAGACTTTCAAACAATTAGTAGAACTGTTGTTATTTGTTTCCTGTCCGGATATTTATTTGCTCTGTTCAAACTCAACTGAGCATAACAGCTTCAGTGCGAGCACAAATGTTGTGTTCATGCCTGAGGCACAAATGATTTGGCCGAGCTGTTCATACTTCCCCAGATGCCGAGGGCAAAGTATCTGCCTGTCATCCAGGTTTATAGCCACAGTATCTGTCCGAGTTGTTCTGATACCATTGATTTCTGAGGTGAGCCACCCTCCGGGTCTAAATGTTTTCAATAGAGGACACAAGTCTCCACACTGCATAATAGGGGTTATCGGAGTTAGTCGAGATGTGACTAATTTTGCTTGTTTTGTGTTCAACCAACCACTAATTCAAAAGGTGTAACTCAGTCCCTGGTCGAAAGACTAGTGTGAAAACAAGGGAGACTGTCCCAAAAATAAATAATAAAAATGCCAATTCAATCTGTTCATTCTTCACTGCCTGTCTTGTCCAGGTAAATGGTAAATGTTCTGTATTTATAAAACTCTTTTCCAGTCTTGACGAGCCCTTCAAAGTAAAGTTTTTACCATTCACCAACTCACATACTCACACACAAACATAAAGTGCATATATTTGCAGCACTTTCTCTATGAAAAGGTGCAAATCTGGCTTCTATGTCTTGCCCAATGACACTTTGGCATGCAGACTAGGGAAGACTGGGATCTTAATGCATATCTATTGTCAGACGATGGTAACAGCCAATTATCTTTTTGTACCTTTAAGTTATTTCTGATGTTAAAAAACAAATCAATTCAATATGAAAATAATGAATTAAACTAAAATAAAATGTCATCGAAGCTAAAACAGAAAGTTATCTTCTTCATCCTCCTTAACCTTCTTCTTCTTCTCTTCTGTCTCAAACTGACTCCTGCCCCTCCTTTGGCCCCTCTTCTTAAGTGTCCTTTTTCTTCTTCTCTTTCTTTGGAGTCTCCTCTGCTGCTGCTGACTACAGTGATGTTTCTTTTAAAGAATGAATCATTACTCCAACCCTTTCCTTCACCAATAACTATTTCTCCCTAAAAGTGAAACATTGATCATTAAGTTTGAGAAAATGTTCTGAATGGTTTCCGTATTGATTTTGGAAACAATATTGTCCTGCAGATGGGAGCAGGGCACCCTGATTGGGCAACCAATCATTTTTAATGGTTGTAGTAAAAGATTAATTTGTAGTAAAACCTAAGTTATTTTACAGTTATTTTTAGTTAACGAGACAGGGCTCCTTAATGAAGGGGAAGGGAGCTACTGCAGCTACTTTGAATGTTCATGAGGCCTAAAACTACAATTCAGAGTCACCAGTCAAATCGGAAAATAAGTTTTGCCACAGGTCATACTTTTGCACGCAAACACAAAACGTTTAATGGCTCCATCCACCCCTAATGTAATATAACAGTGCATGTTGTAAACCAGCCTGTTTGGAATGGGCTGTTGTTTGGCCTGTGGTTATGGTTGCAGCTCTTTCTGAAACTGTAAAAAATGAAGCTGTTGTTGTGATCGACAACTTAACTTACGTTGATGAGTCCAATCTGCTGCTGATACAAATAGGAAACAACCGATTTCACCCATATGTATATAGTGCATTTGTTTCTAGGCATTTTTCTCCAATGAAAAGGGGCAGTTTTGGGTTCAGTTTCTTGCCCAAGGACACTTTGACATTCAGAATGAGGAAGACTGGGATTGAACCGCCGACCCATGCCCTGTGTTAACCTGAACCTGATCAGATGAAATTTGTCAAGAAACTTGAGCCACATACAGACTGACTGATTTCTGTAACTAGTAGATACATCTTATTGTTATATTTATGCTTGTAGTCCATCTGCACCTGCCCCCCTAATGAATTGAAACTGTTGTGATCGTCCAAGTCAAACAACATCTACCTCTGGTGTTGCAGACTTTTCTGTTCAGGATTTTTCGAGTGATTTGTCTCCTTCCTCCCTCCTCGTCTCTGGTACACCTAACCCTGACCTGAGTCCAGACCACATGAGCATTGTTTGACTTCCCCTAAATGCTGTTTTTTTTGTTAAATTATACATTTCTTTTAGACGTTTTCCTCAAGGTTTCGTTAAGGATTTACCATTTTAGTTTTCTCTGCAGCCTCACCTGGCCGTGAAAGCTAATGCAGCTTGACAGTTTAATTGTGGCTTTTGTCGGACCCTTGATAATATCTAGGTGCTTTTGACCATGGGCTGTTTATAACGACTGCTCCAATTTGTCAGGCTTTAGTCTGCAGGATGGAGAAACGTCTCTTTGTAATCCATGAGTCCATGTAATCAAGCAGGAGAGGGAAAACAGGAGATCTGTATACATTTATATTTGTCACTATAAGCCTCCCACAACCCACACATTGATGTTTATATACAGCTCAACTTAAACAGGAAATATATTTGCAGGAAAAATGTTTCTGATATATTCAGTATCAAATTAGTTGCGTCTTGCCAGATATATACAAATTAACAATTTATGCTGATAACAGTGACAGCAAAACATAATCTGGTCATATTTCTGAAATAAAAATGTTCAACAAAAACAATTCTTAAATCTAGAGAATAAATGTATACTTTCATTTTACATCTGCCTATTGCCTGCGTTAAATGAGGAATGTGGAGCATTTTGATTAGTTCCATTTTAGTTTAGGTTTCACAACTAGCATAATGCTTAATATTTTGGTTCGTAAACTCCTCAATATCAAAATTATCAGGACATTGAAAAGATTGTGTCAGAAACTGAGTCTATTGTGAAAGAAGAACCACATGGATGTGTGGATTGAAGAATTCTCTCTCTCTCTCTCTCTCTCTCTCTCTCTCTCTCTCTCTCTCTCTCTCTCTCTCTCTCTCTCTCTCTCTCTCACCAGAGAGAGAAACCAAGTGAAACCAAGTGTGTGGCAAACAATTTCAATTTATGAATGCAAATCACGACCCATCTCCTCTGTGCTCTTATCTCTGCAGTGTGTCTGTCTGTGTGTGTCACTGTGCACACAGTATGTAACACTGTGTATATTTGTATTCATCAAGTTGGTGTCAGTCATGCTTGCACACACACACAGATGTACGCACGCACACGCACACACACACACACACACACGCACACACACACACACACACACACACAAACACACACACATAATTCTGCACACCAGCCTGCCTTCTCCATCTGGAGCCAAAAGGGAGATAGAATCTGCACCGCTGATGAGTTTAATGATTTCATCCAGAGCAGCCACCAGGTCAGGCCTCGAGCGCTCACACACACACACGCACACACACACACACACACACACACACACACACACACACACACACACACACACACACACACACACACACACACACACACACACACACACACACACCAGGTTGGACAATATGATGAATTGAACCAATGTGGAAACATAAATAGGCGCAGATGCAATCGAATATCCACACATATTCTCATTCCCAAACGCTCACTCAGTCACCTACTGTACACACATTCATACAGACACAACTTGTCACGACCCACACACTCAAAACATATTCACACCACTATGGGCACATTTCAGTGAGAATAGCAGCATAAACAAATATGTACCAGCTATTATACAGTGTTACAATGGATTATTCACTTTAACAGTGGGACTTTGTGTGGGCCCACACAGCACAACAGAACGACATAAAGGCAAATGAGGAAAATATGCATTACCAACAGAGATAATTACATTAAATATATCACCTCTATCGTCCAAATGTCACAAAATTCTAGCTCGTCCATCAGCTGTGTGACATCCAGCCCGCCAGTTATTCACTTTAACATCCATGCAGGTGTTCAGCACAACCATTCTCTGACACTTTGAACCGTTAAGGATACATTATGACTAAATCGTCCTCAATTTGGCAACACATGCTCTGCAAATACACACAACATAACCAAATACAAAAACACCATTGACATTTAATTATGATTATAATTAAATGTGTGTCTTCATTCATGTTACTGAGGCTCTGTGAGCTCTCAGGTCCACTGTACTTCACGACCAAACTATCAATATGACCATAATAATCAAGAACTGTATCTGCTGCAGATGGTTAATTTCATGGCGTATGTACCTCTTATTACTATAGTTCAGATTATGTGATACTATAAAGAGGATAGTAAATCACAAAAAACTACAGAAGTGTAAAGGACACCAACTTCCATCGTCTTTGATGTATAGAGAGTAAATGCAGAGTATATTTCAGCTATGACTAAATCAATGAATGAATTAGATTGCAGTAGCTCTAGGAACTGTGCAACAACACAGCAGATGGCGCCTATATATCTTGATGTTGGTTTCCAACGGCCAATAAACCGAACAAAGAAAAAAATGAATTAATAAGTGAATTATCATAATTGATCGCCGAGCCTGGCTGGATTTAGCCAGTTAACTTGCTTGTTGTTGTGAATTGCAAAGGGACCCGGAAGTGATGTGGACAGGGTTAAGCTAACTGAAGCTCTGTTATTCTCCTTGCACTCACTGTAACCAATCAGCTTCTCTCCTTCTGTGCTGCTTGAACTTTAAATGGGTTGGGCAATATGACTTCAAATCAATCACAATTATTTCAAACTTTTGCATTACTCAGTGTCGGTCAAACAGAGACTCTGCTCTTCTGCTCTTTTCTAATCATCACACGTAGAACTGATCTTTATGGAAACCTGCTGAATTTATAATTATGTGTTCATGGATAAACAGGGAGTCATAATCTGCCTGCGTGTGGGACACAGGCGTCCTGCCTACGCCTGTGTGTGTGTTTGTGTGTGTGTGTGTGTGTGTGTGTGTGTGTGTGTGTGTGTTTGTGCTTCAACCCTGATTTCCTGGTTGTGTGCGGTAAGTTACATGTTCATGTTGTGTGTGAGCTGTGTGCGTGCTTTTTTTTTTTTCCATGTGTGTATATACGGGTCAACTAAACTCAAGAGCAAATTAAACAAATGCTCAAGTCCTGTAGTCTACGTGTCCTAATAACTTCTGATAAGTGCTGGTGGTTATTGTTGTTGTGGAAAGTGAGCGCAGGCCAGCGGGGGAGTGCGGAGGGAGAACATGCAGCAGGGTGATACCGCAGGGAACTTAGCAGAAACCCGACAGTTCGGGGAACACATTGTCAACAAATTAACCGAATCAACCAAATGAACCGACATGAGCAAGATTGGGTCGGTTGGAACTATAGCGGACCTTGTTGAGTGAACATCACAGAAAGCATCCCAGTGGACAAATTTACAGTTTTACAAATATGCAAAGCTCATTAAGTGTTTTTGTCAAGCACATCTTTACAATTACCTCTTTCCTTCTGTGTAGTTTCCACTCATCTCTTTCTCCGGAAGCCCTCAGTATATAAGAGACTATCTATTCTTTATTAAGTGTCTTGCTCAGGACTTAGCCGTAGATTTATGATGCTGTGAGCCCAGCAAAGGTTATCCACTCTGCGATCGTTCAGTCCTCCTCCTCCTCCTCCTCCTCCTCTTCCTCTTCCTCCCTGCATCGGATTCCCCCTGAGACAATCAAATGACCTTCACCCTGACAGATTGTTTCAGCTGCATGATCAACACCGGCCACAATGACTCACCTCCAACAGAGTGACGAAGGAAGGGAAGGGGCGGAGGGTGGTTTAATGACACAAGGAGAAAAAGTGGGGAAGGGCGAGTGTGAGAGATAAGATGATGGGGAGACAGGTATATGGGAAGGAAGGGGAAGGGAAAGGGATACTTTCCATTATGCGGCTGCACTCGTCCCCATCAGGGAGGAGGGGGGAGAAATCCTCCCAGGAAACCCCCAGTCAATTCATTAGCAACTTCCTGCATGTGGAAAATGCTGGTGTGTGAAGGGTGGAGAGGAATACCAGCAGAGTGGGAGAGGCCTCTGGGACATGACGCAAATGGAAAACAGCACTGTGAATAGATTGTCCTTGCTCAGCATAACAGTTAGCCAGGCTGTGTGATCAAACAAAAAAATAGTCTACCTATAGCATTAAACCTTAAATCCTATTTGTTTTAGTAAAAAGAATGTTTGTTGTGTAAAGTATGTGTCATAATTAAGGGAAAATGTATAGATGTATTGACTTTCAGGAGAGCTGTAGAGGACTGTTCAGTTTATTCATAAACCGCTACTTTCACTGCACATCTACAAACTCACAATGTAGCTGGAGATGATCGGAATTTTTACATTTATATTTTTGTGCAATTGAAACTAAGAAAATATGACTAAAATCATGATTGTTCTTTGATTCATTGTTCATTTTTGTGTTTAGTTTAAGGACCAGACTATCTTTCAGATTAGATAAAATAAGTTATTAAGCCTTTTGGTTTAGCTTTACCTTTAGATTTTAGAGCACTCTGCCCTTTCTAGCTTACTATGACAAAGTAAGTTTATCAGTGTATTTTCCAACTTAATTCCCAGTTATTTAGAACTGTTATTTTTTTAATGTATTTAGCACACAAGATATGAAAAGTAATACCAAAAATAAAAATACTTCAACATTTCTTTGCTGATTTGGTCTACTAGCTTTTTGGCCAAGCTACTGAAATCCTCATTGTTCATTATAAATTGAGCAACTTTTCACAAGGCAGAATGAGCTGAGACCTCACTGAGCTGACCTGACTGTCGCCATAGACTGTAAATAACATGATGGCTCCCAAAAGTGAAGCCAAAATACCTTGATCGCCCCCTGGTGGCTGGATGCAATATAGGCAATATAGCCTGCTTCTCCCATGTGCGAAGGGGGGTAATGCCAAAGTAACGAAGTGGCTGCCAAATTCATTCGTTCCCAAAGATTGTGTCTGTCATTTTTGGTAATTTTTGTGCTGGTGTTTCTGGTCGTTCTGGTCTTAATCAGTTATTTGATGCTGGAAGAAACTGGATGAAACATAATGATTGACAGCCGAGACTGGGTCCCCATCAGCTGTGCACGTGTATCAGCAGGACCTCGATACTGTGGCTCCACTCCACGATTATTCCTGAATAGACACTGGCTCCAAATGAGTTCACCAGTGCAAGACGGCGGCACCTGAATCCAGGATATTTTGTCTTCATTTTTGTACAAAGGGAGGAAGTGGAGATGTATTCTCCCTCCTTATTTACAGTCATTGGTTTTCCTCCGTGCTCCAATCTATTTGACGATATTGTATACACATCTGTCTTTTACTGTGTAATATTGAGAACGAAGAAAACTAAATATCACCAATCATACCTCCTAATGAACAAATATAACGCATCTGCTATATGCCCTGCCTGTGAACTTTGGCTATATTTGGAACTTTCGTCACACGCTCAACACAGCACAGCAGTGGAGGAGCTTTCATACATTTTAATAGCGGCATTCCCAGCTTGGATTATGGCTGATGGCAGTGCTTGATGCTCAGGGCTAAAGAGAAGTAATGTTTCAGAGAGTAAAACCTTTCAGAAAGGCAGCTATGGGTGGAACTAGAGGGAGTATGGGAGAGAGAAGGGATGAGAAGAACAGGTGGAGGGGAGGTAACAGGTGAAAGAGTGGAGCAGGTGATAGGGTGGAGATAGAACACTGCTGGAAGACATGAGCGGAAGAAGGAGTAATCCCTTATAGCCTGGAGGGCTGTACATTGCCAGAAATGCTATGTCAGCGCGTTGGCAAATCGTTTGTGACAAGTGCTCGTGATTAATGAGGTTAGGAATTACTGCTCCAGCATCAGTTAACATGGCCATATTTTTTTACTTGGACTGCTTTACTGTGCATTTCAGAGGCAATCAGAAATCCTGTGCGCGGACACGGGCACCTTGTATGTCCGGAACTAACACAAGTGTTATTTATGTGCTTCTCGATGATCTGTGGTTTAGATAAAAGGTGATGGATACAAGCATGCAGTGGCAGAAACAAGATTCAAATCCCTCCAGGTGATAATTCTGCAGAAGGATGGTTGTCTATCCAAAATTGTTAGCATCCAGACCATGGTTCCTTGCCCGTTGTTACTCCCTTAAAGTTCAGTATAAACTGTGTACTATGGTATGCTTTATAGGTTGTTGTTTTTTACACAGTAGACCTCTATAGCCCTTTAAATGGTTGTTGTATTTTTTGTTTGGTTATAAATGTTTGTGCAAATCAATTCAAAGCAACGTGCCACAATTCCCGAGTCCAGCTGGACGCACACGTCCGCACAAGTGCGCACACTGAGAGTGATGGTCAACCATTGTTCAAGAAGCAGTGCATGAACCTTTTACAGGCTTCTATCGTAATCACAACTCGGGTGACTCTTTATGAATCAGCTCCACATCTTGATTCTGGCAAAGTTCAGAATCGAGTAAAAACAAGAGAAGTGCAGGGATGATTGGGACTGAGCCATCAGGGCTCTTAGGTTTTTACTCAGCGCCTAAGAGGCTTAGGGCAGCAGAATCAGGGGGATAGCTGACATCCCCCTCACAATAAACATCTCCTCAGACAAGCTTTTAAATAATTAATTTGTTCTTCATTTTGATTGGATTTGTCTGCTTTACATGTCATTATCATCATATTTATTGTTGCTTCAGCAGGCGCTATTGTTTTTCTTCAGCAGATAAATACTGCTGTACAATTTCTCCATACAGTAGCTTGTAGCAGAAGAAAAGAAAAAAAATCCCTAAATGGTATTCCATTGTTTTACAGAAAGCCGAAAGGAAGTGACACCACTATAGCTTCTGTATGCTACAGTTTTTATTGTCTCAGCTCAGCCTATCAGAAGGCTCTTGACAAGTGGTTGCATATGAATGAAATAATATTATTTCAAGTGCCATATATAAAAGTGCCAAAAACACTCTTCAAATTACCGTTAATCATAGCGAGGAAGGTAATATAATAATAGTAATTAAGATCTTGAACTCTACCAATGTTCAGATTATCAGTGGATCATAGGTGAAATAAACTAGTGTTGACCGTTAGGACATAGAATACCGTGACACTAAAATCAGATACTTGTCTGACAACAACTTACTTTGTCCATTTCTGAATTACCACAAGAGCATGCATGTCTGGAAAGCACAGTGGCAGAGTAATGCAAGTGATATGCTGTCCTAGTAAAATAAGGATTGGCTGCATGTTTAGAGGTATTTGAAGGAAGGTTAAAGACAAGAGGTGAGTTTGGGGCACCGTGTTCATTATTATATACACCTAGTTATTGTTTGGTGCCACTCCATGTACTTATGTTGTTTAGACATTTTTTCTCCAGGTTTTATTTTCAGAATTTTCATTTTGACTCCCAAAAGATTGATTGTCATGTTATGGTCCCCAGGTATCCCTTGACCCATCCACGGGACATAACAGAGTGCAAATGGTTGCCTGTCTCTGTATGACGGCCCTGTGATATGCCTGTGACCAGTTCAGGGTGGACCCCACCACTATCAGCTGGGAGTGGTCTCAACTTCTGTCGGGAATTGAAGATTAACCATCTTCCCCTTACTGTAAATTCTCCCATTGAGAAATGTAAAAATGGGTTGTGCATCTCTAATAATCATGGCTAATGATATAACGGCAGCAGAGCTAAACTTGTGCAGTCGCCTGGAGGATAAAAGTTATGAATTATTGCTGTGGCTGAACTCCCTTCACTGACTGGGGAACTGTGGGTCAGTGGTGTGTGTGAGTATTACTCCCTCTAGGCCACTTATGAGGCTTTGACAAAGCCACTGAGCCCTCGTCCTCAAAAAAACCTTTAACTCCCACATCAAGATGACTACAAAATCAGCCGGTTATCATCTTAAAACTGCAGCAGGAGACGTGACCAAACTAGAATAGCACATAGTAGAGCGCTTATCTCCACGTAGGCCCAACAGCCAAATTGCAAACTTGCTAATTTGTTTCTTCAAAATGGCCATAAAACTCTTTTATACTTAGATAGATACAACTGATCATATTATACCAGCTCTCAGGTGTCTGCATTGGCGACAAGTGAATCACAGAATGGACTTCAAAATGCTGATCTACGATCTCTGACTGTCTTTCATACATTGCTCCTAATATGTTTAAATCTCACTTGTGGTTTAATGCAGAACAAAAATCCTATATGTGTGAATATAAACTTTGATAATAGGAGTTAATCTTCTCTCTCTTGTTCAGTATTCTCAAAAGAAGAAACTCAAATAGTTAATTAGCTATACCTGAATCAGCTCATTGTATACTTAGCTAATTGTATACTTAGCTGGTTTCTAAAACATTTCTCTGTATTAAACAGATCTATTTTGTCCAATTCATTTTAATAAATAGTAGGCAGTGTCTCAATATTTAGGCCTTTCTTAGGAACCAAGAGTATCTGTATATGACCCAAGGTTTATTTAGAAAGCAACTGGAGGAAGGTCAAATTACCTCCGTGAGAAGGCACTAGTGCATGATCGGAGGTTTTGAAACTTCTGAAAGTCTCCATACAACAGGGTCTGGACTTTGTCTGGAGTTTGGCTTTCACACACAAAGAACAAAGTGGGAGATAGCGTTGTCCTTCCAAGTTGAGGTCTTTGCCAGCCTCTTCTACATGTATAGCTCTTCTTTTTCATCCTGAGATATTTGTATTCGTTTCAGTTCAGTATGTAGCATGTTAGGAACGTCTTTAGCTCACAATGAATCCTCAAGAAGACTTCCTGCTTCTCTCATGAGTTCATTTGGACTTCATCCAGAGCTTTTACTTGAGGGTTGGCAGGAGAAGGTCCCGTGTCTGCAGTAACTGACTAGGGTATGCTTCGTGTGTGAAAGGCAAACCAAGGAAAAAACCAGGACCCAATGTTCCAAACATTTTTCATGGTTTGTGTCTGAAAACAGTTTACGTCACCAAGCACACGTGTTCAGGACCATCACTCACTTTGAATGTGCAGGTTAATAGTGGCCATAGCTTTTCTTGTCTGTAATCACTCAAACCTGCTTGGTGATTGGACATTGGAGAGCAGACGGATAGCACTTTGCTCACTGTTCAATTTGTAGATTTGCTGTTGTTTGGTTGTTACAGAGCAGGTCCCCACTGCCAATTAAAGAGGACGGACTGACAGATTGGAGTGTGCAATAAAACGGCTGGACATACTGACAGACAGAGGTGATTCATGACGAGCGTGTCTGTGTGTGTCAGCACAGCTCTGACGGGATGAGGTGACAGGCCCTCCTTTCAGGGACTGCCAGTGCAACTGTTTGTGACCTCCAAAGAACAGATGGAGAGGACAATCGGCACTTTGGGTGCATGACATATGCTTTTTATCATGTTGAAAATCCTGTACTGTATTTGCTACCTGCATTTCCCTACCCTCATAAGGACATTGCTCAGTGCCTTCTCTTCCCCCTGCAGGCACAGCGATGTGATGTGAGAGCGTCGGTGAAGCTCAGAGGCCATAAAGATGCTAACTCTGCACAGGGCGTTCTCCATCCCCCACAAAGCAGCGGTTGACTTCCATCAGCTACCTCCTAGTTTTTTCTCTACACCCTTACCCCACTGCTCTGTCTCTGTGGATTAAAAGCCCCTTTCATGTAGGTGAGTGGGGGGGGGGGGGGGGGGCGGACCCAGAAGGGTATCTCTAGCTCTCACTCTCTCCTATATGAAACTTTAAATCGAGTCCTGCAGGGGTTTGTCCATACTGCAGATTTATAAATCATGCTTCTTCAAGTGCAAGCACTATTGCATGTTCATGTTTCCTTCATTAATTATTAAAATCATGCATGTATGTGTCCAGATTTATTCCTGTCTTTCAACTTGGGAAAATAAAGCTGTGGTTTATCAGTTGTAATAAACATGGTCATCAAAACACCACAATATAATCTACTTATCGACTTGTGTCCATTAACTGCTGAGGGAATACATTTTTTTGGCATTTTTGCATGACATCCACTACCAACTATATTTAGAAGCCTCATGTTCACATGTCAGTTATATGTAAGAGCAGAAAACTGTATTTAATGGAAGAGTTAAAGAGTTTAGGAAACAAATCCCAAGCTACCTGAAGTAATGCTCAGACAAAAGCAGAATATAAAAGACTGCTAGCAAACATGAATGTTGTTCGTTTCAATATTTAAAAAAATCTGGTGTTGTGGGAAGTTTTTTCTCCTGCAGAAGAGGACTCCGCTGTGGGTGGACGTGAGTGGCTGGAAATTGTGAAACCTTTACCAAGGTGATTGCACATTGTTTTCAAATTTTGTATAAGTGCAAATCTGCCTATTGTCTATTGACTCACTAATTTGCTAGTCTGTCTTTGAAGATTCTCAGTCATCAAGGTCATGACATTTTCAGAAGTTGTTCAGAGGTTGAATATGGTTGTGCTTCCACAAGCAAGTCCAGCTGCCTACAAATACTAAAATAAAATAATCCTTCATTAATCGCAATCAAGGTAAAAGTTTTAAATTATTGTGATATTGATTTTGAGTCATATTACACAGTCCTAATACAACAGGGTTAGTAAAGGAAACAGCCACTTAAACGTATCAGAATAACATTTACTGAACAATCGATGCCAATGTTTTTTTAATTTTATTTTCCCTTTATTCAAGAGCCCGGTCTTTCAGTTCAAGACAAGAGCAGGAGTTATTGATTTCAAGCCTTCACTAAAAACCCTCAGATGTTTAGCTTTCTTCTCTCCAGCTTCCGTTCTTCTCCTCGTGTTCAATCGGCTCAAGCACAGTGGAAAGACTAATATCAATGAGGACATAAGCTAACTTTTGGCTCTATATACATTTCTTTTATCTTCAAATACATAAGTAATTAGTATCAACCATGGGTCTGCTGTGACTGAGGGTTATATATACAACAAAGCAGTGGAAAATAATGCCTCCATGATTTTAAATGAATCCCAGCACAAAAGCTTACAGAGTCTGTTCCGGACATTTTGTACTGGAGAAACGACAAGGAAAAAAAAGATACCATAAAAATTTACGTTAAGAGTTAGGGATTCTGAGAGTCTGCTCTGGACTGTTGTTAACTGGACAGAGCCAAGCCAGGTCCTTCCTACATTCTGTTCTTTATTCTAAGCTTAGTCAATATAAATCCAGTCTTCAGCTCCATATATAACACACTGACATGAAACTGAGAGGAATTTCATCATTTTTGACTCTTTAAAAATAAAACTAAGCGTATTTGTGTAAAACAATACAAAAATGTGTCCCTAAGATAGCCCCCGAAAAAATTCCTTATTGGCCCTTTATGGTCTTTTTGGGCTTGTAGACAGGAGACTATAGGTAATTACCTTCTTGGAGAGCACAGCGTGATGGCCAGTTAATGACAGCCAATCTGGGTTAAGTGGGCTTACTATGAACAGTAAGGACTCATTAGGGTCTAGTCTGTGGGGAACAGTGGAGTACAAGCCAAATCAATCAGTGACATCCGCTACCCAACCTGCAATTAGCGATCCCAGTAGATTTTTTTCGCCGAGTCAAATTAATAGGCGGATGGGAAAAAAATATTTTTATTAAGATTGCTGGAGAAAGACTAGCCCGAGGCTAAATTTAGCTTAAACTGGTTAAAGAAGTCTTTCACTAAAGATGAATGGTCATTTGAGGAGAAGCTACAGAAGCTACAGTGTTTCTGTTCTTGAGATAATTAAGTAAAGACTGTGTCAAAATGTGCCTTTTAAAAGTTATTAACTGTATCAATCAACCCAGAGAGCAATATGAAAGCACCTGCTATGCACGCCATGCAGCGCTGCAATGGATTCAGCAGGTTGAGATGTGCTGTCATGCAGGAAGAAGGGCACAGTCATCGCCTGTCACTGTTCCCAAATGTTATTGATGGAGCAGAGACAGAAATAGAAACATGGCCTTATGTGCGGGTATTTTTGGGACAGGAGTGACACTGATATTCTTTGTAATGACTGTGAGCTATTTTCAGGAAGCCAGACTTGTTTTCTCTTAATTTCATTGTCAAAAAGATTTACTGATGTTTTGTCTATTAAGTGTAATAAACTAGAAATTTTAAAGGTTCAGCACACGACAACAGTTCGGACTACAACGTTTGAATAGTGGAGAACCCACAACCCAGACTTAGCTGGGTCTTACAAGTTTAAGTCATGTGAATGCTGTTTTTTTTCTACATAATAACTCCAAGCAAACAATGACATTTTATACATGTCTTAGAAACTAGTTTGTAGATTACAGTTTTACTTGAGCCAGCACACAGCTTGACTTTTTCAGTCCTATGAGCATAACTGCCATCATTTGTTTACTCCTACAGCGCAGCCTGAGGCCGTTTTCAATTGTTCAACATTTGTTATTGCAGCATTGCGACAATGGTCTGTTACTGCTCCACTCCAGAGTTTTGTATATGCAGTTAATCTAACAAGGAGAGGTACTTATAAGGTATCCCCCTAGCTCTTGTGAGATCTCAAAATGTTACGTTTTTATAAATATGATGGATAAATAACAGAGCGAAAGACCATAAGTCAGCAGATCTGCAAATGATTTTCTTCAACCCGGAAATCTCAAGTTTCTCTAACGTTTTTAGTTTTACAGTGCAGTAGATAACCTCATTTTTTTTTGGTTTTGCAAGAAACCAGAGCCATAAAAAATGTATGTACACTCTGTGACAACATCCAGTTACATTTAAAATGAAGCTATTATGTGCACAGTGGTTTACACTGGTTGACACAATGCTGTGATCAGGTCGCCACTTGTGACACTCTCCACAGTGACCACAGATTTGGGTTTCAGAAGGGAAGCACTTGGCATCCATTCAGAGGCTAAAGGGAATGTGGTCATTGTGTGGCCTTTAATGAAGTCCTTCCACAGCAGAGGATTTACAGTTCTGGAAAGAGAAAATAATGAGGTTTTTCTCACTAATGAAATCTACAAAGCCTAAAGTCTACTTGCAGATGTGAATCGATGCTTTAGCAATGTGTGACTACATCATAAAATGTCATATTTCAGGGTTTTAAATTGAATGGCTGTATTTAAAGGGATCTTCACTTTAAGGGTAAAGTGTTTAATATAAAAGCAGCTTTAAAATATCTTCTGCCCCATTTCTGCCTCTCCGTGGCACTGAATAGGCTGCGCCAACCATGAGCTCTTTGGTGTTAGATAAAGGACTTTTGTAGAAGGCTACTTCAACTCGACTGATAGCGTGCCACAATAGAAGTCTGTTTATCTAAAGTCCTCAGGAACAGGTCCCTTGTTCCAGTTGAAGAATCAGGTTTTTGAATGCTGGAATTCTTGAAATTTCAAACAATTATAAAAGATAATTTCAAAGAAGGTTAAGAGTGGTGAGTCTCTGCAGTCGTCTAACAACGGAATCCAGGTTGTGTCCTTCTAATCAGCAGGTACGTTCATACTGAGCCTGACAACCAGCGGGAACAAGTAAGAAGAAATATCTCTGCTGCATCCATTGCTCACGAGGTTTGGTTGGCAGACTGGTGAATGAGGTTGAACTCATGCCAAGTTGTTATCGAGGTGCAGAGGTAGTGACTGTGCATGCCCTACTTTTTAATGCCCCTGTTGTTTCTGTGATTGTGAGAGGTGCTGCTTGTACAATCAGACTCTCCCACGCTTACACAGTGAGAAGCCTGTCGTTCAGAGGACTCTTTCATGGCCTCCTTTGAATTCAAACTAGTAAGGGGCTTCACTGATGATTACCATTGTCAACCCAAGAGTATACAAATGGCAACTTCGATATAACAAGCACGAGAGGAATCCTAATTGTGGGCTCTAATGGATTTTTCAGTGAAGAGATGTTCACTAAAAAGGATTTTAGACCAAGACAAGGGTCTGTGAGACTACTCAAGAAGCAGTGAGCAGCTACATGAGTGGGTTGGATGGCTTTAGCAAACGCTGAAGCATCTTATATTGAAAGCACTAATTATTTAAAAGGTTTCCATTTATAGAGTGGATTTAGGGATTGAGAGAAACAAAACATATTTAACCCATTGAAATCTCTCTACAATATGGCACTTTATATCAAAAATTAAAGACCTTTGGATATGTATAAGAAAAACAATTGTCTGAAAATCTGGGTTACAAACTGAGAGTTTGGAGTCTGGGGTGTTTAAAAAAGACGTTACCCATGATGAAACCATGGATGAAACCATTTTTTGAATTGTAGTAACTAGTCAACCAACAAAAAAAAATCAACATTTTTAAACTAATGAAATATAATGAAATTCAGTGAGGCTTTGTGCCACTCATCAGCAACACATGTCATTGAATAATCATGTAATACCAGCATCCTGTTCAGCAGCAGTTTGCTCAGTGCTGCCAATGGTGGCCGGAAACATGTTGATATCATAACTGAATTTGTCTTAGCACTGGCTGCTGAAGCTTTGGTTTCTCCGTAGCTGCACTAACAAACAGATAACTCAAGGTCAGGGAGATGCACCATGTCCGCTGTCCGTTGTCCAGAAGACAGGCCTCTATATAGACGCCTTTCAAATAATGTATAGCAGTTTCACAATGTCAATCACAAATACAAGTTGGGGAGTTGAGTGACAAATAGCCTGGAGGCTCCCATCTTCATTTGTCATCTATGGAAGCACAATAGATGGATAAGTACAAGTATGCCAGCAACTATTTAAAAGAATTGACTTGCCAATCAAGTGAGGTTATAAAGGAGTGTAAATGTGTTTTTTGTTACTTCTAGGACCTTTTCTAGAATTAACTCTGACCTTGTCAGCACCAGTAGACCTAATGGGGACCAAAGCCTGGTCCTAATGAGGCACAATGTCATGATTGAGGTCCTGGTTAAGGTTAGGGGTAAGATTTGAATTGTTGTTTGGTTAAGTTTACCCTTAGATATAAATTGGTCCTGGTAAAGGTTACTGATAAGATGTAAATTGTGGTTAGGTTAAGGATGGTGTCAGCATTGCTATTCATGGTAATATGTATCGTATTTGATCAGATCGCTACATATCTTGACGTCAGATCTTGACCCATTTACTGTGATACATATGGTATATTTGTACTAGCCCTTGCCAATAAGGACGGCTGTGCACGTGTGTGTGTTTGTGTGTGTGTGTGTGTGTGTGTGTGTGTGTGTGTGTGTGTGTGTGTGTGTGTTTGTGTGTTCATCCTGACTTAGACCAGTGAACCCAACATACACATGTGCTCCAGTCACATGTCTGGTCTGTATGAACCACTCAGCAACGTGGGTTTTCCCCATTCATGGTGCCAATCATGACTCATCCCTGCGAGCGCTTGTGGTCCACCAGCAGCATCCCCCTGCAGAAACACTTCACAACTCTCATGTTGACTGTTGCCTCCACTGATCCTAAAATAACCAGGCCCCCCCTCCCACACACACACACACACACACACGCCTCCCCCTCCATCCAGCCTCCTTCCCTCCTCTCAGACCCCCGCACACATGGTTACAGTTAAGTACATAAATCAGGCGCCACCGCCGCCGTTGAGAGCTGTGGAGCCGGCAGACAGCGGAGTGTGAGCGCACATGCACATCACACCGCCACGTACGGCTCGTCGCTGCGGCTGCAGCCGGTGCAGCGAGGGAAGGAGACGCGCGGCTTCCTCCGGCACATGGAGGCGGAATGGCCTGAGAGCAAGACACGGAGGACTCGTCTCGATCTGCCGCTGCACGATGATCTCCTGACTGTCTGCCTTGTCCTTGTGTGTGAGAGTGAGTGAGTGAGTGAGTGTGTGTGTGTGTGTGTGTGTGTGTGTGTGAGAGAGAGAGAGAGTGTGTGTGTGTGTATGCGTGTGTGTGTGTGTGTATGCGCGCGTGTGTGTGTGACAGTCTTGCTCGCGAATTGCTGCAGTGCTGTTTTTCCAGGTGTTGAGGTGCGTGCGTGTGAGTGTGTGTGTGCGTGCGTGCGTGCGCGTGTGTGTGTTTGTGTGCATGGTGCTGATGTTGTAGCCTCGTGTAATTCTCTTACGAATGGGACTAAAGCCGGGGAACGGAGTCTGATGTCACATGTGCTTCATCGGAGGAAACGGGGCATCTGCAAGCGGGATTTTGTGGAGGATGCTGCGGCAAGTGATCCACAGAGGGCTCAAGGCTTCGTTCTACTGGCTGGGCTTATTCGTTAGCAGGCACCCCGTGTTCTTCCTCACCGTCCCCGCGGTCCTCACCATCATTTTCGGATCTACCGTGCTCAGCCGATTCAAGCCGGAGACGGACCTGGAGGTGCTGGTCGCCCCGACGCACAGCCTCGCCAAGATCGAGCGCAGTCTCGCCAACAGCCTGTTCCCGATCGACCAGTCGAAGCACAAGCTGTACTCGGATTTGCACACCCCGGGCAGATATGGCAGGCTGATCCTGCTCGCCAAGTCCGGGGGAAACATCCTGGAGCTGGCCGACCAGGTCCTGCAGGTCCACAAGCAGGTGCTGGATTTACGCTTCAATTACAAGGGGTTCAATTACACGTTCGCCCACCTCTGCGTCCTGAGCCACAGGGACAAGCGCTGCCTGCTGGATGATATCATCACCATATTTGAAGACATCAGGCAGGCTGTGCTCTCCAACAGCACTTTCCACAAGGTGCCCGTGAGCTACCCGAACACCACACTAAAGGTGAGGTTTTATTGGGCACTGCAGCTCCTCTCTAAATGCATGACAGCCAGGCCTGTGTGTGTGTGCGCTCACATTGCCCCGCACCCACTCACCCCACCGTGGCGGTGACAGTGCAGCATGTGAATTGCAGTGGTGGCCCCTTATGAGCTCGCCATCATTTTCTGAATGAACACAGTGTTGGCTCAAGCTGTGGGGCTGTGCACGGCGACATGCAGCAGGCAATGAGGGAACCCTCCACACAGGCAGCCGGTGTGCAGTTCTCAGCCTCCCTCCTTGGTGCAGGTGAATTGATTGGCTGCATACAGCCCCTCACTGCTGTGCTCTGCTCTTCCACACACCCTCCCTCTTTCTCTCTCTCTCTCTCTCTCTCTCACACACACATACATAGGGATATCCTCTCTTTTTTTGATGCAGTGTCTCCCTCTGGCTTTTTCCTGCCTGCACATGCTTTGTAATGACAGGGCTACAGCAGCTGGCATCCCGCTCGCCGGTATCTTCCTCTCTGTGGCCTGGTGGGATCTGACCGCACACATGCAGCTGTATTAGACACAGATGCTCATTCAGTAGCCAAATACACCAATGAATCATGTGCAGATGTGCACTGCAGATTTGTGTCTGATGTGGTGATAGGGAGCCTGTGTAGGGCTTCAAAGTGGAAACACACAATTTAACTGAAGAAAGCTTAGTGTTTCCAAGTGGTGCTGCTGCCGGAAAGAAGACGATCAACTTGACTACGGCTATCAGCCTGGGTTGTTAACCAAAGCAAGACACAACCACAAAATAAAATCACGCTTTGAACAAGATATTGAGAAGTTGTAATCCCAACTGAATGACTGGTTTGAACCCTCTCAAATCCCAGAGATCTCTTCACAGCTAGCACCTGTAGAAATCCTAGAGGGACATCACATCGGTGGGCTGGTGGACCTCCAGTCTCTTTACTAGCCCTCTCTGTGTGGCGTTTTTTCAGTGAACGTGCCCCATGCTTGTTCTGAAACTGGGCTCCCCATGGCTCGCTTTACGTGGAGGTAGCTGCAGGTCCCACAGTAACTTTGGTTTCTCAATACCCAGCACCCTCACCACCCGGTGAATGCTACTCTAAAACAAAAGCACTATCCTCCTCTCGGCCCAATGGCAGATGCCCGTATTTTCTGCAGTAAATCAAGTCTTCATTATCCAGGGAGATTCCGATTCCCGGTGGCTGAGAGGATTGCAAAGTGTGACAGCCTGACTTATAGGGAACCATTTGAAATGTAGATTTGTTAGGCAATCCATGATTCAATAAACATTTACTTTATTGTGATCAATTTAAGCAAACAAAGATTCTATAATCTAATCTACTGCAGAAAGTCTGTTGGGGGTCGGTTTAATTTCAATAAATTAGCCAGCTTTTTGCATTCATATAGATTAAATTGTATCATCCCCACACCACAAGCCAAGTGCAGTGTGAAGGTTATTCTATAGGGAAGGTCACACTATTTGCATGCTGTTTGTTTAACATGAAGGAAGGATGCATTCAAAATGGGACACTGAGAAGCATTAACTCCACTCTACTGTACAGCTGTGCCAGAATGTGGACACACAGGTTACACACAGTCCCTTTAATGATCAGCTTCTTGGACACTAAATTGTGGGGTACATGCCGCTGTACTCTGCTTTTATCTCATAATGTCGGCTCAAACTGTCACGAGCCCATATTCAGCGTATGACAGGCCTGGGATTCAGCATGGCAGGTTGTAACTTCCATTGAGGGCTGCACAGCAGTACGGTCTACCCGTGCAGCATCAGTGTCCGAGTGGAGCACGACGGCCATCCATCATCCTCTTGCCTTATTTTTTTCTATATAAAAACTGGACATTTACGAGATACATGGTTTCGCAGAGGCATTGGCGACAATCGGATTTTATGTCTTCGCTTTGCTGTGGGGTTATAATACACATAAAGCTGCACATGTAGAAATGATCGACTGAGAGTTTAATATACACGAAAAGTGGACATTACTGTCTTTACTACTGGAGAACCAAGCAATTAGAATGAGTAACTACTCTATCACAAACACATCTCATATCCCATCTCAAGGATCATGAGAGTGTGGTCCTTTACAGTATGCAGTAATAATTCTTCCTTAAATGACTCATTTTTACCTGTAAATGTCTCACCTTGTCATCTGGCCTTCGGATTGGTAAAGATTCATTACACCTCAAAATACGACAGAATGCCCTCTCTCACTCTGACACCCCTGCTGCTGTCCCAGTGCAGCTGAGCGTCCCTCAACCTCTTACTGTCTAATTTGCAAATGGAAAGCAAAGCAGGGGCGAGTCATATCCTGTGCACACCGTAATCAATACCATTTAAAAAAAAGACGTCATCATGATGTCATTGTGAAATGGCAGTGGGACATTAGTGGGGTCACAATTTTACCAGATAATCAAATCTTTTTTTGATCAATAGAAGTTTGAGCTTGTGTTTGTAGTCCATTTATGAACTATGCATGATAAATGTATTTAAACTTTATTATGATTTCTTTTTGACGTCATTTCTCATATGACATCATCCCTCCATCCATTATGTACACCGCTCATCCTTTAAAGGTTGTCAGGGGAGTTGGAGCCAATCCAAGGTGACATTACTTGTGAAGGGGGGGGTGGCACCCTGGACAGGTCGCTAGTGTATCGCAGGGTTTATAGAGCCAAACAAATATTCCCACTCTCATTCACAACTATAATGTCTTATGATGGGGAATAGTTTTCTGTACAATGTGAGATTTCGATTGTTTTGTTGACCTTTGTCCAATCTGCTCCCAAAGTTTGTGGATAATCTCTCCATACAGGTTTTTTTCGTCATTATGTGCACAAACATATACACACACACACACACATGCACAGTAAAAAAAAAGTTCTTGCTGTATAAAACCGCCATCATTAGAAATACTGTTTTTTGCCTTAGCCAAATGACGATCAGCTCTACTGTAAGTTGCGGCGACAGAAGCTTCAGAGCCTCTTAAATACTGCGTTTATTCCTTTTTAATATCTGTTGATATCTGGAACTAATATTTTTACATTTAGAATCATCTATCAAATGACACTTTGAAAACACTGTGACATGTGTAAAAGGGGCTGTCAAACCAATAGAGATTCATCATGGATTCTCCTCTGCTCAGCTTTGCAGCAGCCTTATAGTGAGCTTCAGCTCTTTAGTTAACTGTCCCTTCTATAAATGAAGGTTGTTTTGGTTCACTGCCACCACCTTGAAAAAGCGGTTTCAGGCTGCTGCAATAGGTACATACATTCAAGTTCAATGAAAGCTGTTTATGAAACTTGATTCTGCTGCTTTCAAATGAGCGAAAAGAGTTAGAAACAGATTTCTTTCTTGTGATGTGACTGAATGTCAGCACTTTATTATTCTACAGTCAAATCGTCTCATCAAAGAAATGTGTCCCTTGTATCCTGTAGTCCAGCTATTCTTTACCCCTGCTAACTTGAGCCTACTTGATGTAAAACGATTCAGAAGTTTTTCTTTCTCATTACACAAAATGTATTCATACGGGCACAGACACTTGCACATTAGCAGCAGGTTCTCTGCAACATGAAGGATGTTTAATTCTCCCTTGAAGGCTGCTGTGACCTCTTTCCTCTCCAGCTCTCCTCCCTCTGTATCAGGCTTGCTGCACTCTCCATGTTCCTGAATCCTCTTCCTCTCTGTCGGCCTGTCCGACAAGCTGTCTGGGCTTATTCATTTGCCGGACTTCTTATACCTCATCCTGCTCTTTGAAGTCGCAACCAGGGTTTATTACTGTGCTTACTTTACAGACGTAGTATTTGTAAAAAAAGAAAGAAAAATAAAGGCCTACTTTTTGCTGAGCTGAGCTTTTTTCCTAGGAGAAAATTCCTAAAATATATATGCTTTGTTTCGCCCTGTCTCCTGTATTTCCAGTTGTGTAATCTTCTAAAGCTGTCAGGTGTCTCAAGAATATAAATAGATTAAAGAATGCTATAAAAAACATACAGCAATTGGAAATTAATTCCTTAACTATAGCCATCAGGACTCACAGACACAAACTACAGTTCAATGGTTAGCACAGTCACCTCACAACAAGAAGAGTCCTGGGGTTTTCTGAATTTTCTCACCATGTGTGTACTTTTTCACACAGTCCAAACACTGCACACACCGAGTGTCAGCGCCAGTTTCCTCCAAGTACTCCGGCTTCCTCACACAGATGAGCATGTAGTCGTCTTGTATTATAAAAACGTTTTGTTGCCCTCATCCAAACCAAGCCATCATTTGTAACAATTTGAGCCACGGACAAACTCATTACCTTTAAGGGGTTCTGATATTATACTGGTCTGTTTTTCAAAAACTCTGTTTCTCAGTGTGTATATGTAAGAACTGAGCATTTGGGAAACAATGACATTACAGTTCACTTTGTGAAGGCCCACCACCATTACTGTTGCTTTGTGTGATGAGCATGTGTCAGACACAATAAAAACAATGGCGGCCATATGCAGGTTTATGTTTGGTGAGCATCACATAGGTCTCATTACAAGTTGCAGCAAACTACCAGCATTCAAGCGCGTTTGCAATGTCATGATAATGAGATTATTAAGTTGTTATCTCGACGTAGATACTGGGCCTCCACAGGCCTCAGCCTCCACAGTGATTGGTCTGGTAGTCAAAATGGATTTATTTAAAAACACACGTGTGCCATTTCTGAATTACATTTATCCATACACCAATAATAATGTGTCTGACAAGCGCTAAATCCTGGATACATACATGAGAGGACGGTGAAATAGAGTGCTGGATTGAATTAAGTTATTTAATAGTTTGGGTTATATGCTGCATGGCAATGTCAAGCTAAGATCAATGTTTGTTTTACACCCCCCATTGTATTTAATAAATCATAAAACTAAAGGTGAAAGCAGCAGTTGTGTGAAGCTGCAGGAAAACCGCTGATATGCAGAGGATATGATCCATGGCACTTTAAATCCTGCAGGAGAGCCGATGTGATCTGAGGATGGGAGGGGAGACAAGGCACGAGACTTGGCTGATAAGGTTACATATGTGTGTGTGTGTCAATAATTGGCTGGCCCCAGGGTGCGTTTGCTAACTCTGCAATAAGAAACAATCAATAGTGTCCTCAGATGTCTCCTCAAACTAGATTAAAGCCCCAATCAAGTATTTCATTATTAAGTGCTTTAATAGATAGCAGGTCTGGGTGATATTATTGAAATCAATACTAGGATATTCACATGAATGAATTTTCTTTGGCCATCGGTGGGTCATAAACTTAACTTTTCTTGTACTTATATTCCTTCAGCCTCAGGGTTTCTATATATCTTTTGCTAATTAAATTTTTTGGAGCAGATCTGATTAAGGGAAGACATTCAGGAATTTTATTTCACGCATTTTCACAATATCAGAAAATGTGTCTATTTGTGAAACCTTTTTGTTAAATTTCAACCAAGAATGCAGACGTTTTAAAGAAAAAACAAAAGATGACTGCTTCCTGTATCTTGAATGCACTTGGTGTGTAGGTTGTGCTTGTCCTCAGGAATTAATACGATGGGCACACAAGATGCATTACATTACCCACATAAAGGTCAGGGCAGACGCAAGTCCTTGACAGGGTCAGTGACAGAAAGGGTTCACAGTTTTGAAGACAATCCGTGTGACCAGGTCCAGAGTTACCTACATTTGTCTGATGTGTTATTGACAACGTGCAGTCACAAACCCCTGTTCAAACCATTTTGTCCGGAAGTGGCAGAAAGATCGGTCTGAATCATAGATTATCGTGCAGAGTGCTCTACAATCTTTAGTCAGAGTTCTGTGGTTAGCCTCCAGTAATTTGTGTAGTTCCTAAGCAAGTGCAATAACGTTCGCGATGCAGTCGGTAGCAAACATCAACTATACTTAGGGGGCCGATATCTAGGAGTGTATGCAGTGAAGTGCTGCATTTTTAAATGTATTGAGATTTTCAAATATAAGCGTGCTAACATGCTACATTACAATTCAAACCTGCTGAACAGTGGCATGCTAACATTGTAAATGGGGGCATGTTGTGTGCTCACAATTCTATTACATTTTATTGGAATGTATTTCCAAGTATAAAAGTGCTGCTAAATAAAACGTATAGTGGTGTCTGTGGCCTCATGCGTCGTTTTCCCTCCTCTGCTTTGTTAATGTATGAAAGGAGGATGCACTGGACACGGTTGAATTGTCTCATCATGAGCCAAATAAACATCAGTTTCTCAGGGTCAGCCATGTTTGTTTTTTGTTCAAAGCCTTGCCATCACCGTGTATTGGAACATCGGTACAGCTGACACCCAAGTTGTCTGGAACGCAGCATTTGACCTGCAGAACATGAGTAGCTCCTTTAATAAAAGGCTGTTGATAAACCAAAATATCAATTAGGTCGCCCTTGACAAACCGTAAGAGTATATTAGCATTCTTGATTTGATGAGTTTTTATACATTTTTTATTTGATTTGTTAGAAAATTTGAGAGGCGGTGGTCTAGTGGCAGAAACTTGGACTATGGGCAGAGAAGGTCTCTGGTTCGTCTCTGGTTCGACTCCACGGAGAGACAGCAAAAGACGAACCTGGATTGATCTGTCCAAAAATCCAAGAGTCTCCCTACCCTGTCTAGTGCCCCTGAGCAAGGCACCTTACTCCCCCAACATCTGCTCCCCGAGCGCTGTACATGGTCGCTCACTGCTCTGTGTGTCCTGCACCAGATGGGTCAAAAGCAGAGATTCAATTTCCCTACCTACATGAGTGTGCCTTTGCATGTCTGTGCATGTGTTTGGGACGAATAAATGCATCTTAATCTTAATCTTAAAAGCCTTGAAGCACCTCTCCCACCAGTCACATGCGTCTTTTGTCAGGAAGCTCTAGAGATGTCCCCCCTTTTCACATATCCTTCAGGTCCTCACAGATATGGCATTGAGACACATACACACACACACACACACACACACTCGCATACACACGCTTTGTGTGTGATGGCAAATCCCCACCTACTCCCACTCTGTCACTCTTTCTCTAGCACACACACACAGCGGTAGTCACGAAGATGAACAAGAGGAGAGAACAAACCTCAAGCACTTTCAAAACCTGAAGTGAACAGACATTTTCCAGATGATTTGGATATTGTTGCCCTTATAATGTTGCATTATTCACTATGTTACAGCTGGTTACATGTTGGTATGTGTTCCAGCCCTTTGTACACACTCAAAGCATCTAATGGCTCAGTGTTGAATACAAACGTTTCTAGATTAGCTTGTTGTGGGTATTGAGGTTCATATGAAATGCTGGAGGATGGATAGTCAGTGTGGTGATAAATCGCAGCTTTGTGCAATTTCATAATTGAAATTAGTGAGTTCCCTTCGCATTACACATTTGAAGCACTGACTGGAATTGATTCAGAGTAACAATGACTCACAAATATCATTTTATATGTAATGTAATAAATCAGTAGTCAGTTGTACGTTTTCAGACTACAACAGGAAACCTGGCTGTTGGCCTATTGATGGAAACAGTAATGTACCTTGAAGGTGCAGTGTCCACCATAACTGATTCATCCTGCTGCCCACGTCATGCCAGGGCACGGCCGTTTTAAAGTAAATTACCACCAGAAAGTACAGCAAACAATCACAGGGATTTATTTAGCCAGTAGCATGAGATTTAAATCGAGCTCCCTGCTGTGAAACAGCAAACTGTGTCTGTTTGACTGTGGCTGGATTATTATGTTCATAAGATTATATCTGCAATAAGCTGCAAATTAAAGTTGACATTGTTCCAGCAACAAAACAGTGTCATGTAGGGGTTCGAATTCACATTACAATGTTGTGTGTGTATGTGTGTATGAATGTGCATGTGTGTTTGTTAATGATTGCATCAGCGCATTCGTCATTAATGATCAAGTGGAGTTTTGAATGTGTGTCGCACCTTGCTGGGCGCCAAATCTTTACAATTGAAAACTCAAACTCAACTCCATGAATCAGGATCAAGTGGACTGCAGCGGATATCTAGCTAGCAGTACCAGCCTTTGAAGCAGTTTTATGTCATATTCAGTAATTGTATATATAGATGTCATTTTGAAACGTTTGAATGTTATTAAGACTTGATATTTTACTAAGTAACTGCAGTCATTTTGTATTGCTTTATATCAGATTGGATTATGATTTTGTATTATCATCACATATGTTAATAAGCAGAGTACTTATCCACTAAAATATCTCAACATACACATTTGAATATTAATAACTATATGTACAAAGGAATTTCATTTATATAATTTTATTTTCTGTTGATTCATTGTTAGACTCTAACTTCCTGAGCCATCATTCATAAACTACTAAACCATTGTCACATTTATGTTGTGGTTGCCATGTAATCAATCATGCTGGATAATGTTCAGTGGTATATTTTTGGCTTGGGCGGATGAAGCTGTCGCACAATATTGATTGGATTCACATCCACATTCCAGTCTGTTGTAAACCTTCATCAATGGAGGAGGGATAGTTACGTTTTAAAGAATCTGCTTGTGGAATTTTGACCCGAGGCTAGACTAAACGTTAGACTTACCATTTAGAATTTAACTTCAAGATCAGATATCATTGTGGAGAACATGTATAATGTCTGTGACCATTTTGATATGTGCAGTATATATGTATTTCTGCATAATAAAAACAAATTCCAGTTGCTCTTACAAATTAGTTACATAAAAGCATTACTTTCCCTCAGACATTATTTTTCTCTGTAGTCTTGTTCCCTTCAGAAGTTCAATCATTGTAACTGGTGAAAACTATTCATAAGTTGAATGTAAAATGTATTCACCTTAGTTGAAGAAGCTGCACCACCGCTCCTGCACATAGAGCTGTTCAGTAGAGCTTGACTCCGAACGCAGAACCCACATCAGTTGGCTTTGCTGTTGTCGTGAACAATCTGTTGTCGTGATTGACATTGTCACTTGCGTAGATGAGTCTTAGCCACCACTGCTATAGAGTGCTGTTGCCTGTTTATTATCATTGAAATTATCATGTGTCTAAATCAGACCTTATTCAATACTTGGGTCCTTGACAGCACACATTCAAACTGTGAAGCTGATGACATGAATGGTTATGTACAGTATGTTCAGCATACACACAGACAGGGATTTCTGGATTTATTATTGATTTAAGACTTGCTGTGGCGCTTCACATCAACCTGTGCTATTTATCACCTGCTTTGTCCACCGCTAGATTAGGAGTTCAACTTGGTGAGTCAACATGAAAGCAAATAAGGATTGAGATCTACCTCTGCACTGCTCTCTGTAGACTAGAGGTTTCTAGCATCTTGCACAGCTGATCACTGATGTCCAAGAGTCCAAGTGTTTGCTCCCTGTTATCATCAGCAACATAACTGTGTATATATCACAGGGGCCATAGTAAAGTATAGTATTAAACTAAAAAGCTATAATAATGTATTTTTATGAGTATTGTTTCATCAGAGCTAATGTCAGATATCTGTACATCCCCTGCAGGATGGCCGCGTGTCCTTCATCGGCCACCAGTTGGGCGGCGTGTCCTATTCGGCAAACAGCCGGGACCAGCAGGTCAAGTTCGCCCGTGCAGTTCAAATCACCTACTACCTCCGCAACCACGGACCTGTGGTGCAGGATGCCATTGCCGAGCGCTGGGAGAACGAGTTTGGTGCCTTGGTCAACCGGCTGTCCACGGCCGAGGCTCCCCACGCCTCCGACCAACTCCACATCCAGTCGCTCACCTCCTTCAGCCTGTGGCGGGACTTCCACCAGACGGGCGTGCTGGCAAAGGGGGAGGTGCTGGTCAGCCTGGTGTTGGTACTCCTGGCCGCCACCATCTCCAGCTCCATGAGGGACTGCCTGAGGGGGAAGCCGTTCCTGGGCCTCCTCGGCGTAATGACCATATGCATCGCCAACGTGACGGCCGCAGGGATCTTCTTTATATCAGACGGGAAGTTCAACTCTACGCTGCTGGGGATCCCGTTCTTTGCCATGGGTGAGTGGGAGCGTGCAGCGTGACTGAGACCGACTGTGTGTCTTGTATCTGTGTGTATATGAGTGTGTGCATGTGGTTAGTTAAAGGGCTTATCAGGGTTTGACACTCACAGACGGTTGATTGGGGAAGGGATTAGCAGAATTGTGTTGGGCTTTTCCTTGGAGGGGGCCCCGAATGTTCATTGTTATCGGTATGTGGCATGTGTGTTTCCCTGTGTGTGCTAGCAGACGAGGTTGCGCGGCACATTCTTTTCTTAGGCAGTCTTACATGTCTGTGTGTGTAACTTTCGCATTGAAGACACAGCCCCTCAGTTGTAGTGCAGGTTTTTCATTATTGCCCTGAGCCTCAGGTGATATCCCGCCAATCAATGAGAAGCAACACACAACTCAGAATCCAAGAAAGCCTGATAATCAAATTACGAAAACACTTGATTTCATATTTGAACTTTGTAAGTCACATTTAGGTGGTGTCAGTGAACCATGATATGTAAAGGTAGAATTTAATTGCAGTGGATGCTGTAAATAAGGCAAGTGGGATCATAATAAACATAGAGCTGATGAAAAATGCAAAAAGAGAAAAGGGTGTCTTTTGAGGAAGACTCTGCTGTAAATCAAAAGCCTGCACAGTCTGATATGTAATGGACAGTATGTTCAAAAGTCTACGATGGCATCAGGGCTCTATGCACAATCTTAGAAATACAGAGGCCATACCATTAAGTCCTCCTCCATCCCCTCTAACAAAGGAGATGGATGTTTCTTTGACCCTATCTTATTAGGTGACTGTGCAGTTTACTACACATATTTAAATATGCTCAAAATATTTCTTCCAGAATTTACATAATTGCGAAAAAACAATCACAATTCAACGTCATGTAATCAAGAGTCACACATCTTCCACAAGAACAAAAAATGGATTTTGACTTTAAAAAAAAAGAAGCTGAATCAACTTAACTACAAACCTCAATATTTGCCCCATATGATGAAATCCCAGATAAATTATCGATATATTAAGAGATCAAGGTGGTGACTCACTGGCCAGTAAGCACAAGAAAGTAAACAGAAATTAAATGTTTTGGCAAATACCATTTACTCTCAATGGGAGAGTTTGTATATCGCCATTATTCACGTTTAGCTGCAGGAGACAACATATTTTTCTATTGCTATTGAGCTACAATTTCATTATAAACTTTTAGTATAATGTAAGTTAAGTGATCTGAGGGCAAACATTTCGTCAAGGCTCCGTTTCCATCCTTTAGCTAATCTTGCCCTGTGGCCCGAGACAAGAGATGTTGACCAATCACTGGGCAGTTCAGGGAGAGCTGCGTCCGACGTCCCTTCGAGGAAAAGCCTGTCCTGAATCAATGGCAGTAAATCCTTACGGAAAGGTTGCTACTCCAGCATCGGCATCAGCTGCCAAAGCAACCTGCAAAAAAAATGACTGAATCGTCAAAAAGATACCCAACATTAAGTCGGACAATAAACATAATAAGTCAAACGTGGACATCTGTCACGTGTGTGTACGAGATCTGTGCATCTGCTCGTCTGGTGTAAGGGATTCAGGTCAGAACGCCTCTATGCTAAAACGTCAGTATTGAACGTCCTAGGGATGAGATTTAACAATCAACTATATTCCCTAGCATTACCTCCTACTGCAGCTTTAATAACACAATATAAATTCACAGTGCAGTGCAGTGTAATATATAATGTTTGTTCTATCATTTTGTGCATTTTTTGTTATCTCTTCCCCTTTTCATTTTTATCTCTCTCCTCACGTCTTCAGTTATACTATATTTACACTATATCTTGCCTCTCCTCACTGTGCATTCCTAAGGTCACTGGATCCCCTGGGCTCTGGTATGGCTCTGCTGCAGGCCAACAGATATAAGGGAAGTTTAAGTAATGTTCAGAAGCAGGAGGCTGGATCCACTGTGACCTATAAAGGCAGCAGAGGGGATGAGAGGGGAGGAGAGGCGAGGAGAGGGCGATAAAGGTGCCGCGCTGAGAGAGGATAAGAAGGAAAGTCAAGGAGAAAGCAGCAAAGAAAAAAACAGCTTGTGATGGATAGAAAAAGGAGAAGGGCGAGGGAACAGACAGAGACAGAGGTAGAGGCAGAAAGTCACATCCAGAAGGAGGAGGTGGAGAAGGGCAAAGAGACGGAGAGGACTTGATTAAGTCTGTAATTTCATGTGACAGGACCTGAGAGGCAGCAGATGTCCACCCTCCTCTTGGGAGGTCCCGACAGAGACACACCCCTATCACTTTATCACCGCCACATCAGGGCAAACTCTGAGGACGGAAATGGATACTGATGCCCAATCTGTCAGTGAGGTGCCCCCTGTTGAGAGGTCATCACTGTTCAAAGCTCTCTCTGGATGCTTTAATTCAAATAGCAACTTGTAGTTTGATTCACTGACTGGATTATTTCAGGGCCTGGACAGTTGTCTTCATCAGTTAGTAATGTTTGAGTACCTTTCAACATCCTGGCTTTAATGTGGTTTGAGCCCAGGATGATGTTATTGTCTTCCTGCAGCCTGTTCAAGTCCAGGCTGTCAGGAAAGAGTAATAGGGCCACACGGTCAAAGGTCAAAGTCACGTGTAAAGTCACAAAATCACAAGGATAAAGTCATAATAATAAGAGAAAAAAGTTGCATATTTATGTGAGTAAAGTCGCAATATCACGAGAATAAAACCGTAATCTTAGGCTTCGTGTGATGTGTGAAAGGGACAGAGGATCAGTCTGTCGTCTGCATTAAAATGAGCAATGTGAAGCATTGTTATTAAGTTATACTTTAGTAGAGGGCTCACAAATATCCAAATACTGATACAACTCTGCAATGTTATTTTCAGCTAATGAGTTAGCCTGCAGCTGCTGCTGGCCACATGCTAACAAACATCTTTGCTGAAGCTGAGGTACAGTCTGCACAGTCCCATGATTCATTCATGGCGCTGATATACACCATAGACCTAATTATCTGATCTGAATTTAGTCCCATGGCTTCTTAGTTTGTTCTTGTGCCCTTCATCTCCTCTGTGGAGACAACAGAAACACTTGGGATCCCAGGGTACGATTTAAAAACCCTATGTATAGAATAGTCATTAGCACAGAATCTGAAATTATACCGATGGTGCAGGTTTTCCATGTAGACACAAATGGACATTTCATTGTTCTTCGCCACGGTTTCTTTTTAATACTACAGCAAAAGCGCTAAAAAACGAAGCTTGTAGCAATGTGTGTTTGTGGCAACCGATGTGGGCCGAGTCTTCAATAGTGCCATGGTTTTCTCAGAGTGTGAAAGTAATGAATTTGTGGACTTGGGCAGTTTCAATGTCTGCTCAAAGCATGGCAGTTACAGATCAGTAATGATACCACAACATGAGCCAGTTTTATTTTATGATTCTTCTTTTAGTGCTGTTTGGGCTAAGTGTGATAGATTTAGAGATTTAGCTGTATCTTCATGACCAGAAAGTTGGTATTAAGGGACTAGGTGAAGTATGTTGTCAGTGACGTGAACACCTTGGAATTTAAAGCTGGCTTTTAGACTAAGTGTGTGAAAAGAGCAAGGCTTAGAGCTCCATTTCCAGGACACTTAACCTACTCCATTAAAGTGCATCAAGCACTATAAGAAATGAGTAATTCAAATAATTTTCATATTATTTCATCATGATGCCATTAAATTGTATTTGCTACAATATTTTGCTGTATTTTATTTTACTTTACAAAGGGACATACTTCCCCATACGTATTACACACAAACACATGAAAGTGGATGTCAATAGACTTTCGTGAAAGTATATTTCAGAAGCACGGATCACAAAAATATGTATTTGTCCCTGCAGTAAACTTGGCTCCATCACATTGAAGTAGAAAAAGGTGTTACACAACCAAAACCATCCATTCCTAAAGCTCTCCATCTGTCAGGCCTGTGGTGTGAGGTGGCCAAATGACGGCCATGTCTGAGAGACAGCTCACCGTCCAATAGGTGTGTGTCTCTGGGCACTTCAAGCTGAAACACTGTTCTGTCTGACAGGATGGAAGTTAAACTCTGACATAAATGGCACATATGTGTGTTGAGACACCGCTCAGCACTGTGTGGTGTCGTGTTTACAGCATCATGCTGCTTGGAAGCTTTTCTTAGCAGTCAGGACTTGCACACTGGTCTATAGTTAGATAACAGGGGGGAAAAAAACTGTCAAGACACTTGGTATAATAGGCAAGTCTATAGGGGATATTGGTATGTCAAGTTATGCTAAAGCAAATTAGTAAACAAGAGGTTAAAACTGATTTTACGCAATACAAATGTTAAAACAGAAAACAAACAGGCACTTAAAACATTTCTATAGAGTCCAGTAGAGAGACAGAATCATATGAATGCCTACAGGTTTGTTTTTAATTGGATTTTGAACAATATCACAGAATCAGTAAACCACAACTTTGGTGCTTTTGTCTCAAAAGCCCAGTCACGACAAGGGTGGAGTACATCTCTCAGATATGTGGGTGCCTGATGGTGCAGTGATCAGTTTATAATAATGAGAATTTTCTACTGAATTCTGTAAGTGACACAGAGCCAGTGAAGGTAACTAAGGATGGGTGTTATGGAACCATCTGTTTGACCTAGTAAGAAGTCTAGCGGCCGGATTTTTGATTGCTTGTAGATGACTGATTTGTTTAAAAAGTAAAGACCACCACAGTAGTGAATAGGGGAGGAAACGTGAAATAGCATCTCTTATTTGCTATTTGAATGTATTTACTAATATATATATATGATATTCCTAAAATAGAAGAAACAAGATTTAGATAGCTGCTCTATGTGTGTGTATAATATAACCCCTAAATTAGGTAGACTAGAGCGGGAGGCTGAGGAAAGAAACCTTAAACTTTGTTTGATTGGAGGGACAACCTCATATTGGGCAACAATCAGATCGTCTTTTCTGTGTTTAGAGTTAGCAGTGGTCCAATCTCTGATAGCTGAAGCTTAGACAACCTAAATGTCTTGCTAGGATTGATAGAGAATTTTGGTTGGTTTTCATCTGCGAAACGAAAATATACATTCTTAATGATTTCTCATGATCTCACTCAAGGGCATCAAATACAGTGAGAATAACAGGAGACCCAGAACGGAACCATGTTAGTTTGAACGTGGACAATTATAATTTAAATCAAAAATGATCTGATCAGAGATTATGAATCTGAGTAGACATTTGGTGAACAGTTGGTGGCGCTACAGACGCATTGTGATTGCTACAGATATGAGGTTTGATTGTCAGCCATACGAGGCACATAACCATAGAGCTGTCACTTCAATGTAACGGCAAAACAATAAACAAAATTATCTTTTCAGATTTGTGACAAAGTTTGATGGTATCCAATATTCAAGAGAGAATTTTCCTCTCTCCAAACTTAATTTGGCTTGTCAAATGTAAAGCTACGTCATGGTTTCCCTTCATCTCTCACAATTTATTAGAACTAATCCATTATTCTCTCTGAACAATCCAGCTGATGTCATCTCTGGCCTTTGAATCATGTAGCGGAAGAAAACCCGGCACGGAGCAGGTACCATCACATGGCGGCAGACCTTTGTTTAATATGGACCAGCTTCCTCTCCTGCAATTCTCCCCCGCGTCTATCTGCCGTGTCATCTTCGAGCCGGCCAATTACTGCTGAGCTGAGCTTGTCACTTTGTTCTCTCTCTGGATATGTGACGGCTGTTAGAAGTGCGAAAACAGGCAGGCAGAGGAGGAGAGGAAAGAAAGCAGAGGAGGGCTCATGAAACATACATGCTGTGTCTTCCCAGAGGAAGTGATGCCTCTGACAGGGCCTAAATAAACTCAGGTATATTGACCTTCCCAAACTCTATTTTATTTACTCAACGCAACATGCAGCTACCGTACATCCTACAGGGGCAAGATGGAACTCTGTAGTGCAGAGGTGTACATTTTTTTTCACCCTAGCCATATTTGACTCATAGTGAGAAAATAAAATTCCTTGAAGGGCTGCCTTGCACAAAATGTGTGCAGGTGTTTTGTTTTCGGCAGAAAGTCAAACTACAAAAGCCTTCAGCAGTCAACTGTGCTCACAGCAGCATCAAGGTTATGTGCCATGGATGTAAACGGATTTCATCACCTAAGATAGTGGTGATGTAAGTGTGCAGATTCCTTTAACAACCTTAGGGGGCTCACATTGTACATATATTCTGAACTTAAGATCCATTTATTTAACGTAGCTGTGAGTTCCAATGCCAAAGAAGACCTTAGGATAAGATCAAAAGCTCCAAAAAAGGTAATTTTGTGGCTCTTGCATTTTCCTTGTTCATTGTTCTGTGCTGCTTCTTTTTGTTTTATATTTTCCACCACAAGCACCAATAGTGATATTTCTTAATATATTATCAATAAGCTGATATTGGCCCCAGCCAAACCTCATCCGTGCTTTATTCATGTTATATGTTATGGTGCTACATGTGAAAAAAAAACATCAAGGCCATTTTTTTGCTGTGAAACTTTACTAGTCTTCATATACTTAATAAAGAGTAATCTGTATTTGGTGGTAGGTAAATCAGGTGATTAAGTTAGAAAGCACTGTCGGGTATAAAGCGATATGCATAAAACTTGCTGAGTATATTCAGCAGCTCTAGATTTGAGCTGTGATACATTTTGGATATTAGTTTTTTATCTCCCCAGTTCCCAGGACTGTTTTTGCCTGAGGCGCTCCATCAAATTTTTAGCAACTATCATCTGCTCACTGATGATATATGGACCTTCTTGTCTCTTATATTAAAGTAGAGAATACTTCTCTATAAGTATTCCTATAATATTTCTTTAAGTTATACTTTTTTGTTCACATATCAGCCTGGAAAAGTGATTGGTATATTTATCCAAATGGCAGTTAACATGAAAAATATATAGCGCTTTGTTGACCTGAATTAATAATAATTTTCAGGTTAAATCTCTGGCAAAGGTTTGATTGGTTGTTAGAGGAAGGGTCATCAAAGGCAATCTGCCTCATCAATCTGAACTTGTGATGCCCTCATACCTCTTTCTGAACACCGATGTTTTTTACACACTGACATTTTTTTAACCTGTGAGGGCAAAATAGATGGTGACACTCAACATTCGTGCACAGTGACCGTCACTGCTGTCGGTGAAAATGCCCTACGGGAATTCCTGCCTGTTTCACAAAGCAGCACTGGGAGAGTGAAGATCGATCCAGGGATGTTATTGCCGTGAGTGGCTCTGGGAGGAAGGAGGTATGACAGCTTCAGCGTCGTTATTTAGTGCATCTGGGAGGAATAATAAACCAGGTACATTAATTAATATAGCTCCATAATGACATTAAGTACCAAATGGTAAAAATGTGATGTTTCTGAAAAGAAAGTGATCAGAATATGCCTAATGTTTCCATCAGACACTGAATGTTGCTGTGGGCAAGAGGAAGACCGATTTTTTGATGGGTGCTAGAATTATTTCTGACTTCATGGTTAGTGTCATGTTCAAATTGTATTAAGCTTTTCCAAACATGTCTTCCCTTCTCAATTCATAATGATATAATCAGTGTTCACTAGTCTGTGTCCACTCTTTAATTGAAGACTGAAATGTGAACTTTGCTGTATTTGTAGTACAAAGAAACTCTGCTTCTTGCCGGTAAAACTGAGCGTTGTATCAGGGAGGAAAAGGTTAAGTTGAATTAACTGTGACTGGGGAGGGATGTAGCTGTCACAGTCACACATGATGATCGGGAAACCTAAACCCAGGAGGATCATTGGTTTCCTAGACAGAGGTTGTAGAATCTGTTGCCTCTTACTTTGTATTTTTTCTGACAAAATAAGGCAATTAGAAATGTTTTGTTTTTACTGATGCAAGAGGATGATACATATTGATGCTTTGAGCTTAACACTAACTCATCTTATTTGTGTTACCATGTTAATAATCTGACTTATTTAAGAAAGATATTCATCCTTGTGAGGTGATCAAAGTTGATATTCTGATATTGTTTAAACTGTAGCAGGTCAGAGACGTTTGCTGTGTCAGTGTTTGTGTGTGTGTGTGTGTGTATGCCCAAAGGATTGACATCCTGAATTTGGTCAAATGAATAAGAATTATATTAAGAATAAAAAGCATGATACTTGCATTGCTCAACATTATTTCTGCATTTGCAATTAGAATAACATATATATTGTTGTTATGCAGGACCTTTTGAGGTTTACTTTGATCGCAATATATTCCCCAACTTGTGATACTTAAAAAAATAAATAAAAAGGACACGAATTCTCAGAAGATGTCTTCAGACAAAGCTCAAGCTCTGGCTCCAGCAGCAGCTACACAAATAAGCAGAACAACACATGATATTCTGTTTACAGCGTCATTTGTCAGCCTGTTTGCATCACAGGCGAGTCATTTGTATTCCCCACTGCCACATTACTGCCACCAACCTTGAAGTAGTTGACTGAACCATAGTGTCTCAGTGTGTGCTTCTTTGAAGGTTTACTCCCATACTTCATACCTTATGATTATGGGGAGAGGCTTAATAATCAGTTTATTTGGGATGTGTGATATTTGCCATAACCGTTTTGAGGTAAGAGAAAGAAAGCAATCAATGGAATCCATGTATGTGTGTGACAGCTTAGGTGTTGTGTGTGTGTGTGTGTGTGTGTGTGTGTGTGTGTGTGTGTGTGTGTGTGTGTGTGTGTGTGTGTGTGTGTGTGTGTGTGTGTGTGAAAGATTCAGGTATTACCCATATTGTCGGGACCTAAATCTGTTAACACACTCACGTTATGGGGACTTGTCTTTCTTATGAGGACACAAATCAAGTCCCCATAAGCCAACATACATTTTAAGATGAAGACATGTTTTAGGTTTGGTTTAGAGTTAGGCAATCTAGTTAAGGTTAGAGTGAGTCTCCAGGAAATCAATGTAAGTAAATGTAATGTCCTCAAAACTCATGACTGTGTTTGTGTGTGTGTGTGTGTGTGTGTATAGTACATGTGTCATATGTGGCTCCTCCTAAGTATTGATCTTCACACTACTGTCAGAGTTACCGGTCAAGAAACAGCTGCCCTACACAAACACACACACACACACACACACACACACAGTAAAACCAATAGGAAGCACTTGTCATATACTGTATGCAGCATGGAAAATTACTTGAGTACAAACCTGGATGCAGCATTGAGCTAATGTTGATAATGTTAAAGCATTTAATTTTAAACCGTAACATTGAGTATTAAAATCGTAATTATTTAAATCTATTGATTTACCAGTACGCAATAAAATATTAGAGAAATCTAATCAAAACCACAAGTATCCGATCAGATGCCTCCAAGTGTGACATATTAAATTACATTAATCAGGCAGCTGTATAATTATTGACTAATGTGTGACAGGGGAGTAATGAACACAATGGATCTGAGACCACTGCGGCCGATTGCTTTCAGATCTCCATTGAAGGGGACCATTACTCTCATGTATGGGCTTTGAAAGAGAAATGATTATACTTGACAGACCAATGGAGGGGCTGTAGCTGGCACACATAAAGCTAGGACCTAGGACATTTGTCCATTTATAGTGATGATAAAACTCATATGGTATAAGATATATGCTGAAAACTTAAACTATGGATCATTATTTACATCTCCAAAACGAAGTTTAGAGATCAACAGCTTGCTGGCAGAATTAAAAATCCCATTCATTTTCTGAATACAGATTTTGATAAACATTCATGATATTGGAACCATCCGGTTCGGCCACAAGTCAGCTCTGTTTGAAGAAAAACACATTTTATATGCAATATCAAGTTGAAATACATTTGACTTATAGATTGCATCATTTCTGTGTTGGAGAGGAAATAACGTTGTCTGTGGTAAGGATTTGTTATTCTATGAGGGGTCATTCGGGGTTCAGCATCTTGCCCAAGGAAACTTCGGCATGCATATGGGTCAGACTGGGGATCGAACTGCCGACCTTCAGGTTGGAGGACGACCACTTTACCCTCAGCTACAGCCGCCCATGAAATCTAAGTAGTTATTAAGTACATTTTCCATTACAGAAGCGCCCTGGATGTCGTTTTAAACGGGATAATTGTGAAGCGTTGCTCCTTCATTCTTAAAATAATTATGCATATAGTCTTGTACCTTTGCATTTCTTCTTTTTTCCAACGTTTAGTTTTCCTCTGATTCAAACGATTAAAGGTCAATTTATCTCATAGCTGGTTGACCTGGACGGTCTAAAAACTGTAAAAGTGGTCAGTCACTGTTGTGCTGTATTGTTAAGAATTATATATTTTTAGTTTTTCTCTTAACATGAATTTTAAAATCAATCTATTTTGGATTGTTTCAAAAGATATTTAGAAAAAGCCACACCACCTCCAACATGTCACCGTCTCATTAGATGTGGTATTTGTGTCAGTGTGTGAATATTGACCAGGGAGAATATCAGCGTCACTGATCAAAGTCAGTGAGCAGGTGTTGTGGAGGCTAATCCATCTTTAAAGGAACAGTCGGCAGGAGGTGCAGAGTTTTGAGAGGACCGCTCTAAACAGCACTTAATACACACCAATGAGTCGTGAGGACTTGAATTTTAAATGGGTTGTCAGAGAACTTTATTAACCGTGCCTCATCCTTTGTTGCTGTATATTTTTGGTCTGTTGTTGTATTTTTGTTTCGCTGCATTTCACTAAACTGCTAGTGAAGTCGTGTCACATCAAAGGGGAGATTGTGACAGCTATGTTATCCTCCTATGGTGTTTCAGAGTCACGTAGATTGCTGCCGGTTTTCAGCGACAGTAACGTACAATATTCATCACCTGAGGAACATTTTGAATCAGAGTGGTGTTTGATTTTGTAATTTGAAATGTTCCCTATGTTACTGGCAAGTAAATTAATCTTCTTTTTATTCGTCAGAATTCAGTCCAAACCCAAAATATCACATCTGCAACAAAATGTTAGGGGAGGGCGGGGTAATGTGAGAATTTTTTTACATTTGCTCCCCTCTAGGTGGGCTTAAATGATATATCAGTAAAATGTACACATTTCCCATTAATTCAGGATGTTTCCTAGCAATGTAAATGATCAGAATATCTTCAGGACAAAGGGCAGTGAAAATATGATTGTTTTTTTAAAAGTTGTTTTGTGTCTCACTTTAACCCAGCTAAGGGGTAAAGTGAGGCAGCCCAGAGAAATCAAGTGGGTAAAGTGATCCACTTACTTTTTCCACTTTAAAAATACTATAACAACACATGTTGTAATAGTTAAAATCCTGACAGCTAGATTGACAACCACACATTCCAAAACTAATATGGGACTAGTAACAGAATCATGGGGAAAGGTCAATTAAGCACATTTATGATTATTATGATTCATGTGATCTCTTGCACATCCTAGCTTACCTGCCCATTGTTTCTCTGTCCAATTGGCAGGGACAGGGATATTGTTTTTCTCTGCGTATTCAAATGCCAGTTTACGGCACTTAACTGGAGCAAGGCCATGGAACTGGTCAGCTAGTTGTTTCAAGTGTTTGGCAAGCTCCTCCTCCATCTCATCTGTGAATATTCTCTTTACCTCAGCTACTGCACCCCAGGCTACTGATTTTACTTCCCCTTTCTCTTTTTTCTTTATGAATCTTTTAAGGGTTGTCTTATCCATATTTCTATCCCTTCCAGCTTTTCTTAAGGACTTCTTTCCTTGCATGACCTCAGCGGCTGCACTCTTCATCTCTGCGAGGGGTGTTTGGCCCCAGGTTGTCTTCCTGGTGTATAGTTTCTTGGCATGATGGCTTTTCTACAATGTTTATGACATTAAAAATAAAACATATGTAATGTAATATTACACTTAAATATGTTTAGGACTAAACTTAACTCGTGCTTCATGTCTCACTTTACCCCACAACATTTGTCTCACTTTACCCCACAGCCAACATTTTAGAAAAGACAACATCTCTTATCAATTCAGGCTAATCTTCAGCTAGCATCAATCACATGGTTTTATATGTTGGAAGTTCATCAACATGAATGATACAAGGTTTTGTACCTGAATCAATTTGTTTTGACACAACAGTTGATTAAGTTCAAAGCAAGAAAATTGACTTTTACATGCCAAACATTTTTTGGGTGAAAAAACATAATTACCTCAGCACCAGCACCAACTTCTCCTTCATGGCAAGGGTGGAATCGGAGGGGCTTGAAAACATAATGGTCACATGACCACAATTGTTTACCGTTGCCTAGATACAAGGGGTGTCTCAAATTAACCGATGTCTCACACTACCCCGCTCTCCCCTACAATGTAGCAGAAACCAAGTCTTAATTAAACTTATTTTTGAAGTTAAGCATCTCTAGTGATTTATTTAACTCTCAACAAACATGGGAAATTGATTATATACAATAATAATAATAATAATAATAATAATAATAATAGAATTGAACTTATTTATATGGTTCTTATATGGTTCTTTCAAAAAATAAAATAATTGCAAAATTCGCAAATACTAGAAAAGCCTCATCCTAATGCAATAAAAGAGCAAGCATGAAACATTCAAATAATAATGTCAAAGAACTATAAAAATACCAATCTAATACCAAAAGTGCCTTTTTGAATTGAGTCACTGATTCCACTGATCTAATGCTGATGAGGTGTTGGTTCCACTGTGTTGGAGCTAAAACATAAAAAAACATGACCCCTTTGTTAAAGCCTGGATCATTAGACTGTTAACAGCATTTGATTCTCTGTTCCCAGGGGCTTTGGAGCAGAGTCTAGGGTTACAAAGCAAGGTAAAAACTAGGGAGGTCATTCCCCTAAATACAATAATAACAACTCGACAACAAGTCCATACACCGCACCTCAGCAACAGACAGAGAAGCAACTTTATTAGATATTACAAACAATAAAAACCAAGCTTCTGAAATGAGGAATCTATGGACCGAAGGACACAAACATAAAGGCAGTTTACTGCAGAGCAGCAACAGTAACATACTGGATTTTTTCCTGCAGAGGGAGAGGACTTAATAATGCAAATGGGTAAATTTGCTGTTTCACACCTGGAGGTACTTCCAGAGAATCTGTTTCAAACCTTGCCAGCCTCCTGCTCAAAATGCAAGATAATGATGCCACTGAACTGCAGGGGGAATGTGAGTGTATGTGAGCATTGTAGCACCCCCGGCTGAATGATGGTGTGACTCTCTTACTGATGGTTCATAACGCTCCAAACATGCCATGAACAGTGTGAACACACCGTAAGAGCTAAGAGGAAAACAAACAAATATTTCTTCTCTTAATATCCTCATGAAGGACCTTAAAGGTGTGAAAAATATCCAACTACAGTTTTTTAGATTGTCCTGTATAAAGCTTGACTTTTAACATGAATTACTATTTATACAAACATGAAATCCCCATCCCCTTGATATATCTATTTATCTTAACAAAATGACAAACACTTGATAGAGGCCTGTTTGTAGGCATTTTTAATTTATATGAAATGATGTGTCTCAGTATAACGATACTTATCCCCACACATTGTAAAGTTCTACACACACATTTGGTAATAAGCAACCATTTATAACCACATTTAACATAGCCAAGGCTAATTGCTTGTTTGCATGCTGGCATTACGACGAATATAGCTCACACAGAGATCTTGAACACTCACACTGCAGTTGTAACCTCAAAATCAAAAAAATCTACACACGTTGTGCCCCATATTAACGAGGTGCTAAACACACAAATAGTATGATTTCTCATTTGTTCACAAGGCATCTCTTCCATTTAAAAAAAAAACGCCTTTTTGATTACTGGCATTACCTTTTCAAAATAAAGGTCAATACAGTCAATATAAAAAATTATAAAACGCAGAGGAACATGTATAAAAGTCTCTATTTCATACAAAATAATCGAAACCCACAAATGCATCATTACATTGGTTTAACTTAAATTGCGCGAAAAAGTCATATAGAAGGCTCAAATGGCTCAAAACAGTATGTCTTCATGTAGGAGCCCATTGCTCATAGTAAGAAATGTAGTTAGAAAATAAGTTTTAACTATATTTTAATTTAAATTGAAGCAAAGGAGGAATGAATCCATGATACTAATATTAGAAATCTATTTAAAGAACAGCCTTAGACTGGAGCTTCAGATCAAATTTTTTAGCACAAGAGTAGGAGGAATATTTAGAAAAAATTTTTTATAAACTTCAGGGAAACAATGAACACAACACATGCAGTATTAAGATGTATTAATTTAACGGATACTCGTTTCATACGACTATTCGGCTCAACCACAGGCAACACTGCAGAAATATCCTTTTGAAATGAACAGTTAGATTGTAGAAAGGTTCTACTGTATATGGTTGTTAAAAAAATACAACAACTGGGATTTGTATTGAGCGTATTCACCCAAATATTGACCAGAACATGAAGATTGCTTTTTGGCTTCCCCTGTGTTCGCCCTCACTTTCATTCCCCCTCATCTGCTTTTATTGAATTTGTGCAACGAGCAACCTCTCTGCAATATTGGCTCCTTTGTCATCACCACCTGTGTGATGAGCCAGAATAGTTAAACGTCATCCTGATTGGAGGAATCATTTCAGGGGTCCAGATAATTTTTAAAGCAGAAATTTAGTTTAATGCCTCAGTTAGTTTTTGGTTTGGGCCATGAGAGGAACATATGCAAGACATATGCAGCCCCCAGCTTCTCTTTTGGGAAGAAAATAGTCTGCAGGACAGCCAGTGACAAACAGGCCTTTTAAAATCCATTCGGGCTTGTACCTGTATCTTACAGGTGCTTGAGATACAAGGCCTCTTGCATCTTCATCCTTCCATTCTGAGCTACAGCTTCTCATATTTCTCCCTGTCTTTATCCATCCCTGTGTCAGACTGCACAGGGTACCCCCCATTAAAGAGGGGGGATCAGGTGATTCAGTTTGTCAATGTTGTAGATAGATTGGCAGAGGTTAACACCAGCTGTTACTGTTGTCATGGTTTGAGAAATACCAGAATAAAGCCAGTATATCCTTGATTTCAGAAATACTGAGGTCTTAAGTCTAAGTGCCTGCTGAGGCTAAAATTAAGCACATGGAGCCTAATGGAGATAGACACACACACACAATGTGATTTCACTGATATGCTCAGTTAAATAAAATAAGACTTCAGTACCTCAGTGACCTGGGCATCACATTTCAGCTCAGAATAAAACAAGATAACACCTATCCCTTTCATTTACACAGAGCACCCAGGCATTAGACTGTACTTATATTAACAGTGCAGCTACCAGGGGAAGGAGTAATTATAGGGATTTGGGGTTTAGAGTCATTCAAATGGACCTTCAACACTTTAGCTTTGTAAGACACAACAGAGGACTGCATTGCTTTGGCTCTTGAGTAAGATAAGATACATTTATTGATCCAAAACACATGCAAAATCACACGACATGCAGAGTAGGGAAATTTGTCTTCTGCTTTTGTCCCATCTGGTGAACATCACAGGGCACACCAGTGGGCAGCCATGCACAGCGCCCGGGGAGCAGATGTTGGGGGAGTAAGGTGCCTTGCTCAGGGGCACTTAGACAGTGGGGGTAGGGAGAGTGCTCTTTGGACTTTGGAACAGATCCGGGTGTTGTCCTGGCAGGTATGTTGTATTGTCACCGCGAGGTATCAAACCAGCAACCTTCCAGTCCGATGTCCGTAACTTTCTGCCCATAGTCCAATTATTCTGCCACGAGTCCACCGCCTCTCCGTCTGTCCAATCAAGCACAGTCAGTATAATGACCACAAATGCAACATCAGCGGATTTACCATTTAACGTACATAGTCATTTTGGAATGGCAATCATGTCAATACATCTTTTTTAACCGACATTTTCTTTCGGGTTGGGTTACATAAATAAAAAGTTGGTTGGAATCAGTTGCAGACATTTTAACTTCACTGAATTTGAAGAGGAAAACCTACCAAAGGGTCTTAAATATGTATTTGATGGCTACATATTTAAGATTAGGCTATGTGATGCAAATCCAGGCTTTAGCTAACCACCCATCTCTAAATCTTTCACTAATTAATGTATCAATAGATTGATTTGTTTTGCTCAAATGTAGCTTGTTTCAGTCTGCGTGGATTTTTGTTGAAAGACTCATTGCCCCCATGATTTGACATTTGCTGTTTCATAGTGGAGCTTAGCAATAAATTGGTTGTGTATCATTTACATTACAATGACAGTCTGAGTGTGGAGAGGCGCAGCATGCAGATAGAGAATAACAGGGAACCGACGACTGATCCTTGTGGGGCGACACGAAACAAAGCAACATTAGAGAAGGCTGCACCCTAAGCAGAGGACATGTTGTCCACTGTGTTTGAGAGAACTAAAGTCACAAGTACAACTCAATGATAAGAGGTTTTAGTAAAAAAAAAAAAAAATTCTTAATAAAAATAAGAAAGAAAAAATACTGCAGGCATCACCTCATTGTCCTCCCTAGCAACAGGAAAGAGCTTAACTAGGGAGCTTGAAAAGCAAAAATTCAGATTGACTTTACTGTTGCCAGCTGTTATTGTCCCAAAATGCTCCAATCATTGCAAATAGCTGTTCGCAGATATTGACTCACCTCACTGCAGCTGTCAAAACCTGCAGTGTCAGAGGGAAATAAAGGCAGGTGAAATGAGGCAGCCTTTGTTTTTCGCTATCTGTATGCATGTGTTTGTGTGTGGGTGAAGAAGACGAGAGCTACAGCAAATGAGAGTCTGGTCTCCCCTGAAGACTCATTGTTGTGGCTATAAAGTTCTAAGATGGTAGTCACGCTGTGTGTGTGGGGGACACTGGTTTAGTTTTATCACAGCAATAATCGAGGCTAGTGGGAATGCAGCAGTCTCCTGCTCTGACTCAGTTGCAGTGTTACAGAGGCCTCTTTAAGACGTTCGGTTTTGCGTCTATCAGAATTCAGACATTGAGAGAACTTGTCGGTTTTGTCCAAATATGATTAGCATTGAGCATCAGTGATGCTCCCAGACATGTGCTTCTCTCTATCCCACCGTTTGACTCTCTTACCCATTAAGGCGCCTGCACTGTTCTGGCTTTCTTCCTTCCTTTGTCCTCTGGATGACATTTTAAACACCTGTTTGTAAATCAATCTCTAAGGTTATGTGTATCCTACAGGGTTAGTAACAAGAGCCAAACAGGGTTGATGTAGGTCTGGGATTTTGATTTAGCTTCAGTATTTTTGACAGAAACTGAAAAGTGAGAGAAGAAAACTTTAGATAATATTGCAGCAGTATCAATAGCAGTAACGATTATTTTGATAATAGATTAATCTTTCAATTACATGTTCGATTATTAATCGGATATAAGGACAAATGCTAACTTATACAATGCTGTTTTTGTGTGTATTACACACATCTGCCACTTTATTATGATGATATTCCAGATTCAGATATCTGCTTCATGATATCTACAACACCATTCAGACAACTTTAAACTTCATTTAAGTTATCTTAAATTGAGGCAAATCAAAGCTTTCGTCATCTTGAATTAAATGTTATATCTGCATGGAACAATCAGAAAATTACAGTTTGGGTTTTGTTTCACTGCTGCTTCTCTTCATTCAGCCTGGAGGTCCCTCACCCTATGCTGCCCTCACTGTATCTCCTCGTTGAGTCTGGGAACCGACAGTCATTCAAAATGTGAATTTTTTTTCTTAAAAACCCTAAAAGCTAATTTCCCATGCAGCATAACATCACTGCGGTATGAACCTAATCTGTGTATGATCCTCCAGTAAACCGAGAAATCAAAGGATGGCTCCAACATGTTTTCTCTTCAGGTTCATACACACAGTGTTGTTGTGCTGCTGTTTTATGTGAAATCAAATCAGTACATTGTGTAGATAACGGTCTTTTCTAAAGGCTTGAATGTAAAATGCTCCCACATTTTGGACGACTTGTGTCCACTGTATCTTTTTACTATTGTCACTTAATGAACACTTTTACTTTTAGTTTTTTAGGTCTGATCCAACAAACAACTGGTGCAATCAATCCCTGCAATTGCAAATGACCTAAATTGTGTCAAAATTACAAAAATGAGCTGTTAACCTAAAATTCACCTCAGGGCAACATTTCCACTTCTAACTTGCTAGAAGAAATTACCTATAATATATGACATCCCTCTCAGAACATTGCATACTTCATTTGTCTGAACCTTTGAATTGAATATTTGAAGAACATGTATTTCTGAAACACAGACTTGAATAGACTTAATTTTAAGGATTAAAATCAAAATTATTTGTTTGTTCCAGGATTATGAATTTCGGGATTCACTGCTTCCCTTCTGTTTTATATGAATGTAAATCCGCCTGGTTTTGATTAGGAAAATGTTCATTATCTGCTGCTATTAATCATAAAAATGCTCAGGTCGTCCCAGTGGACTGCCGGCTTGGACATATACTATGTGACTGTGGCATCCCCGGCTTGGATCCAGCATGTACGCACAGATACGTATACAAATGCACACATTTGTCAGAATCCTTCTTCGGAGATAAGAACCAGGGACACTTTACCAGATGGGCTCACTGCCATTATCCACCTCCACCTGCCAGCAATCAATCACTCTAATGAATCTTTGAGCTGTTCCAATCATGTCTGGAAAATAACATGCTTCTTAACAACCTATTTGGTAACTAGTGAAGGGAAACACACGCACTCGCCCATGGTGTAATGCTGGTGTGAATTACCTCTCAGTCCAAACCCTATAAACCAGCTGACACTAACTAATTGACTTGCAGAACAGCTTAATAAAACTAAAAGCAGGAAGAGCAATCTAGCCGACTCATTACTATGGCCTAATCCTTTATAGTTAATTAACTCCTTTCCCCCTCTCTGTCAAACAAAGGGAAATTTATAATACTGTCAATCCTCCCCTTACTTTCCTGTCCACCTACAGTGCTCTAACTGAAAGGAATATTTTAAAGCTGATTTCCGCAGAGAAACGAGTGCTCAATCCATCTTTCACTCTTACTGAAATATTTACGTAGTGGAGGAACATTAAATTAATTGTAGTCTTCAGAAATTTATAAGACAGTCTCCCCGATCACCACCCCCACCTTCCTCTTCAAATGTATGTTAATAATTCTTGTCACACTAAAATTATTTAGCAGCCAGTTAGCAGCCAGTACTTTGGATTTAAAGGATGTCCTTTCATGTTTGCTGCGACAGCTGACACTTTCATACCAGCTGGTTCATAAAAAATACCCTAAAATATATACAAATCTAATGTAACTTATGCACTTAAGGTCTTGACCTTGTTATGTTTTGATTTGGCTCTTAAATTGGAGTGAATAGAATATCTTTAATAACAATCAAATTTTTATTTTTCCATGGACTTTTGTGCGACCACCTTGTTACCTAGTTTATATAAGTGCTATACAAATAAAGTTATGTCTATTATTATTATTATTATTATTAAAGTTGGACCCCTGAAGAGCCACTGGTTCCAGAAGTACTTTTCCCCACTGCAAATCCTTTTTTCTTCTCCTTTCATGACATTCACCCTCCCTGGCAGTAATACAATCATATCCGTTTTCATTTTTCATACAGAAACCCATGAGCCCTGGCTGCAGTGGCTGTGCAGAGGAAGTGTGATATCGTCATGACTCAGAGTGTATTTATAATAAAATGAGTTGTTGCAGTTTGGGTCAAAACACAACACCATAGGGGCCACAGAGAGCACCACCGCTGCAGAACTCATCCCAGAATCGATCATTTATTCCGTTTAATTTATCTTTGCCAACTTCTTCTCACTGGTACTGGCACATGTAACAGAATTTTAAAGTAAGTAATATTCAATACTAGACTTGAAAGGAGGAAAAACCCAGCTGCACCGACCTCTATGAGCTGAAAGTTACTGGTCTGTTGAACCCAGCCAGGCTTCACAGCTTCACGTTCTGATCACATCTACCTGGGACGCAAAGTTGCTCTCACCGAACTACTGCTGCAGAGGGTCTCGGAAAAACCATATTGTCACCACTGTTTGACAGTGCGAGCAGGATAATTACCCTCGAGCATTGTGAGTCGGCACAATGCGGTTCATACTTTCTGTGGGGGGTTCCGCAGCGTGCTGGAGGCAGGATGTAACATTTACATTCCACTGCAACGATCAAGTCGTTTTTGTTTGAATTTACATCTTCTTTGGTGTCTATTATGTGTGTTGCTAGTGCTGATGCTGATATATTTGTATTATTTTAGTTTTTCTCAGATTTGTTCAATTTATTCTCACGTGTGCTCACTCAGACATTGTCTTAACTCTTTACCAGGGGGCTGGAGGGAGAATTTCCAGAGAAAGTCCGCAGCAACTGACTGGGACATTTGTGTTCTCACATACAGCCTCTCTTGAATAATTTCAAGAGATTATGTTCAGAGTTCAGTGCATGTCTGAAAGCACCTTCGGTTTAATTAGTCTTAAAGGTCAGTAGTTGGGTGATTTATAATGAAATTCACCTTAGGAGTCAGAGATTTTCTCTTCTCTTAGACATCTACCTTTACCAGATGTATTTTAGGCACAGATGTTTAAAGCAATCCAACTGTCTCTACTATTTATTTAATATCTATTCTATGACCTCAAATATGACCTCAAATGTAACCAGGAGAGTTTTGATTCCTCCTTTGCAATGCATTCATTATCTGTTTTCTTACACTGACTTTTCGAAACCAGGCTGTCTGAAATAATTCTTTATAAGCAACATACATTTATGGCCACAGAAAATCACAAATTCAGCAGTGTGTCTGATTCATTATGCAATGACATGGACCATATTCTCTTCACAACATTCAAACTGGGCCGTTTTCTAACGTATAAAATGTTAACACATCTCTCTCTTGCTTCTTCCAGGCCATGGGACCAAAGGAGTGTTCGAGCTGCTAGCCGGCTGGAGGAGAACGAGGGAAACCCTCCCCTTCAAGGAACGTGTGGCGGACGCTTTTGCTGATGTGATGGTGTGCTACACCATGACAAGCTCACTCTACATCATCACCTTTGGCATGGGAGCTAGCCCTTTTACCAACATCGAGTCCGTGAAAATTTTCTGTCAGAGCATGTGCGTAGCCATACTGGTCAACTACTTCTACGTCTTCTCGTTCTATGGCTCCTGCCTGGTGTTTGCTGGACAGCTGGAGCAGAACCGCTACCACAGTGTTTTCTGTTGTAAAATCCCCTCCGTGGAGTATCTGGACCGCCAGCCCACATGGTTTAAAACTATGATGAGTGACGGCCATGACCTGTCCACGCACCACGACAGTGTACCCTACCAGAATCACTTCATCCAGCACTTCCTGCGAGAGCACTTCACAGAGTGGATAACCAATACTTATGTGAAACCCTTTGTGGTCATTCTCTATCTCATCTACGCCTCTTTCTCATTCATGGGATGTTTACAAATTAGTGATGGATCAAATATTGTTAACCTGCTGGCAAGTAACTCTCCAAGTGTCTCGTATGCTCTAACCCAGCAGAAATACTTTAGCAACTACAGCCCTGTGATCGGGTTTTATATTTATGAGCCCATTGAGTACTGGAACTCCACGGTGCAGGAGCACCTGAAGACTCTTAGTCATGGCTTCAACAAGATCTCCTGGATGGACAACTTTTTCCACTACCTGCGGGTGGTGAATGTGAGTGCGTCAACTAAGAGCGACTTCATCACCATCCTTAAAGGCTCCTTCCTGCGCAGCCCGGAGTACCAGCACTTCACCGAGGATATCATTTTCTCAAGGAATCGTGAGACTGACGAGTATGATATAATCGCCTCACGGATGTACCTGGTGGCGCGGACAACTGAGAAGAAGCGTGAGGAAGTGGTGGAGCTCCTGGAAAAGCTCCGTCCATTGATGCTTATCAACAGCATCAAGTTCATTGCCTTCAATCCAACATTTGTGTTCATGGACCGCTACAGCTCTTCTGTCATCTCCCCCATCCTGACCTCAGGCTTCAGTGTGCTCACCATCCTCATCCTCACTTTCTTCCTGGTCATCAACCCCTTAGGGAACTTCTGGCTCATCCTCACAGTAACGTCTGTGGAACTGGGTGTCTTGGGTTTGATGACCCTTTGGAACGTTGGCATGGACAGCATCTCAATCCTGTGCCTTATTTTTACCCTCAACTTCGCCATGGATCACTGTGTACCACACCTGTACACTTTTGTGCTGGCCAGCGAGCACACCAGGACACAGTGCATCAAGTTGGCACTGGAGGAGCACGGGGCTGCCATCCTGCAGAACACATCCTGCTTCGTGATCGGGATCATGCCCCTGGTGTTTGTGCCTTCCAATCTGACCTACACACTGTTCAAGTGCTCCCTCCTCACTGCAGGCTGCACTGTGCTGCACTGCTTCGTCATCCTGCCGGTCTTCTTGACCTTCTTCCCACCATCCAAAAAGAGACACAAGAAAAAGAAACGGGCCAAGCGGAAAGAGCGGGAGAGGGAGAGAGAGCGGGAAAGGGAGAGGGAAAGAGAAAGGGAGGAGATAGAGTGCATTGAAGTCAGGGAGAATCCTGATCATGTGACAAACGTCTGAGTAGTTTGTTATTTTAGCAGTGCACATCAGTGGGTCAGGTATTGGTTAAGGAGAGGTGTTCTCCAACTGTGAGGTGCCTCTACAGGTGCAGGGGAGCTTGATATGTCCCCTGAGGAGTGGACAACCGTCACTCCCAACCAATAGCAGCTAAGCTGGCCAGAGTAGAGCGCAGCCCCACTGGTCGGTCATGCAGTCCTTCAGTCTGGACAGTGAAACATGCTCATGGTTCTAAAGCTCTTTCCCAACTATTTGGTATTAAACACAAGTTAGTTGCCAGAACCTATGCTTGCTGCGTCTGTAGGTACATTCTAAACACACAGTGTGGTGGTCCATTATAGCAATAGCAATTCTAAGTTCATCTCCAGCTGCCCTTATCTCAAAGACAGTGAGAGAGGAGCGAAGCAGTCTGTTAAAATAAGGACACAAGAAAAAGTTGGTGAAAGTGCTAAGGGTGATAATACACAAGTGCACAGATTGAAAGTGGGCAGGCGGCGACTGTGATCGCACCTCACTCCTCACACCTTGGTAACATCAAACAGATACAGAACCAAATTCTGTGGAAATAGAGAAACTGTGGACCTGGAAGCACACTGCATGCTTTTCTGTAACATGAAATCAAGCTGAACCGGGCAGATGGCATACACTGTGTCAATTGTGAAGAATTATCTTTCACATTGCATTATGTGAATAGTACGGTCAAGGTAATGAGGCAAATATGTCTTCATCCCAGAAGTCATCTGAGGTTTCAGGCAATGGCAAAATATACTGCAGAGGGCTGCAGTGTATGAGGAGAAAGTGATAAGGAACTATTGGGCAGCAGTATTTGAAAAGGCCCTAAACCTGATTCTAGGCAGCAAACCTGATTGAGTACTTATATTAGAGTACTTGAGTAAATCCTAAACTGCTTCTGCAAACCACTAAAACCAAAAGTGAAGAGTGTCTTCCCAGTAACATATCCCAGAAGATTGATTACAATGGAAAATTTCTGTGAGGATACAAATGTCTTTGTGATCCACTCACAAAAGCTCACTGGCGTGATACTGGTATAAGGAAGGTCCGGATGTGATTCATTACTAGCAGTGGTGCCAAATGGTGTACAGAAACTTTTGTGCGACTGATTTCTATAAAAACAAACAACAAAAAATTTCAGTTTGATATTTGTCCCAGCTAATTTAAATGATTGCTATTCAGTTTCTTTTGGGTTTGTGAAGCTGATTATGAAACAGGCTTTAAATTAGGCAGCGAGGCACTTTTTTTGAAGAATGTTGTCTCTGAATAGTGTGACAAATTGAAATGAAGAGCTGAAGTATAATAAGGATTTATTTTGCTCCAAATGTAGTAAACTTCAATAAAAAATCACAATAACATGTTAATAATACAAATAAGTAAAAGTCCAGCCCTGCAGCCTTGCTGAAGACCATCATGTTCACACCATTTGTCTATACAGAAATAGTGCATTTGAAAAACAATGCAAAATTGTATTGCTTTTTTTTATTTTATATTTGGTTTTCAGCCCTCAAACTGTAATAAATTATATTTTTATGGAGCCGATGGATCAAAGTGTGCAATGTAAGGTATGGATCATAATCACCTGGTGCTGCAGTTCCCTCAGCAGTGCAGACCGTTTAAGCATCTTTCTGCTCGTTATTTTTATTCTATAACCCAAGACATCACTGTTTTTGGTTCAACTACTTTCATCAACCTGGTTTGCAGCAGCAGGCAGCATTAGCCTGTGAAAAAAGCTTTATCAATTTATCTCTATAAAATTCCCTGTTTATTAATTCCGTCTTGGAAGGCTAAACTGGCTGCTGTTTCACCGTGGGGTAAACAGTATTATCTGTGTCGGTCAAAGTCCGATAGGAATCTGTGCTGCAGTCAAAAAAACACACACACTCAAGGTCAGCAGGCCCAGCAGAGACCGGTCTGAGCCTGACCTCTGGCAGGCAGATCTGATCTGGTGGCATGTGATAGAGTGGCCTCCTGTGAGCAGATTAGGCTGATTGCAGACCTGTCAATAACGTCTGAGGACACTGACTGTTCTTAAAGGGCTGCCATTGAGGGATAGGGAATGTCTCTCAGCTAATCAGGCAGCTGGAAGGAAGTTGGAATATCCATACTGTACCACATGTCAGTGAGGGGCATCTGTCGTTTGACAACGAGCTCATAACAAGTTATAAAAAGGCCTGATAATCCTTCTTATTTGGATTTAAATCAGTAAAGTGATAAGAAATAAAGGTAAAAGAATAATGTCCTGCTGTTGCAGAATTAGACAGTAAAGTGTTGAATTGTCAGGAACCTTATCTTTCATCAGAATTAAGGTGTTTATGGCCAGCGACTTCCTGATGCAGCTGCAGTGAGCGTCACGTTATGTAAAAGCCACGTCATGTATGTATAGCAAAAAGGCATGAAATCTTTTTAAAATGGGAAAGAAATGCAGATAATAAATAATTTACCTCCCAAAAATGGACTGTTTGCATGGCACTGTATTGTATGTATGTATGCATGTATTTAATTTTTCTGTGCGAAGTCTGCATTATCTTTTTACTCTTTCTTTTGCTCCGCTATGGTTAAGTTTGTCGTCTCGATGGATATTCTGTAACACCGTGTGCTGCAAAAGAACAAAATGAGTCATATCTGTTCCAAAACAAAAGCCAGAGGATATTTCATCTGTAAAATACCTGTAAATTATTCTTTTTTATATTTTCTAAAAAATATATATATACTATAGAAAGATTTTTAATGACAGAATTTTCTTAAAAAAATTAAAAGGGAAAAAAGTTGAACACAGTAGGCCAGTAACAAACAGTCGAATGTTTCCAGTATACTAGATCTTATTCCTTGCAAACTACAGTGTCAATGTTTGTTGATGATTCACATTTTTATGTGGGAAACTGTTGCCACCATTTTATTGTTTGTTTGTGTGTCTTGACTCCTTTATAACCTCTACCTGGCCTTCACATTTAGGGATATTACTTAGTAATCAACAGCCCTTTTGTAAACAACACGACGGCCCATCAGGCTTTGTTAAGATAATTTTTAACCCAAAAAAACAAATTTACAGAACATAGACAGAATGTCCAGTTTATATCCGGAATTAAATTTGTTACACTTTGCTGTCTGGCAGACCAAGCTTAGCAACTAAGATATCAATATTAATCATTATTGTTAACTCGTCTGGAACATCATTCCTAGATATGGGCGTCTTCCTCCTCATCGCTGGCTACAAAGCTATTGCCTAGCAACCCTTGTCACCTTTCAGCTACTTTAAAATTAGCATCATTCCCAATACTCGCCTGTCTGATTAGGCTGCTGTGTATTTGTTATCATAAGAAATGAAAAGAAGTCACAAGAAAAGATTATTCTACAGCAACGCAGTAGAAGAACCAAAAGGTTATTGAAAGAGCATGTCATATTAATAATACATACTACGTATTATTTTCACCAATGAAAATGAAAACCTGGGTTTTTAAGGATGAGCATGCCATTATTCAGTATTTTATTATTGTCAAAAAATCCCCTGAAAAGACCAAAACCAATTTCTCAATATCTCTGACTTCCCCAGCCAAAGCCTACTGGTTCTCATATTCTTTTTTCATTTATGATTTAAAACCCATTTATCATTAAAAAGGTTAAAATAATAAACAGTTGAGTACTGTAGTTATTTAATGTTACTCAGACCGGAGACATGACAACTGATAATGATATTCCTTTGGTGTTATACTCAGTATTTATGTATTTAAACGGTGTAATGGCGACCGCAAATTGTGAATTGTGGTTGGTTTAAAGGTGTGAACACATTTGTTTCTAAACGTGAGGACAGCAACATTGGTGCCTCAGCAAAAAAAAATTGTGTAACCAGCAACAAATAGTTCACACTTCAAGTAAGTATGGAAAAGGAGGATTTTACGTGGATATAAAAACTGTGTTACTGTATTCATAGGTGAATTAGGATGGCAGAGCACATGACTGTACCATTAAACGGATTTGTGTCAGGTACTGCACAGGCACAGAACAGTACAAATTGTTGGGAGTAAAGACGTTTTTTTGCGACAGAGTCTCCAAACTTAATTTAAAATCAGATTTGACTGGTGATTCATTGCAATTGTAGTTGAGGTGCTCTATCCTTATTCTTTCGATGGAGAACCAGTCTTCTAATTCCCGGGGTGTTTTCAAGGAAGTTGCTCAGAGGCCGGAGTTTCTACCTTTTGTGCTGGACATTTTTGTTGGGAATTCATGCTGTGTGTAAAACCACGTTTTTATGCTCAAATCAAACTACTGTCTGGCTCCTCCTCATCCGTGACATAATAGACTATAATTATTTTGTCCTCTGACATCTGTAATATTATGGGGTAACTGCAACAGCCAATGACATGTCCACTAAAAGTTTTTTTTTTTCACAAATGGCATTAGGTATTATCCTGGTAATGAAGAGACGTCGTCCCGTGCAACAGAGTGGCTCATTGATGTGTTTTAATAGGTTAACGGAAACAATGGAGGTCTGTCGCACAGAGGAATGAGACTTGTATTTGTAGTGGTAGGGTCAATGGACTGATGGTTTGGGTCTTGGGATTTCTAGACAATAACACCATTGACAGCTTTATTCTGAACATCTTGACTACTATATAATTTCACTTGATAAGGTACCAGATGTGGTAGTCCGCATGCATTCTGCAGAGTACATGTTGCTTTACTCCCGCATTTATACATCTACTACATTACTATGTAAAAACTAACTTTAATCCATAGAGGCAGCATTTTTTACTTCAAAGTTAGATAGACTTAGTCAAACCTATTGAAGCGTTTAAATCTTCTACAAGTTTAAAGAATAGGTTTCATTAGATCTTTACAGCGGATATGTCCTTATAATAAATCGGCTTTGAATTAGTTGTTAGGTGAGGTCACCTCAAAATGAGGTTTGAGTACCATGCATGATAATCAAAAGGGGAACGCAGAATTAAAATAGCAATATAAATACATATAAATGACGTAGTGCTGTTATTTCAAAAGTCAGTCAGCATATAGGTGTGAGTGCACTATAAGTCTCATGGAGTGCTTTCCATACACTCGCACATTTTGTGTTTCCACAACCAGGGACGGCAAAACGTTTTCACGAAACAGGGCAATAAAATTATGCAATCACTGCTTGTTGAATAATTGACATGTACGGTCATTCATCAAACCTGTTATTTATGGCATCTAGGTCAGCATTTTTCATAACCGTTCAACAGTGTACAGGGCAGCACGCTCAATAGGGACAGGGTTATTTGGTAACCTTTGTCCTTATGTCTAACTATCTATCTATCTAATGATTTCCTTACATCATTATTGATTTAAATACTAACATATGGCATAACTTTAAACTGCTGTTAAAATGCTGTTTCTGTGCTACAGCTTCTCTATTCTTCCCATCTTTCTAGGCCTGATGGGAATTTTCTGACCCAATCATCTGGAACCTGGATAGCAGATCCAACTGACAGTACAATTGGTTGTTTGTTCTTATTATGCATTTGGAGGATTCTCTTTGTTTTTGCCAAAGTGTTAGCCTTATATATCATGTCTTCAAGGGTATACCACCTAATTAAAGAAAGTACATATGCATTGTGATTTCTTCTGGATGGTCCAGTCAGTTTGATCAGATTGGTTAGCTCATCTTCAAATCAAACACAGCACATATTTGCTGCTGAAGCAAATAGCAAATTAATGCAGTTTTAGGTCAAGATCCCTGACAAGCATTTCGTTTGTCTAGATCCCTGTCAATGGGATGTAATGTAATGTAATCAAGTATTTTCAAACTAAGATGCGGCTTCACAGCCCTCGTCCAAAAGTGCTGCAAACTTCACATTAGCTTCAGTTCTGAGGTTGATGTGATTGGGTCAGTTTTTCCTCGCCTGACTAACTGGGTGGTGTTCCCCTTTTAAATCGCCTGATAGCACCATAGCCCTGCTCTTCATATAACCAGTAGGATTACCTTACATATATGTTTCCAATATTTCAGTACAGATGTTTGTTACACTGTAGCTAAGATTAAAGTGTAGATTACAGTACATCCTCAGAACCTGGTGAGGGACAGATCGCTGCGAGGAGATGACACTTTTGATTGACTGCGTGATGTAGGTTAGAGGTCTAGTACTTTGAGTACTTTGAGTTAAAGGGTAGATTATCATAATCCAGTTAAATTTTGGCTATTTGACGCTGTTTGATTTGAATGCCTCTCTTTTAACAATTCACTTCGCAACAATCATATGAAACTGCACTTGTGCTCTGAAAAACTGAGAGAAGAACCTCTATGTTCACATGGTGCAGTTTAGCTAAAATGTAAACCCCATCTTATTACCTGATAACCTTACTCCTCTTATGTACAGTAAAAGCTGTTTGAATAGTGTACTTGCTTTGTATGTTACACAAACACATGCACACAACAATACTCTCAAAAAAGAACATAAAATTACCTGCTCTGCCTTTGTGAAGCTGGGTATGTATTTGTGGTCGCCTTGGAGGAGGCTGCAGAGCTTGAACCCTGTTTTGTTAATTTGCACCTCTTACAAAACATCCGGAAGATTTAGCCTCATTTGACTGACTGTGACAGAGTGAGTGGGGGAAAATAGAGTGAGGCAAGCTGGAGGGAAACGTAAGAAGGAGGAAGAGATATAGAAAAGGGGATGCCAGCAAGAGAGGAGGTAAGCCCTCATTTGAATTTGAGAAGATTTCAGCAGCAGGAATGATGGGAGGTTTTTCAGGGGGAGGAGAGTTTCATTATGCAGGAAATGTTCACATTAAGTGCTTTACTGATGTAGAGAGTCTTATTGGCTCAGTTTGTTTGCAGCTAGTATAGAAGGTTGGTCTGTTGTGACAAATGCTGATTTGGAGGAAAGTGAGGTTTTACCTCTAATATTAAGACAATGTCCAGACACTTTTTTTTTTTAAATCAGGTTAAGAGAATAACATCAGATTAGGCTATTTATTAAATTACATATTCTAGTGGGTTAATCCAGCATAGCAGTATTGCACTGTCATAAAGTTGGTGGAGAGGAGAGAAACAGGTAAAATATCATCATAATTTCAACTGAAATTTTGTTTCAGAGGCAAACCTCTGTCCCCTCTTCACTTCCAATCTGTGTAAGCAAGGGAGCAATTAAGAATAAAAAACATTTGCATCCAGTGGCTAGGCCTATCCCAAAGTAGCTTCACGTGAAGCTCAACTTTGGTAAACATGAACTTGCCATTTTTGCTTTGCATTTGCGTATGTGTGACCGGGCCTGTACATTGTTTAATAACTTTGTTTATTTTTTCAGCCAAGATATTTGTGTTTTTGTGGCTTTTAAGTGTTTATCGCTAATTTCAGGTGAGGGGTTAAGTTGGATAATGTTTTTTTTTTGATTCCCTTAAAGTTAATTTATGTGATGGTATATGAAAACAAACTGAAAAAAACACACACCGCAAATATTACAAATACTTGTACCAGAAAATAAAAGCCTATTCATAAATTTAAAATAAGTGCTTGACATGCTCAATCATTCATATTAGTAACGTTTCAGAAAACATATACAGTACAAAATGAAGTATAACAAGGTATCTGTCTCACAGACAACCTGCATGGAGCTTTTAGGCTCCTGCATTGGAGCTGGGACAGAGGCCTGCTTTCCGTCAGGCTCCAAAAACACTTGGTCCATACTTACACAGGCTCCCTGCCTAAATTTGAGTTTCCAAATCAACATAACACAGACAGGGTTTTGTTTGTTTTGTCAATGTTGCCTCTTGGATGTACTAGACAATTGTTGTTCAACAGTTTAACAGCAATGCCCATGATGAGTTCACTGAACTCAATGTGCTGTAGTGCCCTTTGAAAGCTCATTAAATGAGAGGTCATAGTGTGTTTTGCATACAGGCTGCACAGAGAAAGCAGAAGCACTGCTGTGTGTGTGTGTATGTGTATGTGAGCTCCATATTGCATGGCAATGGAAGTTTTTTACTGCAAGCAGCAACATCATAGTGTTTGTTTTTTTTACTTCCTGAACTGACGGAGACTGGCAGCGTTAGCTCCTGCTGTCGTGTTGAGCTCTGTTGCAGCATTATTGCGCCAAGCTGCCTTGGCCGGGGATATTTTTGGCTCCCACCTTGTCTTAATCCCGGCGTGATTCTCTGATGGATTATTCATGCTCCCCCCCCCCCCCCCCCCCCTCCCTCTCCTGAGCACCTTCCTTGAACACCACCACCAATATTCCCCTTGATATGGTCGTATCTTTATTACCGTGCCGTGTGGTACCAGGTGTCTGTTCCCATGCTGGGGATCAGGCCTATAATTTATTAATTTATATAATGTAGCTGCTGTTCGCCACATACCCTCCAAATATATAAATAAATAAATACTGAATCAATAATCCCTTTAACACCGCAGCCGACCTTTTAATGTATCCCTCTACTCTCCCTTTCATTGAGATTGCTTTTGCTCATAACCCGTTGACGTAGTCTGAATCCCCTGCTGAGTTCTGCGCCGATAATTACTGCCTGAGAATTTTCTGCTTCGCTCTTCTTCTCCCACTCTGCTCAAAGAAAGAACACGAAGACTTTCAACCCTTAATATAGTTGATGATATAGTGTATGAGGATATATTTCAGTGGAGGCTGAAAGTCCTTCACTGAAAATGAGAGAGCGGTGAGTGAGAGTACTCTGTATATTTGTATTTACAGTTTTGTGAGGATCAGTGGGCAAGGCTGCTAACAAATGATGTTAGAAAGTTGATGGCTAAACAGACAATCGGGCAGGACCACCGGAATCATGGGACAGTGTAGCCAATAGTTAAAGCAAGAGAACCATGTGACACAAGGAAGAAATTTCAATAATGGCACAACATTTTGAGAAGAGACTTCAGGAGTTGTTAGGAAACTATGACGTTCCTTCACCTTGTACAAAAAGCAGTTTTTGCCTCTTTCGTAAGAGGAACATGATCAAAGCCTCTTTCACTGTCACATTGTTTGCTCTCTCGACTGCACTGCCTCGTAGTGAAAATTGATTGACTGATTGATTGACTTGAGTTTTATTCATGGATAAGTAGACAATAAGACAAAAGTACCCAATAGGATATTATATTATAGTGAAAAAAAAATATTACTATTTTTAACATATGAACAAAAAAATCTTGAAATCAGAAGAAGAAGAAATATAAATCCAGATCTACAAGGAAAAGCCTAAATAAATAAGTGATGCATATTACAGATGTATTGCAGGGCAATGATGCATCTTTTTTTTTTAAACAGATGTATCTCTTATTGTACGTTAAGAAAGAATAAATAAGTCTTAGTTTGGTGGGTGTACTGGATATGGGACAAATCGGGACCGACCCTGACCCTGTCTGTCTCTTTAAGAGCCATATCTGGGGGCCTGTTGTTCTGTGTGCTTGTGTGCGTTCTGGTTCTGGGATCACTAGCCATGTCGTACTTTATATACTGTACATATGTAATCAAGCATCGCTGACTCGACCCGAGAACCCACTGTTACTGCTACTCAGAAGAAGTGCTGCTTTGATATCTCTGGATATTTTATATAACCAGCACTTTTATAACAATTCACACACTTATAGATATTATTATTTATCAAGGAAATATCAGCTGTTTAATTGATCATGAAAATCCGAGTTGCAGCCCCAAAAAAGTTTTCGTCACTACCAAGTTTTAAAATAAATTATTAGCACAAACATTGTTTTAAGTAGACAAAAACGTTGTGATACACATTCAATGTCCTTCTGGGCAGCGTTACAACACATGGTAATAATTATTATACACGGATTCATATTTTTAAATCCTACTCAAGTCTTCAATTCTTTAACGAAATTAAGGTTTTGGTTGAATCCTCCACTGCAGCTGCATGAATCTGTTACAAGACAGATACATAACATGCACTGGGCCTGTTGTAGAACCTATAAGTAGTTTCTGATGTTCCGAAACATGCCCACATTATCCAACAGAGATTAAATAAAAGCAAATACGTCATCTCAGTTTGTGAAATATAAACACAAAACTTTCATGGCAGCAGCCCATGAACAGTCTTCCATAGTTAGAGATATAAGCGGTCTCCCGGACACCCTGGAGTATAGTGATGAAAGATGAGGGATAATAAAACAGAAACAGCAAAAGGAAAAAGCTGCAGAAGGAACAGAATTGAAGTCACGGGGGTAAAATATAATCCTGAATCCTTTTTGGGAAGCTTTTCACAATGAATGCTTGAGCAGCCGACCGCATCATCTGCCCACATTTTTCCGATTCTGGCTATGACTGTCCATGTGGAAGGATTGTGGACAGAGTTTGGTCCCAGGCTTGTGTACTGTACATCACTGTATTAGCCAGGAGCTGATGACAGCAGCCAGAACTAGAACCACAGTGAGTAGATGATTTATGGGAAGGTCTCAGTTTCAGTTTAGTAGGAGACTTGTGCTTTTGAATGCTTTGAATATTTTAAATATAAACTCTTTTTCTACTGCCTGCTGTGTTGAAACTATAAATTATATGCATATGGTCAATCTTTTTATACCTGACAGAAAAAAAGATGATTTTCATTAAAAGAGCTTTTGTCTATAAATTTCTTATGACTGCTGTTGTTTTGTTGTCTATATCAGGCCTTTGCACATCAGCAGAGGTGCGAATAAACAGCACGAAATAGTGAATTATTCAAGGGGAATTGACATGAGTGTGATATGATCTGTTGAATATATTCGAAAATAAAGAGTGATTCATAATCTAGCGTTAATGATCTAGCCTGCTTTAACTTAATAAAAAGGAAAATATAGATGAAATACCTGGATTCATAATACAAACAATTGTAATAATAATGATAATAATACACATGTTAAAATGAAATTCATATAAGAGAACAGATTTCAGTACATAGGGGAGAGCGGGGTAATGTGGGACATCAGGTAATGTGAAATACCCCCTGGATCTAGGCAACGGAACACATTTGTGGTCATTTGACTATTATGTTTTCAAGCCCCTCCCATTCCCCCCTTGCCATGAAGGAGAAGTTGGTGCTGGTGCTGTGGAAAGTATGTTTTTTCACAAAAATGTGTTTTTTGCATGTAAAAGTAAATTTTCTTGCTTTGAACTTGATCAACTGTTGTGTCAAAACAAATTGAATCAGGTAGAACAACTTATATAATACATGTTGGTGAACTTCCAACATATAAAACCATGTGATTGATGCTAGCTGAAGATTAGCCTGAATTGCTAAGAGATGTTATTTTTCTAAAACGGTGGCTGTGGGGTAAAGTGGGACAAATGCTGTCTCACTTTACCCCACCATGAAGCACAAGTTAAGTTTAGCAAATGTAAAAAAAAATGTCCCACATTACCCCGCTCTCCCCTACTATGTTCATTTCTTTAGGACAGGAGTTGGGTCGCCTGCTGCTTGATCGTAGCTTCAAGTAGTTACATCAAATCCTCTTAAAGAAAGTAATGACCGTGAGCAAAAGATGCTTTTAAAGACTTTGAAATTTGACAATGGACTTTATATCAGACTGGATAGAGGTGAAAGTTGCTATAAAGACACAAACCATCCACACTCACATTCACACTTATAAATAATATTCTGCACTGAACCTAAATTGAGTGACTCTGGACTGTGGAAAAAGTCACAGCTCCACATAAAATCCAGAAAAATTTAAACTCCAAACAGAACAGCCCCCAGTCAGCTGGAAGTTCAACCCACAACCTTCATGAGGCGATCTTAGTCGAGGCAGTGCTGTTGTGATTTTGTCACACTCGAGGTCAACGTCTGTGATCTGTGGCTTGTGGCTGGTTTCAGAATTCAGATCAGTCTCAGTCGGTTCTTTGTGCAGCTCTGATTCCTATTTAAACACTAGTTACAGCATCACCAGATCTCCTGCATGAGTCTGTATTACAGCGTTTGTGGATTTTTCCTGGAACTGGAGCAATGATAACTGACGGGCGCATTTTACGAATAATATTAACAATACATTTATTTATGTAGCACCTTTTAAAAACAAAGTTACAAAGGGCTTTGAGTGAATTTCAAGAATCAAATGTTTAAATTTTAAAGACAAATAATAACAGTTATAAATAAGCCATGCTAAAAAAATGAGTCATAAGAAGAGATTTAAAAGAAGACACTTGCCTGAAATCTTCAGACAGGCAGCAGCAAATTGAGGATTAATTGGACTATTTCAAAGTTTCTCTTACTGATACCACAAATTATTATTGCATTACAATCGGCAAGTCTTGAAGAAATAAGGGGTGGAAGACCCCTTCTTAGTCTGCAGAAGACAGCAAAGACCTGATATTCTTTAAGTGTCTCAAAGCAGGACTGCACAACTTTGGTCAACTGAGCATCGAACGGCAGGGTCAGCGCCAACCAGAGGCCGATATTACAACGTACCATTTAGCCTACTACTTTAATCTCATCATCACATGAAAATAAAGTTTGTCATCTCAGAATAAATGAAAACTACAACTACTCTTGATGTCTAAAAAAATGTAATCTGTCTGAGTGTTTAATTTCAAACGAACTAACAGCTCCTGTGGTGCCACTGATTGGTTAATGATAGAAAATGGTGGTTTCACTTCAATCAAAGAGGCGTTCACAGTATCAGCGTGGGTAAAGAAAATGACATGCTAATGAGTTTTCATATATGTATGATGTACAGTTTACACTTTGTGTCTATATATACAGAGGCCTGCTTTCCCTTTGCCTGACTCCCGATGTATTTCCAAACCTTTTGGACAACTTTTTTTGCTCCGGGTTAAAAAACTTTTAACCTTGTAACTCTGGTTGATCTTCATATGGAAGCCCATGTTTTGCCAGGACAAGGAAAAAATAAAATTGAAGTAACTACTGAAATATAAATAAATACTGACTATAAATCAAAATTTGAGTTAAACCTCATTTCTCATCAACATTTCTGATAAATCTCATTTAAATAGTCTGAACATTATTTCATAATCTGTTAACCTTGATACTGGGAGGAGTATATAGATGATTTGTCTTAGTGAAAGTACTTGTACACCACAGTGTAAATATAATCCAACACAACCTCTGTATTCAAAACGTTTTTCAAGTGAAATTGCATTAAACATTCTTTGAGGATCAAAAGCAAAGAGGCAGGAAATAGGTCCCGCTGCTGCTGGATTATTATTGATGATTATTATACTTTGTAGTTGCATGTAGGCAACACTTTACTGCTGTGGCTGATTAAGGTGAAGCTTATTTTACCTGATCATTCTACTGGCTATGATCTGTTACAAGGTCTGCCATTTGATATTTTACACAGTGAAGTAATAACAAATATAAAAAATAGTTCTTTCAAAAAAGTAAAAATCAGCACGCAATTCAAATAATTAAAAGTGCCTTCTGTTGTGTTATGTGCTGCCAGATGGGGTTTCTTGCCTCTAAATCTGTGAAAAATACTGGAAAGCTAATCAGTACTAATTTCAAAAGTCATTTAGATAATGATAACACTAGGTCTGGCAGAAAGAAAAAAAAAGAGCAGCCAACAACAGAAGTTAGAAATCCCTCCCACCCTCTCCCCTCTGAATCTCTTCAGAATAATCATCAAATGTAATCTCGTCCTGACAGCTGCTACTGCTGTGGTCACTATCGCTACAGCTGTAAGGGCCACTGCAGGCACCGCCATCATCACCATCATCACCACAAACACCAACTGCAGTTAACTTTGGTAACTCTTACTGACCTGAGGTCTCTTGAAATCTCAGCATCTACCTGCAGCTTCCTTGAGAGGCAATATGAAAAATATTTAATATACAAGCGGGAGAAAACAGCAATCGGCTTCAAGTCCAGGCCATGTAAAATACAATCCACACCATGACTGTCGTTCATGCTTTCATGCTCGGGACCTTGAAGGTGCTTGAGAACTTCAGAGAAAGAGCAATTGCGCCACCTAGAGTACAAATTCACTTTCAGCCCGGGAGTGCCTCAGACCACACAAATAAATACTAAAAACCCATGGCTATGTGTGTGTGTGTGTGTGTGTGTGTGTGTGTTATTTAAATAAAAGAGGTTGAATACTTCTGGGAAGTATAATTGTATCTATCTATCCATCTATCTATCTATCTCTCTAACTATATATATATATATATATATATATATATATGTGTGTATCTATCTATCGTTATTTCAAAGTTTGAGTGCAGCAGCAGCAGCAGTAGCACCACTGGTATAGGAACATCTCAAATACATTTGAAATAGGTAACCAAGTCCAAGACCAATGCATTCGGTAATAGGAAACTACCAGGCCGATAAAAGTACTTTTACTTTTTAATACTTTAATCTATAAAATCTTTAATCATTACCAATGAATCTTGTTTTGCACTATTTGTAAATACATATATATATAATCTTCTTTATTC